>NC_048904.1:6564173-6564606 GCF_011077185.1 Oxyura jamaicensis
CCGGGGGCGGGGGGCGGGGGGGGGGGGGGGGGGGGGGGGGGAGGGGGGGGCGGCGGGGGGGCAGCTCCCGGCCCCGCCCCGCGGCCCGGTACCGGAGGCGCCCCCGCCCCGCCGTCCCGGGAGGCCCCGCGCCAGCCCCCGCCCCCACGGCCCTCCCCGCGGCGCTCCGCGTGGTCCCTAGCCGCTCCCGGCCGCCGGTGCCCCCCTCCCCGGCACAGCCCCGGCCCCGTGAGGCGCCGCCGCCCCTCACCTCCGCCGCCGCGCCAGGCCCAGCGCTCCGCTGAGGGGAACCGGAACTTCCGGGACCTTCCTCTGCCCCGCCCCGCGGCACCCTGGGAAGCGGAGTCCAGCCGCCGCACTACGGCTCCCGGCATGCCCACGCGGCCGTGCCGCTTGGACTCCGCTTCCCAGCGCGCCCCGCGCGGCGGCGAGG
>NC_048904.1:6579606-6597708 GCF_011077185.1 Oxyura jamaicensis
CCCCCCCCCCCCCCCCCCGGAGCCCCCCGCCGCCCCCCGCCATGCCGATCCGGGCGCACTGCGCCATCTGCTCCGACTTCTTCGACAACGAGCGGGACGTGGCGGCGCTGCCGTGCGGGCACACCTTCCACAGCGCCTGGTGAGCGCCTCACCGGGGTGCACCGGGGGCAGGCCAGGCCCGGCCCGGCCCGGGGGCAGGCCCCGGCCCCGCGCTAACCGTGCGCTTCCTCCCGCAGCCTCGCGCGCTGGTTCGAGGCGGCGCCCAGCCGGACGTGCCCGCAGTGCCGCACGCAGGTAACCTCCCCCCCCCCCCCCCTCCGGTACCGGCAGGGTCCCCCCGGTGCCGCCCCCCTCCCCGCGGGCCCCAGCCGGGCTCCCGCCGCTGGCCTTCCGGCGGGGCCCGGCCCCCTCCCCCCCGCCTTGTTGCCCCCCCCCCCCCCCCCCCGGTTCCTCGCCGCCGGGTTGCCATGGAGCTAGCGCGATGCCGTCCGTGCGGCAGGAGCCGGGCGCTTTGCCGGTGCCGCGGCGCTGGAGCCGCCCGGGGGAGGTGCGGAGAGCTGGCGGGCTCGGCGGCGGCTGCTGGGGCCCGAGCTGCCGGAGAACGGGCTGTGCCTCCCCACACCGAGCAGGGCGTCTGCTGCCGGGCTGCTGGGCTGAGGCAGGACACCACCGGCGGCGGTGGTGCTGAGCACGCAGCCTGACGTGCCCCTCGATGGCACCTTTCTGCCCCCGCGTTTGCCTCCCGCAGCTGTCGCGTTCCCGTGTCCGTGCGGGTTAACCTCTTGGCTCTCTCCCGTGTTTAGGTCAGCAAAAGGCACATCATCAATAAGCTGTTCTTTAACGTTGCCTTGGAGGAGCAGGCAGCACCGGACGCAGAGACCTTACAGGTATTTCCATGGGGGTTTTCTCTCGGGTGGCACTTCGAGGGACTTGGAGGCACGGCTGGGGCTTTGCCAACAGCTGCTCCCTGAGCTGGTGCCCGCTGCGCTGTGCTCGTCCTTCAGACCCGAAGCACTTCAGTGCCTCCTCCTTGTTCCCCTTGTCCGCCCTGGCCCTTGCCCAGTCCCAGCCCTGTCACGAGGCAGCCTCCCCGTGCTGGTTTACGTGCCCCTGACCAAACCTCAGCTGGCAGCCAAGGAAGAGCAGGGAAGCAGAAGAGGCTTCTTAATGCTTCTCTCCTTGCCTGGAACCATGAAGCAGCACCAAATAAGCATCCAACTGCTTCTCCTCCCTTGGATCTCCAAGCTGCCACCAGTGGCTGTGTGGGAACATGGCTGCAGAGCTTCCCGAGAGGCAGAAGGAAGGCGCTGGGCTCAGTGAGCTGCTGCAGGTGCCGGGGCTCAGGCAGGCGTGACTCTTGTTCCCCCCCAGAAGGAAGGGGCTGTTAGACGGAGCCCTTCCTGCCCCTTTCTGCGCAGGTGGGTTTGTTTGCAGGGGCTTGCGAGGAAGCAGGGCAGGGTGCCAGCGCTGGCTTGGTTTCCCCATAGGAATTAGGAAACGGACTGCCTGAAGCTGCGCCCGCAGGGGCGTGGGCAGTGCTGCTGCTGGCTCCCCGTGGGGGATCCTGGCCAGGGCTGAGGAGCCGGGCAATGTTCTCCAAGTGCCCCTCGTAGGTGGAGGGCCCTGCACGAGGAGGGGTGGGTGCAGAGGGGCTGTTCCGGGCTCTCCTCCGTCGTTTAATATGGATGAAGCGTGGCTCCGTGTGTGGCGGAGTTATCTGTTCCAAAAAAAAGTAATCAGTTGACCTTGGTATAATGGGACGCTTGTACCCTCTTGTGTTTAGAATCAGCATGTGCAGTAATTACCATAATTAGCATTGTCATGGCAACTGCTATATGTATATCGTATGTTTTTAAAATAAAGCAAGCCAGACTATGATGTCAGTAGCACTGTCATTCTCAAAGACCGCAAATAAAGAAACTGAAGTCCAGAGTGTGCGTGCAGAGGAAATGAAAAAGCATCTCTGGGCGCTCGAAGCCGTGTGCCCTAGATGCAAAGCAGTGGCTTGGAGCAGGTAAACATTGCCTTTAGGCCGCGTTCAGATCAGCTCTCCTAAGTGTAAGTAGATGAGTGACTCAGAAATGGTATGACTGGAGAAAAATGCCCTAGAAAAGCTTTCTCTTCTCTCTTACCCCTCGTCCCCAAGGCCTAAGACTGGCTCCCCCAGCCATCCCCACCGCACACCGTGCTGGCGACCTGCTCCCTTGCTCCAGGGCAAGACTGCGGACTCTCCTTGCACGACATCACGATGCGTTACCATCAAGCCTCCTACAAAGCCTGTGCTGTTGTCACCGGAGCAATAGCTAGACCGAAGCTCCCAGCTTCCCTAACGAGGGAGCCGAGATCCCTGTCGAACAGGGAAGAACCCAGTATGTGCAGTGCAGATGAGCGCGGTTAGTTTGTAGGGGTACTCGCTGCCCCGTGCAGTGTTGCTCTGTAATCAGCTCTGTAATCAGCCGGAGCTGTATCTGTGCAGCCTGCAGATGTCCTCAAATGAGTCTTTGGCCCCTTGCCACGAAAGAGTTGGACAGGGGCAAGGCAGCGTGCTTGGGGGAGCGCACAAGCCGCGTGCGAAGCTGTGCCTCCTTGGAGGGACAAACCAGGGATGCTCTCCTGAGAACCGGTGTCGTGCACCTGCCTACAAGTCGTGGGGAGGAACTGCCCCTTTCCTGGGTTTCTGCTTTGCTTCCCGCTGCCAGGCGTCAGCTTCAGCCGAGGCACCGAGGGTGACTTGTTTCCCTGGAGGAGCCGCAGACCCCAGGCTGAGTGCTGCGGCATTTCTGAGCTTTTCTCAGAGCTCAGCCAGGTTTTTTTTTTTTTTTTTTTTTTTTTTTTCCTCCTGCACTGCTCTTAAAGATGGTCCTCGGCCATCCGAACAGTCTCCATGTGGCTGTTCCGATAGCAGAAGCGTTAGTCTTGGGCTGTGACACCTCCCCAGGGCTCACCTGGAACCCAGCACTACCGGTCGCTTGTGAGCTGGGGGGCCCAGAGCCTGCTTTACGGAGCCTGGGGGATTTTGTTCAGCCTGGCAAAAGGGCAGGAGAAGGATTCCTGCCTGTAAACCTGCCGGGGAAGGAAGAAGCCTGGGAGGAGGGCTGCCTGTTTGTGGTCAGGTTGTACTCATTTGATCCTGCGACAGCCTTGCCTTGTAGTTCAGGTCTGAAGAGAGAGGAGAGCTTGCATCTATCACGGGAGTGCGAATTGGGAGCAGCCTTTAGGAGCCCTGGTGGAGGATGAGGGATTTCAGATTAAGTTGATGAATGAGGTAATGTTACATAGCTGCCTGCGCTAGCCCAGGATTTCTTTTGCTCTCATGCTAATTAGCACATCTTGTGAGCTCACTAATCGGTCCTGAATAGAACTCAGAGGAAGCTGCTTCAGAACAGTTCCTGCAGCAGAGTTAATTCCACCTCAGCCCTCCGGCTGCCGTCCCCCGGGGGGCAAATCCCAGCCAGCTCTGCTAGGCTTTCCTCCAGTCCCTCCTGCGTACCCAGCTTCAGCTCCCACCTTCTCCTTCCTGGCTTTGCTGTCGCCAGCAGAGCTTCGCTCTGGTCCAGTCAGAGCCGCGGCCGCTGCTCCTGCTATTCTCAGCTCAGATTTGCATGTAGCACTCTGGGTTGCACAGATTTGTGTGCTCGGCTTCTGTACTGTGTTGGCATTTTATTGAGGTTTTATTCCACTGCAGTTCCTGCCTGGCGTGTTATGTGCTTTCCTCTGCAGTTCTAACACAGCTTTTTAAGTCATCTTCTGTTGACTCTTTCCTGTATTTTTTTTTTTCCTCTCCCTCTCTAATGTGTGAGAGTTACATAAATATGGATGTAAAATCCAGATCCTTTGCTCGTCTTTGTAAACTCTGTGCGCTGCCTTTGGCTATTTGCCAGCGCTCGCAGGTCGCATCGCTTCACCTATAATTTAACCTACAAGGACGTGCTCCCTCTCTCCGCCCTTTAACGAAGGTGTTAGAATCGCCTGACCTTCCCCAGCCCTTTGGGGTGCCTGGGAGACGTTCCGCGGCACCGTTCGGTACGGCCGGGCTCGTCGATGATCTCTTTGTGGCCGTTTGGCTTAGCTGTTAGCTCATCGGCGCCCCAAACCGCAGCGACTTCAGCGTCTGTCAGAACGCTGGCGGGTGCCTCTTGGTTGCGTGCTTCGTCACCTTTGGGGATGTTCGGGGGTGCCTTCGGGTCCCCCACCTCAAGTTCACTCCAGTTCAAAGTGGCTCTCAATCCAGCTAGTCTGGCAGAGTCCCTGCCTTATTGCCTTGTTTAGGTAAAACGTTATAAAAATCCTTCCTGTCTGATTTCCCGTGTTTCCCTGAGAGCCTTCCAAAATTATTCAGCTAAAACAAGATGACTGACAGTGTGAGAAACACAAGGTTGACAAGGCTAGGATAAAACTGGGATCTTCGCTTCTCTCCCCGAAGGAAGCCGGTTGGAGGTGCTCTTTTCGTTCCCCGCAATAATACTTGTTGGTAACTTGGGGCTCGCTGTTAATGCGCGCTATTCTTAGCCCAGAGCTGGTGCACATGTCCTGCTGAGAAACCTCTCAGGTCCTTTAGAGGCATGGTGAAAGCTGCTCTGCAGGCTGTTTCCTAATCGGGCTCTCTGTGCTGTGTTTCAGAACGAACTGGACAAGGCGAAGGCTCAGCTCTCTGCAAAAGGTGAGTTCCAGCTGCCGGCAGGTCCCGGGCTCTGCCCGCCTGAGCCGCTTTGGTCAGGCCCGAGGATCGTGTCTGCGGAGCTCGCCCCTTTCTGAAGGCGGGGGCACGATGCAGGCTGTGAGCTCTTTCTAGAGCAGCTTCTTTGGAGCTTCTTCCAAGGAGAGGCTGCCTAAAGCTGTGCAAAACCTGCGTGCCGGAGCCCGCAGGCAGGCCCAGCTCAACCCTGACTGGGCTGCCCTCTGCCAATTTACGTACATGGGTGTAACTCCTCTTGCTCCTCTTACCAAGAGCTACAAAAGCCCGGCGCGGCTACGTCTGGAGTAAGCTTGCTGAAAGCAGAGCCTGTGGTCTCATGGCTGGGAAGCGCGCCGCTGCTTTTGCTGAAGGCTCGTTCCTGCTAACAGAAAAGGGGGGGGGGGTAAAAGCGGTGCCCGAGCAGCAGTGGGAAGGTGTCGGGTTTGTTTGGCTGTTGCAGTGCCACATGTGTCACTTGAAGAGCAGACGGAATTCGCTGTGTGCGCTTCCATTCTCCCCATCTTTAATTTTAGAGGATGTTTGAGGGAGGCAGGAAAAGCAAAAGCCCTGGAGACTTGTCGATGGGTTTTAAGCATCGTCTGTAGGCAGCCTGTCATCAGAACATGAGTCATGAGCAGCGAAAGGAAAATGTCAGTTGGAGTGACAGAAATCCAAAGACATGCTAACAGAAAGGAGAAAGCTTTAAAGAATGCTGGGGGCTCACCCACGCCCCGAGAGTAGTCTTCCCTCTGCCTTTCCTGCGTGCACGAGACAGACGCGAATAGCCAGTAGGTTGAGGATTCGGTCCTCAGCCTGCGAGCAGGATTGGGTGGTCCGCGCGTCGCTATTCTGAGGCCTGTTGTGCTGGCTCAGTGCAGTTTAGTGACTTGGTAGAGAGCCAGATCTTCTGGGGAAGGTGGCTGGGATTCTTGCTAGGATTCTATCCAAGAAAAACTGCTTGAAGGCCTGCTCATCTTCTCGGCTTCTGGTGAGTAGAGGTTTGATCTCACATTCCCCTATCCCGCTCTGTTTTCATGTTGGAAGGCAGCAGCTCGTTCCCACCTCCTGCTTCCTTTGCTATGGGCACTCTGCTCTCTGGTGGCTCTTGTGTATAAATTCTTCCCTTAAAGATGTGCTCTGCGCTCCCTGTCGGAGCGGAGCTGTGTAATTGCCAGCTTCTCATCAGCTTGCAAATGGCTCTAGAGGCGTGGAGCTCTGTGCAGCCCCAGCAGGTGAAGTGGGAGGCACTTCGAGTGACTCATTTGAACTCATTCCTGCAGCATAGGGAGGTTCAAATCCTGCCATCTGCCTCTGGGCAGCTGGGAAAGGAGGAGGGGGAAGCCCTGACTCTTTCTGGGGATGTGGAGTTCCCGCAAATGCAGCGGAGCATCTCCAGGTTGGGCTGCCTCTGGTGAGGATGGGTTATTCAGCTCAATGGAGACAAAATGCTTTACTAAGAGAAACTTCTCTCCCTAGATGCTTCTCCTAGCATCTGTTTCTGCTGGGATACGTTCCTCCTCTCCTTCCCTGGTGGCTCCTTTACTGCCTGGCCCACCAGAGAAGCAGCACTGCCGGTCATGCTTCCATGGGGCGCGGTGGCACCATTTGAAACTGGATTGCTGAAAGGAGGAGCGGCCTTTTGGAGAGGCACCGAGCGCCTCCCCACCGCTGCCGGCCTGGAGCCACGATGGTTTTGGCAGAGGGGAAGGTGCTGAGCTGTGGGCTTTACCCCCTTCTCACCAGGGCTGGACGGAGGAGGGGCTGCTGCTTGCCATCATTGCCCAAGTGCTTCGAGCTTTGCGGTGGTGCCGGCTGTTCTGCGCTTAGTTCTGCCAGCTCCCGGTGGTGCTGGTTGCCCTGGGAGCCGCTCGTCCCTCGTCTCGCCAAAACAAACAGAAACCCGGCGTGGTTTTCACCGTCTTCTCCACGGTGTTTGGAGACGTGTGCCTCGCTCTGTGCCCCCTCCGCGGGGAGGGGTGCGCCTTCGCTGGTGGTGCTGTGGGGAGGGCCGGGGATGTCACGGTGGTGCCGTGGGGTCCCCGTGCGTTCAGGATGGCCGTTTGCGCATCCCGCAGGGCTCGCCTGCGTCGGGCTCCGTGTGAAGGGAGCAGGCTTGGCTCTCCGGCTTGCTGTGACTCCAGAGAACAGTTCTCCTGCGCACGCCTGCCTGGGAGAGCATGCAAGAGTTAAGATGCATCAGCTTAATGCTAGCAGGGCTGGCACTGGGAAGCTATTAAAGGGAACTTGTTATCTTTACTGAAGAAAATCTCGAAGCCTGCTGGCACTGGGAGAAGCAATTGCTCAGTACAAACCCCGGTGCAGGCAGCTTTTAGGGAAATGGCTCCCTACAGGAATGGCCAGCTCCTAGCAGCCTGAGACTGCAGGCAGCATCTGTCGTGCTGCCGCTGTTGTTTGTGGGGCTGCTCAAGTCTGGGTTTCTGGGCCGTGACCTTTTGTTTTTCCCCTTTCTTAGAGAAAGAAAAGCGAGAATGCCAGGCCATCGTGGATGGGCTGCGGGACACCCTCGATGTGCGCAATGCCACCATAGAGTCGCTCCAGAAGGTGCTGGGAGAGACAGAGATGCTGTGTTCCTCTCTCAAGGTACCTTTCCCACCCCATCCCTGGCAGTACGTTGGCTCTGGCCATTGCACAAGCACTGCTGATTGTGTTCAGGTTCTCCCCGGGCTGTGATAAGGTCGGCGCGTGGCTCTGTGCCGCTGGGAGTCTGGGGCTGGAGGGGTGGCCGGGGCTGCAGGGGCCACCAGCCCAGCCTGGGGAGCGTTGGCTGAGCCCAGCAGCTGAAGCAGCGGTGCCGATCGTACAGGTATCGGCAGGAACGGTGTGGGAGCTGGCCCCAGCGCCCTGCTGCAGAAGCGCCGGCTCCCTGCAGTAGAATGTTCTTTGTAAATGGGTTTCGGTCAGGCGGGATTCAAGGAAAATTAGTTTCTTGGTTTGATTGGAGGAGAAATCAAACCAAAATATATGGAGGGGGAGTTGCAAGCTTCGGCTGAGTGGGATTTGATCCAGCTAACTCTCCTGCCTCTGTTCTGTTGCCAGGGCTTTCCTTCGGTTAGGTTAGTAATGTGTGAAGTCCAGGGATCAAATATTCCTGTTGTGCTTCAGCGTGCAGTGACTCAGTGTGTAGTCACGCCGTGTGCATAAACAGCGAGTGGAAGGAGAGTAAGAGCAAGCAGTGCTTCGTTGGGATGTCTGGCGGTGAGCAGGGGGACATGGCCTCGGCGGCGGGGCGGGCTGTGCTGCCTGCCGTGTGCCGGAGGTGAGGGGTAGGGGGGATTGGGAGCAGTGGGCTGAAGGGGGAGTAGAGGTGAACCGCACCTCTCTGCCCCTTGGGTCGAACCCAGCCGCCTGAATCGCATCATGTTCCCTGACCCGCCAGGCCACGCAGCCGGGGCGAGCTGCAGATGGGGTGTGAGGTTGTGTTACCGCATGCCCCACACGGAGCAGCTGGGCTCTTCCTGGAGGAGCCACCTGAGCTCTGCACAGCATTAGCAGCAGGATGTTGATGCAGAGCAGGAGATCTACAGAAAGGAATTAACGCCATGCAGGCCTTGCTGTTGGCCAGGACAAGGTTTTGGTGGTGGTGCTTTTTTGACTGCTCGTGGGATTAGATCCGATCTGCGTGGGTGCAAAGGCAGCCCGGGTCTGGGTCATGCCCAAGATGCTCTTGGGATCCTGGGTATACCAGTGGCAGGATAGTACTGATGCTTCCTAATCCTGTAAAACAAACAAAAACCCCTTTTTGTGGCAGTGGAAGCTGGTGCTTGCTGCTCAGCTCAAGACCTCTGTGCTTGGCCTTCCTGCCGGGTGTCTCAGGAGGAGGCTCTGGGCTTACCTGGCCTGCTGCAAAGCCCTCTGAGTATCCCCACGTTCCTGTAGGGAAAGCTGGGCAGGGCACAAGGACTGGGGACCTGAGGGTAATCTTTTCCGTGGTGTACGGGTTTCCCATCGGAACACCAAGCAAAGTTCTGTACTGCGTCATTTCAAGATTAAAGCGGTAAACTTCTGCAGTAAAAGCACAGCTTAACGAGCTGTGAGGCAGGTCGAGCCCCCAGGCTGTGAGCCAGTCCTGCCTGCTGCTGGCACTGCCAGCTGCTGCTGAACCTCGGTGTGACAGTTTGCTGCTGTCCCAGCCCGTGTGAGGCTGCGGACTGCTCCAACCTGGCCCAAGCCAACTCTGGGGGCCTGGAGCGTGGGGTGCAGTGGTCAGGACCGGCCAGAGGTTGGTTGGTTAAGCAAGGTGTGAGCCTGCATCTCCGCAGGGCCCCGGTGCTGTCACGGCTGCTGTGGCAGGAAGCGGATAAAAACCTTTAACTCCTCCTTGCCACGCAGCTCAGCATTAGAACTCGAGAGGTGATGGTCTTCGGCCAGGCCGCTCTCTGGAGTCAGCAGCGGGTTGAAACCAGGCTCAGAGCCTTTTTTTTAATTATTATTTTTTTGAAGCTGCTGTGCAAGGTGCCAAGGAACATGCAAACTTAGACAACACAGATGCATTGAAGTGGTGTGAATTCAGGCCAGCTTTCCCACGTCCTCTGCCAAACTGCAGATCTCTGTTTTCTTAGCTCAGCTGAAGTTTGCCGCTGCTGCTGCCTGCTGCTGGAGAGCAGAGAAAGGTGCTGGCTGCAAGAGGCGTTGCAGCCTCCCCAGGCGGGTGAGAGAAGCACCCAGGTGGGTGGCTGGTCTGGCTGAGATGTGCCAGGAGAGACCACGCAGCGTTCCTAGCTATGCTTTAAGCAGCTAATAGCAAGGAAAATGGGGAGGCTAAAGCCAAGGGCTTAGCTGGGTAGGGAGCAGAATGCAGTAGCAAGGTTCGCTTGCTTTGGACTCCTTTGCTTTTGAAAAGCAAATTGTCGCTGTGGACAGGGTGCTGCCCACCCCACAAATCCTCCTAGCAAGAAAGAAGGATCCAAAGCAGCTTCAGCGCCAAACTCCTCTTGTGATTAGCACTCAGACCCTGCTGCGTTTGTGAGGAGCAGAGGTAGGGGTGCAGCGGGGGGGGGGGGGGGGGGAGATAAACTCTCCGTAATCCTGGGCTGCTGAGGTGGTGATAGCGTTAAGAGCCAATACACGCTCCCAGCTGCCCGCAGTGCGCATAAGCCAGGATGTTTCTCTGACAATCCCTGGAGCCCTCCTGATGGTCTGCGTGCGCTCGCTTCTCTGCAGAAACAGATGAAATTCCTGGAGCAGCAGCAGGAGGATAACAGAAGTTCAAAGGAGGAGGCCCGCCGTCTGCGAAACAAGCTGAAAACCATGGAGCGGTGAGATCCTGGGCCTCCCAGGCTGGGCTGCACGCCTCCCCCCTTCTCCAGCAGGGAGGGAGAGGTCCTCCTGTGCTTGCTGCAACAGCCAGCCCCACACACTGAGACTGCTGCTTCTCCTTACCCCGTAAGGCTGGAAAGTGCTGCATTAGCAGGTTCTGCCTGGCTGTGCTCTTGCCCCTGCTTCCTTTCCAGGCAGCTGCTCTCCCTAAATAGCAGCGGGGCACGGTGCTGTGTTCAGAAAGGCCTCATCTCTAGTCCTCTGAGCGTGGCTGTGTGCTGCTGCCGTTACTGGAGAGGACGCTGGGGCAGAGCCCGAATCCCAGCCCAGGAATACAGTTAGCTGCACGGATGCGGGGCCCAAAAGCTGCTCTGTCAGCCCCGTGTGCAGCACACATGTGCAGCTGCCCCTTCTCTAGCCAGTCCAGGAGTGCTGGCAAAATGCCCTGCCTGCAGTGGGGCACTTGCATCTCTTTGCCAGCTCTACATCCAGGAGCTCAGGCTGTGGGAGCTCCTCGGGGGAAGCAGGGCTGCGGTCTCCTTCCCAGCTCTGCTCATGACTCATGAGATGAGGGTACATTTTCTTAAATATTTTATGCAGGATTGAACTGTTGCTTCAGAGCCAGCGCCCCGAAGTGGAGGAGATGATCCGAGAGATGGGAGTTGGGCAGGCAGCAGTGGAGCAGCTTGCGGTCTACTGCGTCTCGCTGAAGAAGTGAGTGTTGCAGGCTCGGCACAGGCTGCTTGTGCTGTCCTGGGCGTGCAGGGGGAGAAGCCTGTGCTGAGCACCGGCGGGCACGCAGGCTCTGCAGGGCTCTTGCTGCCTCTTTGGGCTTCCGCTGGGTTTTGACTGACAGATCCTGGGGACCTAGATCGCAGCCTGTCACACCGAACCGTTCGTCTTGTCACTGTAGTGACACGTGTGTCACCATGGGAACTGCCTCCGGAGCTGTCAGTGCACCTATGTGGTGATTATCGTTCCCTCAGTTCTCCTCTCGTGCCTGGGGGCAGATGAGTGGCTGAGGCGCTCCAGGTTGCGCTCTCTGCTGCACTGCACCGTGCAGCTGTGGCCTCAAGTGCTCCGTGCACGCTGTGCTCTGGCAAGTGGGACCTGCAGCACTGCCATCCCCTACCTGGAAATCCATCTGGTCCTGCTGGGCAAAACCACGGCTTCTTTGGGTCCGTTCTGATGGCAGCTGAATAATTGCAGCTTTGATACAAAGCTGTAATGAGGCGAGTGTCCCCGTGGTGTAATTGGAAATGAATGCACACGGCCAATAGCGTAACGCCTCTGAAAAGTCACTTAAAGGAAAGTCCTCTATTTGCTGCCAGCACGGAGGCTGCTCTGTTGGCTGTCCGTCTCTTCCACCAGCTGAAATGTTGCTGGATCTGGTTTCCATTTGTTCATGAATCCTGTGCGTGCCCTCTCCTCAGGCATGGCATCCCTGCAGCCTCCTCCCTCCCCGTTCTGAGGCCATGTATTTGACACGCTGCTGGTCAGTGTCCGTATGCTCAGCTCTGTTGCCTAAAGGACTTTGTGTCCCGGGTTGTCCCCGGTGGCTCTGCAGTTGCAGAACTTCAGAGTAATGGTCTCCGAGAAGTTCTGTCTCCATCTTCATGCAAACACAGCACGACTCTTCTGGTCTCTTTCCAGGGAATATGAGAACTTGAAGGAGGCTCGGAAGGTCTCCAGTGAGATGACAGAGAAGCTGAAGAAGGAGCTGTTTTCTGCGAACAGCAAGGTAAAGGGAGAGTGTGAGAGTCATAAGGGTGACACCCGGTCGGTAGCTCCCTCCCAGTAACTGTGGTCCAAGCCCCGTGCAGCAACTCCTTCCTGCGCTGGGCACTCTGTTAGAGATACAGGTGGAAGCATCAGGCTGGGCTTTCTGGGTCAGGGTGTGATGCCACGGCATGCAAACACGGGCTGTTATCAGGACCATTGTCTATGGGGACATCAGCAGGGCAGCATGTGCAGAGCTTGGTAGGGGGCCTGGCCTGGAAGGCAGCAGCAGGCGGGGGTTTGCCGCTTCCCCCGGGCTCCAGCAGCAGTGGTGCCTTTGTCCTGCAGCACCGAGCACCAGCTCGTTCAGCCACCAGCTCCTTGTGCTGCAGCATCAGGGCCCTTGGAAGGGTGGGAAGGAGGTCTGAGCCAGCACCAGCCATGCAGAGCTTAGTCCTGGCTTGGCACAACCCCAGAGAACCCCCCGTTGGACTGGGCTGAAGCAGGCTGGCCAGGGCTCCTGCGTGGTGCTGGCTCCAGGCAGGAGAGGTTCCCAAAATGTGAGGACACGCAAGTGGCTTGCACAGAGCCTCCCTGGGCTAGTGCTGCTCTGTGCTGAGCTGGCACAGAGCTCGGAGCTGCAGATATGCCCCTGGTTGCTGTGCTGCCCCTGTTCCAGGCCTGGCTGGGCTCTGTGAATCCAGGGATCCCTGTGTCAGTTCTGGCAGCACATCCCCTTGCAAAGCTCGTGTGTAGCCCTGCTCCCAAGGCGCAGGTGTTCCCTGGGGCGCACCCAAGTCCAAGCTCACAAAGTGAGAGACTGTGGGTGGATTTGGCCTACTTTTGTTCCCCAGACATAGCTGTTGTGGTCCCATCAAACCGAGAAGAAGGTTCTTGGATTGCTGAGCTGCTCCCCAGGCGAGTTAACCCCTTAACGTGAGGTGCTGCTGCTGTCGGTCTGGTTCTGGCTGAGTCTCTGCCAAAGCGCAGCTGCTTTCTTGGGTCAAGAAGATGCGAGTCAGTGTGCTTCGGGCTTGGCTGCCCGCGAGCTGACTGTGCCGCCGCTTCGTGGGCTGGCCCAGATCCTGACCCCACTTCCAGTCCTTTGTTGTGGTGCCAGCCCACCTCTCGACCCCCGGCTCCTGGCGTGCCCTCCCGTTGAATCAGGCTTGTCCGTGCGCCAGAACTGCTGATGCACAGCCATCGTCCGGCCTGTGGTTGGTAATTCTGGGATGTGGTGCGTGCAAAGCGCTGCAGGAATTCAGGCTGGAGCCACCAAGTGTTAAAACGTGGAAAAGCTGTCACCAGCAGGCAGAAGTGCGGTGGGAAGGCTTGTGTTGGGCACACGGCCCTGGAGATCCCTCTGCAGGCAGCCTTAGGAAATGAGCAGGCGTTGGATTGTTCTGATGTAGGAGAGCCTGGTCAGAGGTTGGCACGGGAAAACCGAGCCTTAAAGCAAGGAAAAGGAGCACGTGCTGCCGAGCGTCCTGCGCTGCCCGGGATCTGCCGTCTCCCTTACCCGTGTGTTGTAACCAGTGTTGTTCTGTTGTTGGCTCTGCAGCTGCAGAGAACCGCTTCAGACTTGGAGAAGACAAAGGAGGAGTTAAAAAGCACCCAGAAAGACCTGAAGAATGCAGACAAGGAGATTTTGGTGAGAATATCGTTCTTTAGTCTGCGGTAACTGGCAGCTGGCCATGGCCTACAGCTGCAAAGCCAGGAGTTGTGCTGGCTTTTGCCCAGGGGCTAGGTTACCTAGCCCGTCTTACCCCTTATCTGCTCTACCTCTGATCCCCTCCAGTGCTGGTTTATGGATGAGGGGCTGCCAGCATCTGCGTATCTGCTCCTAGATCTTCCCTTATCTCACTGTCTGCTTTCCCTCCTCTCTCCAGAGTTTGAAGAAGAAGATAGACATCCTGCAGGACACTCTGAAAGTGCCGTCTGTAACCAGAGAGACGCTCAGCCGGCTGGTCTTCGAAAGGTCAGTGAAGTCCATCCTCAGATACAGGCCAAGGATGACATTTCCCCTGCCGGGGGGAAAACTCTGGAGTTGGCCTTCCAGCAAGCACGCCCTGCTGCACAGGGACCTAAGATCTTTGTCAGGCAGAGGAGTCCAGACCGACTGAGGCTTGACCTGAAAATTGCATCCTTTGCATTTTATCACGCCCTTTCTTTCTGGCAGCGAGCGCTCTTACCCCCAGTATGGCGAACTGGGCGCTGCACACTGAGCATCAGCGGGCCGGCGTTTCCCTGAGCTCGGGGTGCTGCTGCTGTGAGCACAGGCCATCAGAGGTCAAACAGCAGTCTGGGACATTGACTATGAAGTCTGGGGTTTGGGTTCTCCTTTTTGGGACTTGTAAGTAGAATGGGGTTTGGATCCGGGTCCTGCTGCTGTCGTGCAACTACACAGGGTAGCTGGTAGCTGTCCTCCCCCTCGTCTGCTGCGCGGCAGCCTCCTGATGGCTGCTGCTCTGCGTGGCCTTGCAGCCCTGCTCCCGTGGAACTGCGGCACCCGAAGCTCCACCGCCCAGCCCACAGCGATGAGATCAATCTAGATGCCACTTTTGATGTGGACACCCCTGAAAATCAGCCCTGCAAATCTCTCTTCAGCCCTGCAAAAAGGCAGAAGCTGGATAAAAAGCCGTGAGTTCTCCCTCCTCTTCCTGCTTCTAAAGGAGATCAAAGTCTCGCTGCTTTGGAAGTTGCTGTGTGAGATCAGACAGCTCTCCAGCTGCCTGATGTCGCACTGCAAGTTTTGTCATCATTTGCTCGGCCTTGTCTGTCCTTGCCAGCTCCACTTGAACAATGAATCTCTGCTGATTTGTTCCTCGTGCTCCTTACAGGCCTCCTGTGGTAAATCTGGCAAAGAAGGTTCTGAAGGAAACGGTGGAGGTAACTGGACTGATCTTGTTTTCTGTATCACCTCTTCGATTCTGCTCTTAATGAGCTTGAGATAAAGGCCCCGTTTTGCCACGCAGGAGATGCTCTAGCCAGAGACGAGCCCATCTGCAGAGCCACAGCGCGCACTTCAAAGTGCTGTGCTCAGCTGTCTCCTAGAAACACCGTATTGCTGTCGCAAAGACCTGGAATGGGGCAGGAGACAGAGGGTGGGGACACACGCACTTCTTGCTGATCGTCCTGCCTCAGATGTGCTTAGCAAGTGCACAACGTGGCTCTGATCACAGCGGCCGCAGGGCCAGCTAGGGGGGCTCTTTGCCCAAGCTCGTGGGGTACAACGTCCTGCCTCCCAGGCACTGCTCCAAACGAGCCCCGGGGGGAGGTGTGGAGCTTCTGTTCCTTGGCCTGGCGTGGTGTGGGTGTGCCTGGTACCCACAGTAGCTGCCTGCATTGTTAGTGCTGCCTGTGCGTGGACGAAATTCAGCAGATCGTGCTGCTAAAGGGCTTCTCTCCTTATTTTGTGGGACAGAACTGGGCAGATGATCTGGAGGATGAGACTCTTAAAGGGCTCCTGCCAGCATTCATCAGGAACTCCGTTCTCTCCAAGAAGCCGACGTCGGGTAGCTTGCTGGGTCCCCACAAGAACGCAGGCACGGTGAGTGTGGCCGTCCAGCAGGTGAGCTTGTCAGGGGCTGGCGCTGCATACCTCTGTCCTGAGGTTACCCTGCAGGAAGAAGCGAATGCGGCTTCGGCCTTGCTGCATTCAGTGTGGGCAAAATAAATCTTGGAGCATGACCTGGCTGCCTCCCAGTCCTGCAGAGCTCCAGGGATGACAGATGGTCACTCCCGACATGGCAGCGGATTAAATGGCCTTCCACCTCCCATTCTTCCACCTCCTTGGAGCTGTGGGTATTTTCTTTGTATGCCTCAGTCCCAGTGACAAAGTCCTAAGCCTTGCGTCAGCTTGGGGGGCTCAGCACCTTCAGGAAGGTGCCCAAACTTCTCTAAGGGGCTGCCTTTTCCCAGAGGTAAGGGCTTAACGGAGGTACAGAGTGTCCTGAGTCTGCAGGTGGTGGTAACCTCCCCAGGACATGTGGCCTGCGAGACTCCCCCTTTTCTTAGTCAAGACAAGAAGTAACCACGGCTCCGTGCTGCTGTTCCAGTCACGTTTATTTCTCCCTCCTAGGTGAGGATGGGGTACGACGGCTTGGGAGGCAGAACAAAATTCATACAGCCTGTATCCTTCCGTGTGGCAGTAGTGACACTGTGGGGGGCCTCTTGTTCCTCCCGCCTCAGCCAGCTCTGTCGGCGGGTGCAGGACTCCCCGGTTAGAGGCTGGGACCCTCAAAGAACCATCAAATTCCTCTCCATCTGACCGAACGTGCCTGAGCTCAGCAAAGGCATCCAGGCCTTGAACTTGCTGTGAATGTTACGGGGGAAATGTTTGTGTGGAAGTGCACAGCAGCCCGAAATCAGAATGGTTTGCAGGGGCTGCCTGTGCCCTTGTGATCTCTGAGCTGCTGCTTAGTGCAGCCTCTCCCTGCCCACGTGCCCGTGCAGCTGAAGCCCTCGTTCCTGTGGGACACGGCTGTGCCTGTCCTGGTGGGTGCCTGGAGGCCCGGGGCTGCTGGAGGAGAGCTCATGGTTCTAAACCCAAGCGCTCCAGGGGCGCTGCATTGTGTAACCCTGCAGCTCTGTTAGCACGGAGCGTGCATCTTCCTTCCTGCGCCGCAAGTAGCAGCTGGTCAGGACCTCTTACAGCTCAGCCATGTCAGGGTTTTGCTGCTTCTTGTCTCCAAAAACTTGCGTGATGGGGGTTAGAGGCCTTGGTACTCTAAGGGCTCTGCCCTTGGAGCTGCTCCATGCCCTGGGAGGCTGCAGGTGCTGTCTGCTGTCACTTTCCCTGCCCAGCGTCTCAGCCAGGGTACGTGGGCTGGTCACGTTTAAACACTGCTTGCGTGCTAGGGCGCAGCGTGGAAGTGGGAAGTGCCTTGCCAAGTGCCTGAACTTGGCTCCGGTGGACAGAGGGCAAAGTCCAGCCTGCCCAGCAGGGAGCTTAGAACAGCTCAGCTGGGAGAGGCCTTCGGAGATCACGTCCGACTGCCTGACCTCTTCAGGGGTAACCAGAAGTTAAAGCACGTTAACAGGGGTGTTTTCCAGGTGCTTCAGGGATGCACATCCAGGGCTAGCTCCCAGGTCTGTGGTTCAGGCGAGCCTGGAGCAGGTACCAGCGTCCTTCTGTCCCCGCGGCCTTGGTCTGTGCTTTCCTTGACGGTTTTACCCTCAGACAAACCCCGCAGAGCTCCGACCCTGTGCAGTGAAGAGCAAGAAGAAGAAGGTCTCCAGGCCCGTGTCTGCGGCTCCCTCTGCGTCCTCCTCCAGCAGCAGCCAGGCCCTACTGGACGCCTTCCTGCAGTGAGCACCCCGGGGTGCCTCGGTGGGCAGCCGCAGGGGCCCAGGGCCCAGCACGAAGCTGAGCGTGGTCCCCGCTGGTGGTGGGTGAGAGGAGCTGCCTGCAGGCAAACACCCCGGCTCACGCTCAGACTGACTCAGGCCCCGTTTTACCCTTCCTTTCTCCCATTTTCATGCAGAATAAACGGGTTTTTCCCATCTTCTGGCCTGCTCAGAGCCCTGCGCTTGCTGCTGCTGTTGAGGCCGTGGACTCCAGGTGGAGCTGCGCTGCGTATACCGCTGCAAGCTGAGGCTGCAGGGCAGGGCCGGGGCACCCCTCAACAGCCCCCTGGCTCCAGACGCCGTGTCCCCATCGTCTCCTTCCCTCTGTCCTCCCCGCATGGGCTGGGGCCACGTGCCTGGGGCCTGATCCCACCGGGGCAGGGAGGCAGGAGGGAGGCAGGACACGGCCCCCAAACCGCTGCGGGGGGCAGGAGGGCGCTGGGCAGAGCCCCTGCCCCTGTGGGACGGGGCGTGCTGAGGGGCTGCCGCTCCTGCGGTCCTCTCGCAGGTGGAGCCCTGCGTTGGGAGCTTGGTTGGAGGCCGTAGGGCGGCAGCGTGGCCTCTGGGAGCTGGCCCGCCTTGTGATGTCATCAGAGGGTTGGTGATGTCACACCTGTGGCCTCACAGGAAGCTGCGTGCTCAGGGCCCGGCAGGAAGTGAACTCATTGGGCAGCAGGGAGTGATGTCCTAGGCTGCCCGTGATGTCACGGGGAGGAGGATGCTCATTGGCCGGCAGAGCAGGGGAGCAGGGCTGCCATTGGACGCCAGGCAGGAGCACTGGGGCAGCCCATGACCTCACGGGGAGCGGGGCGCCGATTGGCTGGCAACCTCTGACGTCAAACGGGACGGCACAGCCCATTGGCCGTCCCGCCGCCACGCCCTGGTGCGGCGCCCGGCTTGCTGGCGGAGGCGGCTGCCGATTGGGCCGCAGCCTGTGATGTCGCTATGACCTCACGGGGCGCAGCGGGCGCCGATTGGCCGCCGGCGCGTGACCTCACGGGCGGGCTCCGGCGGACGCCGATTGGCCGCCGGGCGGGGAGGGGGGCGGAGCTCCGCCCCTCCCCTCTCCCGCCTCCCTTCGG
>NC_048904.1:6598108-6670715 GCF_011077185.1 Oxyura jamaicensis
GGGGGGGGGGGCCGGGGGCACCGCCGGGGGAGCGACCCCGGGGCGGGCCCGTTACGCAACGCGGGGGTCGCGGCAGCGCTGCGGGAGCGGCCGCTCGGGGTGCTCCGTTCGGAGCGGGACCGGCCCCGGGGCACCGGGGGTCGGGGCTGGGACCGGGGCCGGGATCACGGCTGCCGTCGGGGCCGGGCTCGGTGCTCGCGCGGCGGCGGCACCCGGTGGGGTTCGCGGCGAGCCGCCGGCAGGGCGCTCCCGGCCGGTCCCCGGCAGCTCTCGGAGAACCCCCCCCGGGCACAGCGCGGCCCCCCCGGCGCCGTCTCCCCCCTGCTGTCGCTCCGGGACCGCCGCTCCTCCGCCTCCCGCTGCCTTCAGCCGTAACCCGTCCGCAGGCTGCTTGCGGCGCTCTCGGATAAACGCTGGCACGGAAGGGAGGGTGCTCGGGGGGGGTCGGTTGGGTGTTTCCCCCCTTCCTCCCTCGGGAGGTTTCCTGGGTTCCCCCCCCCCCCGTCCCCAGCGTGTCCCGGGGGCTGCTGCGGGGCCCTGGGCTCCCGCCGCCGGGCGAGGATCAGGGCGCCGCGACTGCCTGCTGGAGCTGGGCAGAACCGCGTGCAGGGTTGATTTAATTCGGGTGTCTCGGTGAGACGCGAGCGGCGCCAGCTGAGGTCGTCTTCTGCCCGAACCGCCACGGTGGTGCTGCTGGCCGCGAGCTGCTGGCAGGGAGCTGCCCTCCCTTGCAATTAATTAATGCAATTAGGGATGGGGACTGGCGGGCTGGGGGCTGTGCGTGTGGAGCGGCTGCAGGGAGCAGCACAGCCCCCGGGAGGGAGCGTGGGGGTCAGCAAAGCCTGGCTCGGCCCCCTCCCCAGAAACAGTGCCAGACCCTGAGCACCCCAGCCCGTGTGCAAGCTGAGGAAAGCCAAAGGCGCCGTTACCCCCCTGCGTGATCCTTCCCAGCTTCCCGTTATGCAAGGAGGCAGCCTGGACGCCTTAGCCCCGTTGTGTGTTTGTATTTTGGTTCCCCACGGTCGCGTTCAGCAGGCTGCGCAGCGCGTGCACCGCGCGGAGGTTTCGGAGAGCAGAGGTAACGCGGCGTCCTCCCACCCGGCTCCAGCGCCCGCCGCTATTGCTGGAGGAGGTGGAGCGCCGCGACCCGAAGGAACGCACATCGGGTGTGGGTGCGATCAGACAGGAGACTTCCCCGTATCCCAACAGCCGAGTCCTGCTCTGCTCCTCCGCAGACGCCCCAGAGCACAAGGGATGAGCTGGTGTGGAGGCGCAGCCTGGTGGGCGTGTGGGGAGGTTGGTGGGGCTGAGCAGGGGTGGTCCCGAGCTCACAAATAGCCGGGGGCAGGGTGCTGGGTTGCTGGGGGTCCCAAGGAGCGGCTGTGGGGGCTGAAAAACCGTGCTTAATTCTTCTCCCCCGACCCCAAAACTGATATGAAAGCAGCAAAGCTGCAAACATTTTGGAAACGGAGGAGCGGTATTAGCAGAAAAGGGGAGGCTGGTGGCCAGCACGGCCCCACACGGTGCTGAGGGGATGCCGTGAGCCACGCACAGGTCCTGCGCTCACCGGCACGCAAGTGGCACTGGGCCTTTGGCAGCCGGTGGAGCCCGGTACAAGGACCAGGAGGGGGAAAGAGCATCAGAAATAGGGCTGTGAGAAGCGCTCTGAATTGGAGAAAACAGCTCAAGTTTGGGGGAATAAAATAAAATTAACAGTCGTGCAGCTCAGGTGCTGTGTGCTGCCTGTATGGCAGCTCCTGTGAGCCTGCTGGGTATTGCCTTCAGCGAGTACCACAGCAGTGCTGGGTGGTAAGGATGCGAATAGCAGCAGTTTAACAGAAATAAGAGAGATCAAGTTTCCCCATTTCTTTATAAACAGACGCTTTTCACGCTTTTCACAGGCTGGCACAGATAAGCAGCCACTGTCTGTTCTAACAAGACGGTGCTAGAAATAAAGCCACGAAGCGAGTCTATGACGGAGGCATCCCTGGCACGTCCTAAAGCTGGGCCTGCCTCTCCCGCTATATTAAAATAGCATTTTTCTGGCTTTTTGCTGACCTAAAGGCTGGCGCTCCGGAGAAGCTTGCTATGGTCCCACAATTAGAGAGCGCAACTTCATTTGTTACAGGATGTTTGGAGGGCCAAGGGGAGCCGGGGCTGGGGTCGGGCGAGGAGGGGAAAACCAGCTATGGAATATTTCAAGCCTATAAAACCCGCCTGAGTGGAACAGAAAGGGAGCACGCAATGGCTTACTTGGCTGACCGAGTCAAAACGTTTGCTCTGTCAGGGATCCCACCGGGCTGCTTTTCGCCGTGATGGGCAGGCTGTGTCAGCCGCAGCTGCCTGCAGCAGCGGGTGGGAATTGGATGGTTTTTAAGGCCCCTTCCAACCCAGCCCGTTCTGTGCTTCCCTCCAGCAGCCCTGGTTTTACGCCTCCCGCGGCTCTGACAGCAGTCCTGTGGCCGCTGGGTGCAGGGGGCACAGCTCGGGGTGCTGGAGCACCTCCGAAACCTCTCCTGTGAGCGTGCTCATCCATAGTCAAAATGCACGGCATCAGCTACCAGCGCCTTCATTTCCAAAAGCAGTGCACGGATCCACGGTCCCCTTGGCAGGTTCGAGTTTCCCGCTGCTGCCGTGAACCTCGGCATTGCTCCGCAGGCAGCCGCTGCGCGCTCTCTGCTTTTGCTGCCTGAGGAACTCGTGTGTGCGGCTGCTCCTGCTCACAAAGGAAAGTACAGGAGGGTTTGCAGGGCCTGATTTCCCTCCTTCCTCCCCGTGCCCATCTCAGGAATGCCGTCGGCCGTCTCCAGTTGGGTGCAGGCAGGTGTGTCCAGCAGCTGGGGGCAGCTCCCTCCCTGTGCACCCCGTGCTGCTTTCCAGCTTCTTTTCCTCCTCACCCTGCAGCAACAGCAGCTTCGTCCCCGAGCCTGGCGGATGCACCTTCAGAAGCAAACGCGATGGGGTGCAAATGATGCTTCCTTTTCTGGTGGGCTGCAGTGGGCTCCACGGCAATGGGAATCTGCTTTTTTTTTTTGCTAAACGGGGTCTGCAGGAGGAGCGGGGGCCCTGCAACGTGTTCCTGGGAGGGTCCTCGCCCCACCTACTGAGATTCAATGGGGACAGGGAATTAAGTGCCCTGGTGGTGTGGTATCTTGCTGGTTCTTGGCCTCTTACAGCTTACAAGCACGTGCTTGCTGTTGAAGGTAGACTCAGCATCTTCTCTGGGCTGGGGCAGGAGGCAGCGGCTCCCTGCTTGTGGTGGGCTCCCCAGAAGGCAGAGGAACGTTACCCACTGTGTCAGGGGA
This sequence comes from Oxyura jamaicensis, assembly GCF_011077185.1. Classification (NCBI taxonomy): domain Eukaryota; kingdom Metazoa; phylum Chordata; class Aves; order Anseriformes; family Anatidae; genus Oxyura; species Oxyura jamaicensis. The sequence continues at coordinate 6,601,414 of NC_048904.1, forward strand.
AGCTGCTGCTAAATGCAAACTTTTTTATGCCTGTCTGTGTGTTGTTTTTCTTTTTTCATTTTTTTTTTTTAAAGCCATCACAGCTTTTCTTGAGAAGGACAGCAGCAGTGTGACACAGAGCCTGGCTGCTGGCCCGGGGAGCTGAGGGGCTTTAGGAAGGCACAACCCAGAGCTGAGTTGTTGAAGCTAGCTAAATGACAACAAATGCATGTAAATGATGAACGTAACCAAGTGTAGGAAGCTTACCCAGGGGTGTGATGGGATAGATGACTGCACAAGGCTTAAATAAAAGCTTCACCTCCTCAAATATGCAGCTTCCCTCAGCTCCGAGCTACAGCTCTGCGCTGCGCAGCAGACGAGGGGTTTGCGTTGGCCTTATTTCCCACGAGGATGTGCTTAAGGAGCTCGGCGTGTTCCCTTTTGTCAAAAATGATTTAGCTGTATTTCTGGGTCGTTGTCTGTAGAAGAAAAATGTGCGTGTGTTTAACGCAGTGAAGTGCACGAGGCACCTTCCAGACCGAGGCACGAGGAGAAGCCCTGCCTGCCCTCCCTGCCCGGTCTGTGCCTCAGCCAGGACTGGGGCCGTGGGGGACGGGGGCAGCCGGTGACCGCAGCCGGTCCTGCCACCAGCACCGCATTGGGTCAGGGCCGGAGCTGCTGGAGATGGGGCAGGAGGTGAGGAAGGGATGTCTCATGGACACCGAGCCTTCCCACCAAGCATGGTGGTCAGGCAGTGGTTTCCCTGATCCACGAGGAGCTCTTTCTCTCCAGCTGAAGACTGGAGAGGTGCAACCTGCTGCCCAGCGTGCCCACAGGCTTCGCGGCTCTTGCAGCCTGGGCACGCAAGCTGAGAAGAGCCGTGTCCTGTGGTCCTCCTGCAGGGTTCCTCCTTTCTGCACAGCTCTCACGCAGCCGGGAGGCAGCAAATGGTGTCTGACTCAAAGCGAAGGCTGAAGTGTTTTGGGGCAGGTAGGGGCCGTGAGGTTCCTCGCCTGGCTTCAGGGACTGCCGGCACCACGGGCTCTGACGTGGCAAAGCAGTTGGCCGCTCCGAAAGCTTCCAGAGGAGGGTTTGTCAGTTCCTCTGAAAGCCACAGAAAAAAATGCCTTGGGCCAAGTGATGCTGGGCACTGACGTGACGAAACGTGGTGTTGCAGGTGGTCGGCCTGAAGCTGGCGTGCCCGTTTGCTCAGGCCCAGGACGGTGCAGTCACAGAAACGTACGCCGGCCTGCCGGGGCGGAGAGACTTCAAGAGGCCAGACGTCAACGGCTGAGAGCTGCCTTGGGACCTGGTTTTGACTTCCCTGCCAGCAGCATTTTGCTTTTCATCCCCCTGGGAGCGGCGGGGGCTCACGGGATTGCGGGCCCTGGGGCGAGCACCGAGGAGCTCAAGGGGAGCCGGGGCTGACGTGAGCTGCAGGAAGGGGGCTCCTGGCTCGTGGGGTCTGCTGGCACAACCACAGCACTCCTCAGACTTGTAGCCTGGGGAATGAGGGAATTTAATTGGGAGTTTGGCTTTATAATGGAGTTTGAGCTTTGTTAGGGGGTGTTCGGTGTACGTGGCCTCCCCTGACGTGCTCTTGGGGTTCTCCTCCTCAGGGTGCTCTACTCCTTGGAAGCTGTACGTGAGCATCAAGTCAATGTTAGGTGTCTTCTTTCGCTGTTTAATGAATTCAAAGGGTTCCTGTCCCTCTTGTCAGCACACCTGGGTCCGTAGCAGGCTCCCCCACATGGGAAAGAGCCTGTAGCTTGCTGCTTTCCTTTGTCAGCTGAGATGTGAGGACTACGAAGAGATTTTGCCATATTTAATGTCTGTGAAGGGATGAAATTATATATGGGAATTACTTTCAAAGATTGACATGTTGTAGCTGTTAACATTTTTTTTTTTTTTTTACCAGAAAAAAAAAGCAACACAAATTGCAGCATGAGAAAACCAGGAAAAGCATAGCATATTTTTTTCTTTCATCTCCTAAAGAAAACATTTCAGTTACTGATATGTGAAGCTATGAGTTACAAAGTAGGACTAGTCGAAATTTGAAAATGTATAGTAAGTTCTTAAGGGACTTGGTAATTTGCTTTGCTTTTTTGAAAGAAACAAATCAGCTGGTAATGCAAAGCTTATGAAAGGGTTGGGGAAAATGCAGTTCTGAGCTAGATCTTTTTCCACGTTGACTCCGAACTGTACTTTTTCCTTTGATGAAACATGAAATTACTTTTAATTTATTTTGTTCCAATCCCAGTTACATAAACTATTATTTGATTGTACAGCTGGACTGAAAAACTGTAGGAGGTCTCACATTTAGGATTTTGCTGCCTTTTTCTCATTAAGTCTACAGGCTGATTTCTTTAAATGCACCTATTAATCTTCTTACGGAGACAAATCGTTATTTGGTTGGGGGGGTCTTTTTTTTTTCTTTTTTTTTCTTTTCTTTATAAACTACACTCCAAGGTCAACTGGCAAAATAAGAGCCGATGCTTTGAAGCCTTTCCAGGTACGTCTGCAGTGCTACCAGGCAGTGTGATGAGAGCACGTGCTGACATGGCAGGCTGGATTTTATCTAGTTCTGTAGGCTGAAGCCCATCCCAGGCGGCCCTGCCACCAGGTACCTGCTTGCCGTGGGTTTGCCGTGGTGTCACCACAGGTGGCAGCAGGTTGGCACACACGTCCTGACCCGTGCCACCTCGCTGCCACCTGCCCACAGCCTCGTCCCCCAGTGGCTTGCCGTGGAAAGAGGTAATAGTGGTGTGGAGCTGGCACTGCTGTCCTAATGCACCCCTCGTGCTTGGCAGTAATCCCCGAGTCTCTGGCATGGAGCGGGACCTCTTTTCGGCTTTAATTCTGCAGCGTGTGTTGCACCCTTGGCATCAGTTGAGTTACTGCTTCAAGAACCCATAGCACAGTGATGCTTTCCATGCACTATGAGCTCGCTGCCGTGACCTGTGCTGGTGCTGTGTGAGGCTACGAGAGAAGTGTCAGCAGAACAGGAGCTCTGGGCTCTGTCCGTGGCAAAAAGCGCAGCCGCAGGCTTGCTCGGGCCTGTCCTGGAGAGAGGCCAGAGCAGGGAAGGCAGGGTTTCCGCAAGCACTTTTTTTCCTTGTGTGTGTTCCCCTGTGCTCGTGTGCCTGCCCTGTGAACCTTCAGCTTCGTGGCTGCCAAACGTGGGTGAAAGGCGGTGGTGTGCGGCCCTGGCCCTCCTTCAGGCCCCTGCACAGCCAAAGCAGAGCTGCTGCTTGAGCTCCAGCGAGCTTTTCCTGGATTCTACCAGCACAAAATAAAGGAGCAGAATCACGTTAATCCTCTCTTCCCTCCTCTGGCAGATCAGAATTTGGATGGATTTTTGTAAGAAGTTGTATTTTCTTGGTTTTCAGTCCAATCTACCTAGTATCAGGAAAATACACGCTTGGTGCGAGGGCTGCCAGGTGTGTGTGATCACAGTCATGTTTGTCCTGGTAGGACCACCTCTAGGACGTTCTGTTTGAAAGGTGTAGATTTTTCACTTATCTCCCTGTCAGCTTTGTCTCCTGCCCACCGATGATAAGCCACTGGAATTTGGGTTCCTTTCACCCGCTCCCAGCACGGAAACTGCACCGTCATGGGGCGAGGAGCTGGCAGGTCTCGGAAATGATTCCTTGGACTGCTGCCCTTGCCGACCTGTTCTGCTCCTCTCATTGCCTTCCAGCAGCGTCACTGAAGAGCGTGGGGAGACGGATGTCCGCCTGCTCTCGGAGCAGACCTGCGGGCTGCGTCCGCGCTGATACGAAGGTGGCAGATGTCTGCAGCAGATAGCGCTGGAGCACGTCGTGTCGGGGCCGGGCGGCTCCGCAGCCCTGCCGTAAATACTCCCGATGCCAGTCTGCGTGAGGAGGCAGTGCTGGATTCCACTTACATCGCTGTAAAGCATTCTGTGCTGCTCAGCATCTACCCCGGCTGACCCATTCTATTTAGGTAGGGTGGCTGTTTACTCCCAAAGAGCGGAATTTTCCAAGCCTTCTCCGTTTCCCCTCTTTCTGCAAGTTGTGTCTGCTTGGAAATCCTGCAGGTGGAGAGTATGGGGGTACGGGCAGGTTGTTTCCATGTGCATCATGTGTGGGGTGCCCCGAGTGCACCTCCTGTTCTCCTCTCAGTGCTAGGTCCGTGCCTGGGGCTCGGGTGGCAGCTGGGCATCCTTGTGCTTTGGACTTCCCATGTGGTCCTTTTTCAGAGCAGCCAAAGCCTGTTTACCCCTCGTTACCTTTATTAGACTTGGTTTCGACTGGTTACGCTAAATTATGATAGAACGTCAGTTCTTGTAGAACCAGGAAGGTGGTACCTATTCCTCACTTGTAAGCCATCGTTTACCTTGGCTTGGAAAAAAAAAAAAAGGTATCCAGAAACATCTCTCTGGGAGAAAACTCAAAAGAAGCAACTCCTTCGGAATTCCTCTTGTACTTTGTTTTATCTGCCTGTCTTGTCTTGAAGCATCTCCTAGCTGCACCAGTTATTAGATTAGGATCTAATTCCTCTTGGCTGTACAACTCGGTTTCATCAAACCAGTGTCAATAATTGCCAGCTTAATTTTATTTGTTATTAACTAAAAATGCAATCCAAAACACTCTGAATTAACAAATTATCATGTGGGTTTTTTTTCTTCGAAACATGGAAACAAAGTCAAATAGCTGCTTTGTGTAGTAATCAAACGCTGCATCTGAAATCCAGCTCAGGGAGCAAACTCCCTAGGCCTGAGTTTTACCTGCTTCCCTTCCTGCAAGGCTGACGGCCGTTCAGGAGGGCTGTGAGGATGGTGGCATCAAATGGGCAGGTGAGGCTTGCCCTTCGGGGACAGATGGCCAGGTCTGAGGTGTGTGCGGGGACAAAGCGTCTCAAAGAGCCTGTGAAGCCTGGGTACGTGATGTTTTTTCTTTGATCCTGTAAAGGTTTTGGCAGGGGAACTTCAGACTCTGGTTTCAGAAGCGTGTTTAAACTGAACGTCCTGAAATACCAAATTTGATGGTGTCTCTTAGCGGCATAGCTAGCGTATTATCCTTTAGTTTTGCTTTCTTTCCTACTGTAAATACCACATTCTCACACACAAACGTTTATTAACTCTGAGCTGGGTTTGCTGCTGGTGGCCGGGCTTCCAGCTGAGACCTCCAGGCAGCGCTGCCCTGAGGTGGGCAAACAGCCCTGCGCCCGCAGCCTGCCGGCAGCTTTGCCAAGCACCCTTCAGCACGTCGTGGGGGGCACGGGGCGATCCCCGCCTGCTCAGTCGTGCGCCCAAACGCTCTCTTCTCCTGATGGCTCCTCCACACCAGAGGCGTCAGCTCTCCTGGTACCCTGAGGCAACCGAGGCTGGTTGAGGACCTGAACAGCATGGGGAAAAATCGGGGGGGGGGGCGATTCCGTGACGGAGGAGATGCTGCAAGGTGCAAAGACACAGCTGCGGGATGGTGCAGGGGGCATTTTTCACAGAGGCATGTGCAGAAATGTTGGGTATCGCGCTTTGTTTGCTGGGCAGGAGGAGGCGGCCAGCGGTCGGGCTCTCAGGCTGGGGCTTGCTGCAGCTACCTGGAGCTGTCCGCCTCCCCGCAGCACGCCATCCTCATTTCCTCTTGTATCGCAAGCACCGGGGCTGTTTTAACAAGGTTTTCTTTCCTTTCTCTAAAAATCTACATTGGTCTCTTTCTGGTAAGTCATTACTGCCTCTTTTTTTAGGAGTGCTTCTCTTCCTGATGGATCTTCCTCTTTTTTTGTGCCTGAAATGAATGTTGTTTCTCATGCCGAGCTCAGCTCAGTTGACTCAAGCTGTCATGGAGATGGATAATGATACATTTTTTGCATCAGCTTTTAATTTGGGAGCACGGGTGGAACTCATCCAAAAAAGGTCCCTGCAGCCTTTCTGGCTTCTGAGTGACAGGATACGAACCCGCTGCTGCCGGGGGGGCACAGGAGCGTGGGGAGCCGTGGGTGCTGTGGAAGGGACCATGAACGCAGTCCTGGTGGAGCCAGACCCCCAGCCAGGTCTCTCAGTGCCCGGCAGCAGCGAGCCTCTATCTCCGTTGGGGTACTTCCCCACAGCAGGCCAAGAGCTGCAGAAACCCCTCCAGGTCCTTGACTGCATCGAGCCTGCAGCTCAAAAGGGAGCCTTGCAAAAACAGATTTCTGTGCCACTCTCCAGGGGGGCAGGGGGGGAAAGCCAGCAGCAAGTCAAGGGAACAGGCAGGCTGCCTCTGCTCTTCTGTTTGAATTGGTTTCCAGAATGTGATTTTCCCAAAATAACTTAATTGTGTATTATTATTTTTTTTTTTGGAGAATGTTCTATATTTGTTGATGAGCATTAAATTGACATTTTCTGAGGACTGTCCAAAACAGCTCCAAGAACGCTTTCCGGAGTGGCAGTACCTCATTCGGAGCCCGTTGCTGTGCCTGGTTATGGCTGTCTCATCTTGTGTGCGTTACTCTGCACTTCCTGACCTTGGATGTCACCTGTCATGCCGTTACGAGACATCAAGTTCAGGAGAGCCTTCTGAAGCTTTTGGCATTCATTTTCATCTTTGAATACTCTGAATAAATTTGTGTAGATCAGCAAACTTCTCCCTTTGCTGTTTGCCTCCTTCCCAGGACGTTTCTGAGCTACCCCATTTATCCCACCCTATATCACCAGTTACCAAAACCTGACCATTTACCTCTGTGCTCGACTTCCTAGGTCTTGTTCAGCTGTTAATCCACAAGACTGTTTCCTCTTACTTGACCATGTTTTACTTCTTTTTTTTTTCTTTCCTTCTTTCTTGGTAAGATCCTTTGACTTTGCCAAAAGCTGTCTGCAAGCGGAAGGGCCTTTTCTTGAGGTCCATCTCCTTTGTGCCTTGACTTCTCCACCAATATCCTCCAGATCTGTGAGCCGTGAATTTATGAGAGCTTGTTGATTGCCAGCGGGCCTGTTCCTCCACGTGCCTCCCGATCCGGTCCCTTGCTGCGGTTTGATCTGCCTGGCTGGTGCAAGCAGCCGTCCTGCTGGATTGTGCTGCCGCAGGTCTCGCCGAGCCCTTTTGGAGGACGGATGGCGTGTTCAGCACTTCCCACTTCTCTGATGCTGGCACCGATTTAAGCAATGGGTTGTGCAGCACGCTGGTAGTTCAGCAGGTCTGTATTTGATTTACTGAAGAACTCGTAGGTGCGTTCTGCCGAGCCCCAGTGATTTGTTATTATTCATTTTATTGATTTTTGTCCCAGCATTTCTCCTACAAACGCTTTTCTTGAGGCAGTTTTTCAGACTAGCCCTGTATATAAAAAACAGTTCTGATGCAGGAACCTCCTTAAATTTCTCCTTAGCAAACAGCATTGCAAAGGTTGGATTTATCTTCTCTTTCATTCTTGTGTTCCCTGAATATTTCTATTGCAACTCAATCATCTTTTGGCTTTATAGGTTCTCTGGCAGATTTCCAATTTCTGAAGTTTTAGAAATTCTCAGCTTTTTGGCCCAGTTCACAAGTTCTTCTCAAGGGCTCTCTGTGTGTTTTATTAGTGTTTTAAATGCATTTGCCAGAATTTGTTCTTTTTTGGATTTTTTCTCACGAAGGTAAAGCTTTTGGTTTTTGAAGGTTTGTTTTTTGTTCCTGTGGCCTTCTCAGCCACGGCAACTTCCCTTTCTAACCCTCTCAGCTGCTGCCTCTAACTTCTTTTTAACAAGCTTTCTCACCACCTCTGAGTTTCTTGGACTTAAATCTAAATGCTGTAGTAGGTGTGTATTTGTTTTTTCCAGCCTGGGAACAGACTGAAGCTGTGTCTGACCTGGTCACTGTCACTGCTAGTCCCTGGTGGCAGCGTTGGTGCTGAAGTTGGATCCTGCCTTGCCGTCGGGACCAGCTGACAACCTCACAGTAGCTCACATGGCTGCTGTTAAAATCAGAGAGACTCGAGAGGGGGAATCGTGTAATTGCAGATTTACAAGATAAGCTATCGTAAACCATGTGCCATAAAAATTCCTTAGTTACGTGCCACGGTTCAGCTTCTGGCTTTTCTGGCACTTCCCTGACAGGGTACGATACTGAGTGCTGGTAGCTGTGCTGGGGGGGCCCAGATGATTGCCCCAGTGAAGGGAATCCTTGCGCAGGAGCTAGAGCGTGTTCTTAAGCATGGGGAGAGGCACATCAGTGGTGCTCAGTCCCAGGAAGGGTGCCTGGCAGAAGTTGCATCTTACTTGACAGGGACTGAGCAGCCCTGGAGCACGAAGCTGCAGGAGAACTGGGTTTTTCCACTGCTCGCAAAAGTAATTCATTAAACACCGTGACCTTTCACAAGAGTGCTTGTGTTAGCATCTAATAAAATCCCTCCTGACAGTTCCCAGTCACCGTTTCATGTCTTCTCTTCTGCAGTCTTTTCCCCCGACCTCTCTGGAGCAGAATTGTTTTGTGGCATTCCCTGGTTTTAAACCCTCCATCATACACAGTTCCAGCATGGAGTTCATCGGGTGTGCACATAAGTGTACCCGAGCCAGGGGCAGCTGTATTTGAGCTGGTGCTGATGTTTAATTCTGTAACTGCTTTTTTTTGTCCAAGCAGAGTGTAGTCCAGAACTCCCCGTGTCAGACGCAGAGCCTTCAGAGCCGTGAAGCTATCGACAGCAATGTTCCTGAGCTCTGCAGATGTTTCAGCAGTGCTAGCATGAGATTTTTGGTGCATAAAGCCCGAACTGTAGGCTCTCCGTGTCAGGCAGTTCTTCTGTTGGCCCATTGAAAGGTTGCACACCCTATTTTCTCGTCTGACCTGGCAATGGGTAGTATATACCGACTAAAATTTGGTATTATCCTCCGCGATTCCTGTGCTGAACCATAGGCACTAGAAATTATTTAAGTCACAAGCACCTCAAACCCGGCGCCATTTCACCTAGAGCGCAGTTCCCCTTGTTCAGCTTCCTCTGCTTTCCTAAATAGGTTCTATTCACCCATTCTTAAAATCAGTCACGTGAGCGCTCACATCAGGTTTCAGTCAAACCAAGTAGGTCAAATCTGCGCTCGTAGCAGAGCAGCTCCAGTTCCTGGTTGTTAACCAAGCCTCCATCTTTCGGCTGGGAGCACCTGCACGTTTCCCCTCTCGTGCCTTCTCTGGGTTTTTCTTCTCATCACCTAGGTTTTATTGCAGGGAAACAGTCATTCGGGTTCCCTCTTTTTTTTTCTGCTAGCGCAGGAGACTTGCTCGTCCCCGCTCTCTCGTCGTCGGTGCAGACCTGAAGCTGGGAGGTCTCGTCCGCAGACACACCCAGCGCTTTGGAGCCGTGCCCCCAGCCGGCAGGAGGGCTGCTGTGGAGGTGGGAGCTGGTACCCAGCCTGTGCAGGGTGAGCGGAGCAGGAGGCGCCTGGGTGCAGTGGCAGGTAGGGGCTGAGGACAGGGGAGAGCCGCTGCTCTTCTCTCTCGAGCTTCCCGTGTAAGACGCCGCAGCCAGGCTGGGTTAACAGCCACGGGTGTCCACGTTCTGTAATGTCATTAGTGCGCAGTCTTACAGCAAAGGCGCTGGCAGCGGTGCCACAGCTGTGTGCCAAAGGACCCGTCGATACACCTTGGGATGCTGGTTGCAGGCCTGGGTCTCGTCTGCAAAAATTTAGTGGCTGCAATGAACCTGCTGAGTTAAATGAGAGCAATTTCCTCCTGCTTAAAGCTAGGAATTCCCAGACAGGAAGGCTGTACCGATTTAAGGGGAAGGGGTGGCAATCCAGTGCTATTTTATCGCGTTGTTTTCATCTTTCCCTAAAGCTGATGACATCTCTTCACAGAATCTGCCGTGCTGTCAGAAGTTGGGCTTACGGCAAATCATTTTTTTATGAAATTGAACTTTAACCAGCACACTGAAAGTCTAACATTTGTTTGGGCTGTAAATAGTGCTTTATTTTTAAAGCCTTCCCAATTCTTGTTATTTCAATGAAAAGCTGACATTTTTACTGAGGGGAAAAAACAGACAGATTTTTTTTTTTAAATAAATAAATCAGAGGCGCTGTGACATCGTACATCACCGAATGGGGTTTGTGGAGAGCCGTTCTGCCCCCAGCTTTCCATTGTGCTCTTCGTGATCCCGATGGTGCTCCCCCTGCCCGCCCTCCTCCCGGACAGGCAGGGGGCCGCTGGCACGGTGGATTAACAGAACTGCTCGCCTGACCTCCTACCGATAACTCGTTAGTGGGCAGCGTAATAAATGGAAGCCTTGGTGGTATAATTCTTAATGAGCCCAGTCAAAGGCACTTGGTATTTTTTTCCTAGACAAAATTATAACCCTCGATAAAAGTAAAAGTGATGATGAATGTTTGGAGTCTGCAGAGACGTTTGGCTTTGCCCGGTGCTCTGATTAAACAATTAGGGTTGTGCAAAATCCGAACAGCCCCCATCAAATGGGTGAAATCCTGCCTTATTAAGGCACCTCAATGCAATCTCTTGTGAGCAGCACTGGAGGAGGCTTCCTTTGGAACCGGTTAGCAGCCTGATGCAGGTGGCCAGGTAGCTTCTCAGGTGCATGCCGTTCTGTGAGTGAATGAGGGCCGTGCTTTGGTGACGGGACTGGGTAGGTCAGGCTGGTGGTGGGACCTGGTGGTCTTGAAGACCTCCCCTTTGGTTCAGACCCTATAAACACCAGCTGGGCTGGTTCCAGGTTAATACTCCCAGGCTTACAGTTAATTTAGGAGCCATATCTGACAGACCAGGCGACTCCCTTTTGGTCCTAAAACATCACGGGCACGTTGGCTGGCACAGGTGGGAGCCCAGCCTGCAGCACGGGGTCCCCACCTGCCTGGAGTGGTTGTACATTACCAGGGGGTCGTGGTGCTGCTGCCTGCACCTCCTTGCACCTGGACGGAGGAGGGGAGCCAGGACAGCACTTTCTGTTTTGATGAGAAAGGCACTCGAGCTAAATTAGGCAGGCTGTGAGTGCTGCTAGCACCAGCTGCAAAATGGGGTGATAACCACATAACTGCGCCGTTTCCACTCGCTTTCCTGGATCAGGAACTGACCCAGCCGAAACCCAGCACGGTGTGCAAGTGCCACTCTTTGCTCTTCAGTCTGGAGCAGCTCAGTTCCTCCCTTATTGCCTTGCTTTATTGCGTGATTCCTCCTTGCAAGAATGGGATTTCAGCCTGCAAATTCCCAAAGTGCTGTTTTAATATTTATTTTCATCTGAGCGCCTATTACTGTGGCAACATGGACTTTGAATTTCATTAGTTTTATGCATTTAAGTTCCCTTTTTAAACCCTCATAAGGTCAGACCCCACGTGGATAAATCATGAATTTATTACATTTGAGATTCTGGGTAATATTTTTCCTTAACAGCTGCAGATGACAGGTAGGAAGGGCACCAAGGCTTCTGCCTTCTTGAGAAATATTTGTGGGCGTTATCGGTAAGCACGTGCACCAGATTCCAGGGCTTTTAGGCAGCAGAATAATTACATAAGCTCCCGTCGCAGAGGCATTCTTGAAAGCAAAGCACTCTGGGCTCCGAGCAGCGCAGCAAGGCACGGGTCGGGGTGTGCAGGGCGCAGGGCCGTGCTCTGGCACGGGTTAAATCCAGCACCTGGGCGGCCCAACAAGGGGGGAGGCTGGGCGCCAGCGCAGAGCCATTAAGCTCTTTAAGTGCTGTCCTTGGGAGTACCAGGAGAGCTGCTCCTAGTACTTAAAACTCCCATGTCTTCTGGGGAAGGGAGGTGTAAGGGAGGGGTTGCTACAGGCACAGCTCCCTGAGCGTCCCACTGCTGCTTTTCTCAGGGCTTGGCCTTCCACAGGTGGTGGTCTTCCGTAGATAAGTCTCTTCTCGGTCTTAAAAGGCTCCAAAACGTGGGTTGTGAGGGGGCGGCTTAGCGTGCTTCGGCCAGCCTGGGGTCTGCAGACCTGGGGGTTAAGGTTCCTGCTGGGGGTGCTTGCAGGGAGCCCGTGGCTGGCTGGGCACCGAGCCGCCAGGCTGCCCGCGGGCATCTTCTGGGCAACTTTCTGCCCAGCGTTCAGCTCCGAGTACGCGGAGTAATTCAATTGCACCGCTGCTCGGTTCTGTAAGGGAAAGTTCAAATCATGCTCTGTTTTGTAAGATAAAGCGCATCCTTCTGCCGACCTGAGCAATTTACCTCGTCTGCAAAAAGGTTTTGCTGTGCCTCCATCAGCTGAGCCGGGACTTTGGGGAAGGAGAGGGTGCTTGGGGGAAGGTGATGAGTTTGTTGGCTGTGCTCACTGAAATCACTGAACCTTGGCTCACAGATGTGTTTTCCTGGCATTTCAGCACGCCGAGGAGACCGGAGCAGCTGGACCAGGCGGCGGGACAGCGGTCTGCGTTCCCCTCGCTGGCACCGGGCTCAGAAAGCCCCCGGGAGATGCGCGGCCGCGGGCAGGCGGAGGGACAGCGGAAGATGCTCCAGGTGGATGCACGGGGCCAGAGAGCGGGGCGGTCGCCCTCCGCGTCGCCCGAGCGGGGCAGCACCCCCACCTCGCCCTACTCGCTGCCCCAGATCGCGCCCCTGCCCAGCAGCACCCTCTGCCCTATCTGCAAGACGACGGAGCTCACCTCTGCCCCCAGCCAGCCCAACTACAACGCCTGCACCCAGTGTCACAGCAAGGTCTGCAACCAGTGCGGCTTCAACCCCAACCCGCATCTCACCGAGGTAACGCCTCTGTCCCCCCAGCCCTGCTGTTCAGGTTCTTTATGCGCGTGGTTGAAGGTCTGTGGGCCGTGAGGGAGCGTGGCAGTCGTGGGTTCCTTCCCCCAAGAAATTGCACCTTTGCTTTTGGCAGCTGCACAGCGTTGGAGGCATTGCTGTTGGGCAGTTCTCTGCCGGCCAGTCAGTGGGTAATTGCAGTGACCTGAGCTGTAACGAGGCGCAGGGGAGGTAAGGTAGTGAAAGGGAAGGGCTAGCCTAGCGCTGAGGTTCAGCCTCTGGCTGGGGCTTCTTGGTGGGACCCAAGGTGTGTGTGGCTGAGAGGAGGCCCTACGCGTGAAGCTGCACTGAACTCGCGGGGCTCAACAGTAGGAGGTGAGGAGAGCAGCAGCTGGCGGTCCTGGGGTGCTGAATGTCACAGCCGCCACAGGAGATGGTGGTTTTGGGGTGGGTGGATTGCTTCTGGCTTCCTCGTCCTCAGTGGCCAGCGTTAATCAGCTGAGTGGTGTTTTTTACTGTTGCAAAGATGCATTTATCTCCATGGAGATCACAATAAGGTCTCAGATCCCAGCAGAAGGCTCCGTAGAGGTTGCAGGATTCCCGTTGCAGGTGCCCCAGGAGCTTCACCACAACTAGCAGAACCCAAGGGTTGTCCAGCGGAGGTGTTTGCTTTGTCGTCCCCTTCAAGGGACTGGCTGCGGGGGGACAGCAGCTGCCGCCTGGGGTGACTTGCTTTCCTTGTTTCCATTGTTACTTCTGCAGCTATCACACGATGGCACAGAAAGGTGCCTGAAGTAATCTGGTGGCAGTGAGAAGGGCGAAAGGGAGGCAGCTTGCAGGTTTACATGGTTGCTGTACCCCTTGGTGATAGGAGTCAAGTTATTGCAGTCGCAGAACGGCTGAGGCTGGTGGGGACCTCTGGGTCCCCTGCCCCCTACCAAACAGGGACACCAAGAGCAGGTTGCCCAGGACCACGTCCAGGCAACATTTGAAGATCCCTTCCATAATGCGGGGATTTGGGGAAAAGCCACAGAGCGAGCCAGAAGCAAGCCAGGGTGTTTCGGCACAGGGATGGGAATGGACAGGTGTAGCCGTTTTTCTGGAGCAGCTCTGAAATCCATACCTCTGCTACAGCCACTGCTGATGTCTGAGTTTTGGGGTCAGTGCCCCGTGTACCCTCTGCCACGCAGCCCAAGGTGGGCACCAGGAGCTCGGTGGTACTGGGGAACCGGGAGCCCTCCTCACGGTGGGTCATTGCAGCAGCTCCTGAGCATCCCTCACCGCCAGAGGTCATCTCATCTGACTTCTGCTCAAAGCAGAGATCGAGTGAGGTAGCTCAGGGTTTTATCTGGTTGGGTCTCAAACACTTCCAAGGATGGCGACTGAGCCTGCTGCACTGCTTGCCTGTCCTCGGTACAAAACCTTTTCCTATATCCAGTCTGATCCCTTAAGCCCAGCAGGTGCAGCAAGGTTGGGGCACGGTGTTTCTGATGATGTGATTTCCTGTGGTTATATTTTCCCGTTGTGTTTGCTTACAAGTAAATCCATTTTCACAGGAATAGTTCACGTCTCTGCTCTGTGGCTGGGGTAGACACATCTTTCCAACTTCTCTTTCTGCTTTCAAGGCTCATAAGCAGGACTAAATCATCAGAAATGTCAAATTCTCTAAGAAAGCCGAAACCAAGGGAACAAAAACTGTTTTACGCAGTACATCCTCTTCTGCACAATCTGTGGCCTGCCAGAAACCACAAGTGTGGTGAGATGAGAGCTCCGCCGCTCGCTTGGCGTGGTGCAGCCGCGGGTAGCGGTTTCTGAAACCCTTGTGGGAGCCACAGGGTGTTTGTATAAGGTGTTTGTATAAGCTTGGCGTGTCTCTTAATATATATAAAACACATGTATGCCCACACGTAAAGAAATAACAGCAGGGTTAGTGTGTGGGAGCTGCAGGCTGTCAGGCTCCATCCTGTCACTTCTAAAGCAGATGTCTCAGACTGTACCCCTAGCAAAACACCTGAACCCTGCAATTAGGTGATACTTTATGCTCCAAAGGATGCACGTTTTTTAAAAAACACTTCTATTTCATTATTTTTTTTTCCTATGGCTTGATGATCATTGTATTTTAAAGGCAAGTCATGCGTTTATATCGTTACTGAGCAGTTGGCCTCGTGGCGTCTTGCAGTGGCGTCTCGAGCTGATTGCTTGCTGAGCAAAAATATCCCCCGTTTGGTTTCTTGTTTGTTGTCTTTGCATTTCTTTGAGCATCAGCTCATTCTTGTCTCGCGGGGCTGGGGAAACAGACGTTCCTGTCCCCTCTCTGTGTCGCTTGGAGTTTTACACGCAGATAATCAGATTCTTGCTCAAAATAAATGCTGTCGTAGCTCTCAATTCTGTCGCGTGCTGGTGTGCCAGTTTTCCCGTTCATTCACTAATTTTTCTGAAGGTCAGTGCTCTGCGCTAGGTGGTTATTTTAAGCCTGGGGAAATTTGAAGCAGGGAGCTACTAGAGCGTCGTTACAGACTGGAAGTGAAACGTGAAGAAGTAACGAAATAATGTGGTAAAATTTATCAGTTTACTCCTACTCCCATGTATGAAATAGGCTTTTGAATGGAAATGGAGTGTTTCAAGTGCAGTCTTGCAGTCCTAATGCTCTGCTTGGATTTTTTAAATTTCTGGTTGAAACTTTTCCTAATTTTCCTCTGGCTTTGAGGATGTATTTATTTTTTGTCAGGCTGTTCTGCTGGACCGCCCTGGTACTGCGGCCATCTCCTCTGTGCAAATAGCTTGGCTTCAAGCTAGCACAATAGGTTTAGCAAATCTTTTTTCTCCATCTTTTGCTTTGTAATGCTGTTCTTGTGGCTTCTGCCTGATCCCGCACATGCTCATCTGATTGGATTTGCTCTGTTTGGTATAATGAGGAGGCAGGCATCCTGTCTGTTCCTTGTGGGGTTTGAAGTGTCATAGCACGTTGCTAATTTGGGAATTGAATTTCTTCAGTATTGTCTTAATTTTATTTTGGGGTTGCTTTTAATTCATTTCCTACCCATCCTAAATGATAGCTGTTTTTTTTTTTTTAAAAAAAAAAAAGGTTTTGATTTTAATCAAGAGCAGTGGCACAGCATTAAAATACGTGCTTTAATTTGTGTTAAATGATGCTCACATCTGATAGGTTTGCTCAGGACTGTTTCAGGATCGTGGGGAATCTTTGCATTCTTCCTTATGTCTCTGTTGTGCTTTTTTTCAATATAAATGATGTTCATCAGACACAGTTTCAGAAGTATTCAAATGCACTCAGTAGATTTTGATTATTTTTTTTCCCCCTGAGCATGTTTATATGTGTACGGCCTTCACCAGATTCCTTCTTTGTCAAACCCCAGCTCTGGTCAGGAGGACGAGGAGCGTGGCGGCCGGCTTCCAGCAGCGGAGGAGAGGCTCTCGGTGGCTCCCGGGCTGGCTGTGCCGGGAGGAGACAGCAGCTGTGCTGGTTCAGCTAATCACTTCACAAAGAAAATGAAGGCTGAAAGCCACAGGAATCATGAAGGTGCTCGTGTGCTGCTCTTCCTAGAGCCGATTGCTGCACTCGGCGTTTTCTTGGCAGGTGAAGGTGCCGCCGTGCCCAAACGGTGCAGCCCCCGGTGTGCGGGCGTGGTGGCATTGCGCCCTGGCAAGGCGCACGGAGTGGGTCAGGTCCCCCGTTCTGGGATGGCTTCCGAGGTAGCTGCATCACGAAGAAGGAAAAACCAGAAAAAGCAATCTGTCGTTGCTGTTGCTTTGCAGATCCAGGAGAAATTTTCCACTGGGTCAGGTTGGGTGGAAGGAGAGACACGCTTGCTTGATCCTGAGTTGGCTGTTTGCTTTCGCACAGCTTCAGCCAGCTCTGAATGTGATTGCAGGGAATAATGCTGGGTTTTGGGGTGTGAAAATTTTGACGGGACTCCTGAATCTCTCTTCCTGGACCAACAGGTTGTGTGCACGTATTCCCTTCCTTGCTGATGACCTTCACCTCTTAATCCCCTTATCTGTGCGCCGAGCATGCCAGTCCCCACTTCATCCCGTGTCTGCAGCGTCGCAGCGAGGTGCTGCCGTCACCTCCTAGCTGCGCCTTTTTTTAAACTTATTTATGCCTTCCTTTTTTTATTGGGGCAGCTAGCGCTGAATAGAGCAGCTGGTCTGAAGCTGGAGAGCAGCATACTTGCACTTGCTGAGGCTTTCTAAATATAAATGACTTGTTTGCCTCTGCAGCCACTGCTGCAGGCTGAGCAGGGGCTTCTGCGGGCTGTCTGCAGCGGCGTGCGAGGTGTCTGCTCAATGGATTGCCGCCCAAGCCGGAGCCAACAAAAAAAAAGCTCATGAGTAATCGTGGCTGTTCCTTCCCGTGCTCTGCATAGACGGTTCCAGTAATGAAAAATCCACTCAAAGAAAATGTCACGAGCAGCTTGGCCAACCAGTGCCTGCTGACTAATAGGGCTGGCGTTGCTCACGGTACCGCTTCCGACGAGCCGACAGCAGGTCCCAGCGTACCCCTTTGGCGTCAAAAGGAAAGGAAAATCTGCCTGGGGACGTGCTCTCCTCCTTCACTGGGCTTTGTAAGGAGAAACCCATCGGGACGATGGGCGGCTGCATTCTGCACAGCAGAGAGGATGCTGCTAGGGGCAGGGCCAGCAGCTCCCCCAGGTTTTCAAGCTTTGCTGTGTGTTTCGTTTTTATTTTTCTTCCTGTTCTCCCAGGATGTCCCTCTGCGGAATGAGACCGGTTGCAGGAGCTGCAGCCCACTTAACTCCTGCTGCTGGGGCTTCCACCAGCACTGACGGTGTCAGGTGCTGCCCAGCAGCATCTCTTTTGACCTGAATTTTAGCCGATGGCTGTCGTTATTTATAGAGCCCTGTGGGCTCCTCACACCACAAACCCAGCTTGGTTTTCCGAACTTGCTTCTTCCTAACCACCTCCTAACTGCCTCCTTGCTTCTTCCTAACCGCCTCTTGCTGGGGCACGGCTGCGTTTTGGTGCTTACAGGCTAAAAGGGGATTTAGGCAGCGTGAAAGCATCAGGAATTTCTGAAAATAGCCCCGTGCAAGCAGCAAGGTGTCTGCAAGCATCACAACAGCAGGTCGCGCCTGCCGAGGTGTTCCTCACAGCTGGAATTTAAGCTCATGGAGCCTTGCTCATGGCTCTTGCCTCCAGTCTCGGAGACATAACGTGAGGCTTTGCCCCTGGGCAGCGCTTACCGGAGGGATGTGGTGCTAATTGGACTATGAAAACTGGTTAATTGAGCTCTGATTGAAACCCCGTCTTATCTAGGCTGCAAACCTTTTGATCGAGGACAGGCGAAGGGTGGATTTTTTTCAGCTCTGGTTTGGGTTCGCCTTGTAAATATGCTGTGCTGTTGGCTTGGCTTTTTTTTCTCCGAGGGAAATCAAAGCGAAGTTGTTGCAGTGGCTCAGTGGGCAAATTCAGAGAGGGAAATGTGGTCTTAATGGGATCGGAATAGACCACGCAGCAGGTCTGTGGGATTAAATGTGTGTCGAAACGAGTTAAGGCAGGGATGCAGCACGGCACTACGACAGCCGGGGGTGGGTGCTGGGGGAAGGCAGCGCTCTGCTGGCTCCGGGAGCTCCTTTCTGCCTGTGACACCCCCGGGCATCTTCCCTGACACCCGGGGGCCATTTCCAGGTGCGTGGCTGGGTGCCAGAGCACGAAGGCGAGGCAACACCCAGCACCGGTGGGCTTAATTTGGGCACGAAATGTCTGTTGGAACTCCCCCAGGCTGGGAAGCAGGCCCAGTGCTGACCTCCCACTCCCTCCTGCCTGCTTGTCCTCCTGCCTGCAGCCCTGGGGCTGGGCTGGCCGGCTCCTTGCTGCCGGGGGAGGCTGGGAGGGGACAGGCGTGCGCATCGGTCCTGTGGGAAGGGAGTTTTGGTGCCCCGCGCCCCTCTGCTGAGCGTGACACACCGTATTCCTGTTACAAGGAAGGAGAAGCACAAAGGCTTGGGCTCATATGGTTAGCAAAGTCTGGATTATTGTGAATCATCCGCTGTCCTTATCAGAGCGCTACAGACGGCGTTTGCATCAGTCACAGCACAGCCTGCTCTCGGAGTCGGCGGCAGCGCTCTTCCCGTTTAATTGCCGCAAGCAAGCACCTATTTGAAGCCCTGTCCCCAAAGAGCTTGTCATTGCACAGAACCCAGCTTTGCAAGATGTGTGGGCTCCTGGAAAGGATGCAAACCTTTAAGTGTGCACGTATATCACTGCAAGAGGTTGGCCGCGCCGCTCTGCAGCGTGGGGCCATGGCCGGGCTTGGTGCTAGCAAATGGGAGCACCCAGGGGGGTGTTGGTTTAATAGGTTTCTGTCTGGTGCAGTACACCAGTGTGTGAAGACGTGGGAAGGGGGAGCTGCAGGTGCTGAGCTGCTGCAAGCAGAGCCGGGAGATGTGGCTGCAGCTCCTCGGGGCCATAGCTCCTCCCAGACCAGCGTAAGCACGGCTGTGGTCCGCTCATCTGTTCTGCTCGGTCCCTGCTGCGCTCTCCGGCATGCCACCAGGTCTTTCTGTCCTTGGGGACACCTCACGTTGCTCCTGCCCTCCAGGAAGGTGCTGCGCTGCACTGCAAAGGTCTTGAGCAGAGCACGGCGCCCAGCAGATACAGCACGGGTCCAGTGGGAAGGTCTCACTAAAAACAAAAAGCAGCTATCCCTGGTGCTTGGCAGAGCCTGGCACACAAACACAGGAGCAGCTAATGTGCTGAAACTCGGTTTTACAAACTCTACCTTCTGTTCTGCCCTGCCATATTAATTTTCCAGATGATACGATTGTGGCTTTCGTATTTGAGAGCTCTTTGAAAAATGCCACCAACCCGGCACGCTGCTGCTGCCATCTGTCTTCTGAGTGGCTTCTGGGATGCCGCTACTTGCTCTCAGCAGACAATGGTTATTGTCCTACTGAATTAGGAAGAAAGATCCGCAGGCGCTTCTGAAGTATTGTTTTCCATAGGTAGCCCTGGGTTTTAGATTCTAGTTGAGGCTGGGGGCGCATTGAAGCGACTCTGTGCAGATGCTGGAAGCGTGTCCCCAGTGACAAGTCCCGGCGTCCGATGGTTTTGCCCTTGGGAGGTCTCCAGCACCATCTCTTGGAGCCCCCACCTCCTCCAGCCACCGTCCGTGTCCTCCTGCTCCGCCGCCACTTCCTCGCTGCACAAAGCACCGGGAGGCGACGGTGCCCAAGCGGGTGAGCGCGTGGAAGGCGGTGTTGGTTTGGGTGCAAAATGCTCTCCGTCCTGCTGCTTCCCCCTCACCGCTCCGTCCCTCATTTGCAGCCTGGGTGCAGGATGCAGAGAGCCGTGCTTCTTGTTGCCCTCACGTCTGAAAAGCACGCTGCGGATCCGAGCCCCGACAGCTGGCGCTTAAACCCAAGCTGACTCTGCTTGAAGCTGGGACAAGACTTGGTGTTTGTCTCCAAACGTGGTTCCTCGCTGGTGTTTGGAGCTTGGAGCAAATCAAAGAGGGGGTGAAGTCAGCTGGGTTGATGCAGGGTGCTCTTTTTCATCTTCGTTTAGTCGGAACAGACACAGTGCTCAGCTTGCACAAGGTGTCCACCAGTCTCAGGCCCGTTCTGGCCATGGTGGCAGTGCTGATGGAGGCGCTGAGCGTGTTTAGCACCCAGAGGTGCTGCACTGAGCTCTTGGGCTGGAGCAGGAAACGTTTAGGTCATTGAGCCTGCGCACCTTTACAGCACCGCGCTGGCAGAAGGTGGGACAGCTGTCTGGAGGCTGTCTGTGCGATGTTTTCATCAGAAATCAGCAAGTAAGGGAAGCTTTTTTTTTTTCTTTTTTTTTCTTCTCTTGGCCTGACAAGTGAATTTGAGCTTCTGATGGACGCTGGTTGCTCTCAGCTCCTGCATGCCTTCTGCAGGATCTCCAGCTGGAGCAGTTCTCTGCTCTCCTCCCGAACGAGAGCACGCGACGTGCCGGTGCTGAGGTCCCTGGTCCAGGCTGGCTCTGCTGGGCACCCACCCTGAAGCAGTGGAAGAAGAGTGAAGGGACCAGAAAGAGGAAAGTTTTGCTTCTGGGGTACCATTATTTTAACTGAGCAATTTTTATTTTACATTTTTCTCTTCTGCAGAAGTTTCCAGATCTGTAACCAAGGACTTGGCCTGTCCCCTGAGCAGAACAAAGCTAGCAGGACGTAGCAGGTGCTTTCTGATGGAGAGTTTGTGCAGCTTGTTGGGGTCTTTTGATTTAGACCTCCATGGCACACAAAAAAATCATGATTTGAGTGACCAGTTTTAGTCTTGCTTTGCACTTGCATGTGTTAGTCATTTTTTTCCTTGAAGAAAGGGTGATTGCTGTTGTAGAGGGGCTTGCAGTTAAGCACCCCCTTTTTAGAGGAGTGTATAACAGCTAGGAAAAATCCAATCAACAGCGGCGTGGCTTTACAGCTCTCTCTTCACTTCTAATTCTTTGCAGATTTTGGTGTTAGAAATGCTGTGGGTTTTACTTAGCAGGTGATGACTAGCACGCTGTGTCCGGGTACGTTGGGACGGGAATAGCAACCCTGCTGTAGAAAGGCTGTTCCCACTGGAAGCAGGTCCTGGAGGCACACGTGGCCGTGAGCTGTGCCTAAGGGGATGCCCTGGAGACACCAGGAGCCCCGTTCTGCAGCGAGGAGGGGACTGTCACCGCCTCGTGGCCTTGGTGCATGGATGGCTCCTCCAGACAAACGCTCCCAGTAGGGAACCGCCAGTCCCAGGCTGCAGTTCTGTCCCGTGGGGAAAGGGACAGCAAGGAGCAGACTTGAACTGCAAGGAAGTCTTAGGTTAACGTGGTGGGACTGCTCGCTGACAGGATGGTTAAGCTAAAGCCCCGATATCCCCCCTTCTAGTGCCCACCCAGTAAACCCACAACTGCTGGGAAGTGTAAGGAGCCAATTTGGCACCCAGGGACATGCAGTGGGGGCAGGAGGGGACATGACCCAGTCCTGCCTCGCTGTGGCTGTCTAATTTGTTCGATACCTGCATCTGCTGAGCAGCGTGAAAATCCAAACAATGGCACAGGCTGTGTGAGTGATTTCAGGCAATTTTGGTGATTTTCAGTGCGAGCGATTTCAGCTGGGGGCAGCTCATGCTGTTGCTCCTTTGGCCAGTGCTTAATAACATGAGTTGCTTTTTTATTATTATTTTTAATTTGAGTTGTGGGATGAACCTTTTCACCCCAAATCATCCCCTACCCTGAGGAACTCTTGTAGGATGACAGTTGGGTCAGGACTTAGCAAAGGTCAGGTCATGGCAGCTTTGGGGTGTCTCAGGGCCATCGCATGAGCTCGTATTTTCTTTGCTACAGCCATAGATCTGTGCCTCACCAGTCCTGTGGCTGGCTGGATTGAGAATTACTCATGTCAGGGAATTTAGGTTTATCTGGAATAATTGAGTAATTAACTCTGTTTAGGTATTGTGCAATGGCTTGTCTGTCTTCAGGCCTTACGTTCTGCAAGAGCATCCGCTACATATTTAATCCACAGCAATAAAAAGACAGAATGCATTCTGCTTTGCTGCATTAGTCCACTCCAGTTTGTTCCCTTGCCCAAGCTGTTCCTTCCAGCTGGTTTTCTCAAAAAAAAAAGTGTGTTGGACCAGGACAAACGAGGCATAACTTGGCTACTTCAGCCTGGAGAGGGTGGGAGGCAGAAATGGCTGTTCTGTGGCTCTCTCTGAAAATATTTCATACTATTTATGTCAGCACCCAGGATCATCTGTATCATTTTAAAAAATTCTGTCCCACATGGGCAAAATGAGCAAAACAGTGAAATCAATTGTGTGACATCTGTAGACGGGGCAAAACTTGACGCCTAAAAGGACCTTGAGGTACTCAGGCTCGTTGGGTTCGTTCCCTGCACTCCAAGTGCTGTGGTTGTTCAGGGGCATCCCCAGAGGAACCAAAAACTCCTGGCGAGGATGCAACGGGGCCTGCTCGGAGCAGCAACGCGGAGCCGTACAGCAAATGACTGAGGGTTTTATTCCGCACTACCGACAGGAAAGCAGGCTGCTTTCAAGTTAATCTCCTTTCAGGCTGCGTATCGAGAGCACCCCCTGTGCGTTGCAGCAGGGGGGAATCGCGCCGCTGCTGGGCTCGGCCGCCAGCTTTCCCCTTCGTGCCCAGGGAAATCCCTGCTCTGGGCACGGGCACCAGGCCCCTCGCTCCTCCTCGGTTGCTATTTTAGTTCTGTAGAAGTCGAAGAAGTCTCAGGGCCCCAGAGGCTCCCGATGTTGGGAGGCCTCACTGCAGGGTACCGGAGCAGCAGCAAAACGAGGCAAAGCAATCCATTGGGCTTCCCAGGAGCGCGAGGGCTCGTGTCGAGGCCCTGCAGCTGCGGGGCTTGGGGCTGCACTTAAAGCACGTCCATGCTGCAAGCTCGCGAGGTAAAACCCTGGGGGGAAGCTCCACGCAGCTCCCCGTGACCACATGTGGAGGAAAGCATCCTCCGAGCGCATCTGTGCACCCGAACCTTTCATGTGCTCCCACGGAAGGAGAACAAAGGCTGTCTAAACAGGAGCTAGTGAGGCAGCAAATCGCACAAGAAACATTCCCTAATGAAGTGGAAGGACTTGTCCCTTTGCCCAGGGCCGTGGCTCTGCAGGCGTGCAGGGCTGGGCAGCATCGTGCTGTGACGGGGGCCCCGTGCCTGGGGAGGAGAGGCTGGAGGCACCCTGGCAGGATCAGAGTGCAGGGTCTGGCTGCAGAAAGGGCTCTGCCACCCGTTAACCCCTCACGGGGCATGGGTTTCTTGCCTCTGCCCAGGAGGCAGCGGCTCCCTCAGCACACTGGCGATGGGGACCTGGCAGGGGGAGCACCACCCTGCCTGTAACGGCAGGCCAAGGTTAGTTGCAAAGCTGTTCAGTGATGTTATTTATTTATTTAATTAATTTATTTATGTTTGCTTAATCTTTGTGTGGTGTGGGGAAGGAGGGCGTGCAGATCCTGTTGTGCACGGGCAGGGGGTGGCAGGGGCGGCCGTCCCGGGGACAGAGGGGTGTGCTGTGATGCACACATGCAAGGCGTCTCCAGCAGCCTTTTTCCTGCCCTGCCTGTATCTCGGCAGCAATCTCCTAGCAGGAGCACGTTGTGCTCACTCTGCTGCCTTTTCCTTGGCTGTACGCAGAAGAGATGGCAGCCGTTTGTGGTTCCTGGTCGTTTTGAAAGCAGCGGGAGAAGACTTGCTCTCACTTAGTTTGGGGGGTGCTAACTAGAGAAAGAAGCTTTCTTAGGGGAAAATTGGTTAGCAAATGACTAATAGGATGAAACGGCGCTGTCCTATTCTGCAGCTTGGTTCTCTGGACAAATGCAATTTCCCATCTGTTGTTTGCAGTGAAGGAGATGAATTTGGGGGGTTTGTTCCTGCTCGCCAGCACGGGTTGATTATTTCCTGGCAAGCACTAGCACAATGATTACCGAGGGCTTCTGTGGCTTCCCCTTCTGGACATAAGTGCCGAGGAGTGGATTTTATTTGTTTTGATATCTTTGAAGAGAAAGCTGAGCATAAGGTGGCTGTTTTCAGAAGTGCCTCGCTGACCGATCCCCTTGCCAGCTAAGTGCCTGAACACCCCTAATTGCGCGGTCCTTCCGGAGCGCTGCGTCCTCGCGCAAGCATGCTTTACATCTCGACCAGGAAACTCCAGCCCACATCCCTGTGTGTACCGGCGTGGAGCTGGCATGCGTTTTGGCCCATCTTGAGGCCACGCTGGGACAGCCATCGGCTCCAGCCATCCTGCAGGGGAGCCCGCAGAAACCTTGTCTCCTGCTGCTGTCTCTTCTCCTTCATGCCGGGTCTCCTAGGTGGGACCCTGGCTGGTGCTCCACGTTGCAGCCCCCCGGGGGTGTTTTGCAGGGCTCATCTCACTTGTGTGCAGGTTGTGCACCGATCCAAACAGCGAGAGCTGCTTGCCCTGCTGTGAATAGATGAGCTCTGGGGTAAGCTGTCCCTGTGCTGCTACAGGAGAAATGGGCAAAATGAAAACTTCAGAACAACGTATGTATTTGTATTTGTTGTACTCTCCACCAGCCAGCCTGAGATGGTGCGGGAAGCCTTCTCTCTGTGGTACCATTAGCTTTTCTCGCTTGTCAGGAGCTCTTTCAGGCTTTGCTGAGCTTTCCCTGCTCTCCCCCTCCAATTCCCACCTTCTGCCTGCCCTGCAGCATCCCCAGCCCCCCACCGTAGCTTGCTGCTCACCCCCCTCTCTAGCTGGAGGCTGTTGTGTAGTGTTGCCTGTTCTCTTGGATCAGGCTGTTCCTTTAATTGCACAGCGCATAGCTCTGGCAGATTTTGGTGCGATGCTACAAAATACAAGACGTGCCCCCAGAGAGCTCCTCCAGAGCTGATCCGGGAGGCATTGCAAGGAAAGGACATTTTGCTGACTCGCTGGTTTCTTTAGATGGTGGTTCTTCAGCTGCAGGCTAAGCTGATGAGCTGAAGGCGTGTGAGGACACTCAAGGCATGTCCCTGGCAGCTCTTCAGCTCCAGGAAGAGGCTGGGATGCTGCAGTGTTCCTCCGGGACAGCCAGTAGCACCCATTGATGAACCCCTTCTTCATCCAGTCAGTGATCCCTGGCACTGAGCCTCCCCTCAGGGCGATTAACGCAGTACTTTCGTTACCAAATTACAGCTCTGGCTATTTTTATACCACTCTGGCTCTGGAGGTCCCGGTGCCCAGGAAAGGTGGCGGGGGAGATGGGACCCTGGTCTTCGGGTGCACCTGCTGGGGGTCAGCTTTGTGAGCTGGGGCTCCTGGAGGCCTGGAGTTGGAAAGCTCCTTCCAGAGGCTTGCTGTCTTGTGGTTCCCAAATGCGTTTTTCCAGGATTTCCAAATCTGTAGAATGTTAAATATGCATTTTGGACAACTTGGAGCAAACCCACGTTCCTTTCCTTTGCTTGACAGTGAACTTGTCCCGTTTTTCAGCTGGCTGTGCACCCAGTTTTCTCATGCCAGGGAAGGAGGGCGGGCTGCATCTCTCCCTGTCCTGTTCAAAGTGGCCAACCTGCATGGGACCTCTTACTTGAAATCACGTGGAAGCTGCTGGTGCCAGCCTAAAATAACCCTTTCAGACAAGTAACTGTGCTCCTGATGTTCCCAATGGCCTCATCCTGTACAGAGAGCTGTGGCTGTGGGGAGGTGTAAATGGGCTGAGCTGGTCAGGAGCCACCAAGTCTCCCAAATCTCAGATACAGTCATCTCATGCTCTCCTGTCATCTGCTTGTCCAGTAGGACAGCCTTCTGCATCACCTCCAAACGGTCCCAAATAGCCAATCTGTGGTAAAGATGGAATTACTCTTCATTATGATCCTAAAGTTTGGCTCAAAGAGATCATGGGTGTTTGCTTGAAGCCTTTCTGTTTGCAGCTCACTTTAAAGCTCTTGCCTACTGCAAAGGCCGAGCACTGTGCTTGGGAGGCCTTCACGGCCGTGTTGTCCTACCTCGGGAGATCCAAACAACCTGCACATCACCAGCCTCTCCTGCTAACAGGGGGCTGGCTGTCTCCACACAACTCCCTAAAACAGGCGGCGGTAGAATAACGGTGGAAGCCCCGTGAGCTCAACAAGCCGTCTCCGTCATCGTTTCATATCGAGTCGCTTTTAATTGGGCGGCTTCCTGGGTGTTGTTCCAGAGGGACTGGTGACATGCAGCACACAGGGCCGCCTGTTGGCCCTCCCTGTGTACCTCTGCAACGCTCCACACTCCTGTACCGAGCTCACCTGCAGAGGGTCCGGATTTGCCCCCCCGTGCATCCCGTTGCACCGGGTGGTTCAAACTTTCAAAGCTGGCGAGATGAGTTTGGGCACTAAATCCCCTAGAGATGAAAGGCCTTGTAAGTTTTACCTCTGTGAGCCTTGTACTGAGCCCAACAGCATGTGTATAATTTGCTGTAATGGCTAGAAACATCTGCTGTTAAAAATGATGCTTAATATATTTGGCTTCCATTTCCAGTCATTAGTTCTTTTTATGCCTTTTTATGCCTAATTAAGAACCTTTTAGTACCTGATATTGTTTCCTCTGAATGTGCAGCTCTGTCGTAATCAAGTCACTTCTTAATCTTCTCTTTGATAAACTAAAAAGATCAACCTCTTTAATTCTCTCATTTCAGACATTTTCTCCTAAAATTGCTTTTACAGATCCGGTCTATATCTTTTGCAGAGTTGTACTAATGTTTTTTAAATGTCGGTGTTGAACCGTTCACGGTTCTGGAACGGCTCCCTTGGTGCTGGAAGCAGAGGCTGAGCCACCTCCGTATTCCCACCTCCAGCTTCGTGCCACCGCATGGAGCCAGCTCGGGTTTGCGGGCAGCAGACTCGGCTGCATCCATATTTATTGCTATACCGAACTCTGTGCTGTGGTGATACTGCCACAGTGAGATCAGGACCCTGCTAGAGAGGTACCTAAGCAGTAGTAAGCCCTTGTTGTCCTTCAGGTCTGCCAGGTAACTACTCTGAAATCCATTTAGCATATTCAGTATTTTACAGGTCTTCTTCATTATTTTTTTTTGTCAGCTTGTCACTTATTAATGAGGTTAAAACACCTTTTGGACATCATGTATATTGTTTCCATTCATTACTAATACCAAATCTGCATTCTTAGCAGAGAATAAAATCAGGTTTGCTTTCCATGACCTATTTTCCCTAAAACCACGTTGACTGGCATATATGCTTGCCATTCAGTTCTCTGCTGCGTGACTCCCGTGTCATCTTTCTGTCTTAGATGGCTGGCTGGCCTGTTCAGGTCATACCCTTGCTGCCTTGGTATTTAAGCAGAAGACTCTTGCAGTCTTCTAAAATTCCTTCAGTGCACTTGGAGATTAACATCAGCACGCAGCAGTTTTCTTAGCTCTCTCAGATCTTTTGGATGCAAAATTATTCAGATCTGCCAAATTTAAATATCCTTAGCGCTGGTAGATGTTGCTGAATGTTCGTCTCAATTGCTAATAAGTTGGAAATGCTTCATCCCTGAGATGAGTATTATCCTGCTTCTTTCCAAATGTTTACCAGCAGTAATTATCGCACTTCCACCATATCTTTCTCATTAGCAGCGTTACCTTCTGCATCCAGTAATGGACCTGTGTCCTTCCTCGGGTAGCCTCTGTCCCTGATAAATCCTTTCTGCTGCTCCCCAACAGACTTTTTCATGAAGTTCCTGTGTTTTCATACAGTTTATGTACTTCACAGCTTCGTTTCCATCAGTTGATATTGGTGTGCTGAGCTCTGATAATTGTTGATTTTATAGTTCCAATTGTGCCCCTTTTTTGCACAGCAGCCACCTTCCCTTTTAGCCAGCCTTGTTCACTCCCTATTGAGGGATTGGTTCTGTTTCAGAATCATCATTTGCACTCCAATTTTCTTTGTATTTTTCAGTATTTCTGCAGTCAGATCTGCTCAAGTGAAGGAGACTTGCATGCTCTGCACAGCCGGTCCAAGGCTGTTCACGGAAGCATAACTTTGCTTCTTGGTATTTCAGAGCATAATGGTGACTTCAGCATTCCAGCGATGGGAGCTGGACCTTGAGTTTTTGATCTTTTTAGGTTTTCCTCTTCTCCTTGATGGGCGTTTCATTTTGCTGCTTTACCCAGACGATTGGCACTAATGTAGTAGTAGGAAAACTTCTTTCTATGTTCCTGCCTCTGTTTCTGTCGTGTTTCCTGTGCATCTTCCACCCCTCCATGGTTGGTCAGCTGGCAAGAAGGGGAGCATGCAGAGGAAGGTGTTGCGAGCCAGCTGAGTCATCCACCATTTCATATGTTTGGGTCTCAATCACCCAGTACTCCACCAAATCAAGACTTTCAGGGGTTAGGTTAGCAACCTTCACTCTTCCAGGATCCTTTCAGTTGTCTTTGCTCTGCGTAGGCCACACGTCGCAGAGAGGCTGGCCAGGCAGTGCGGTAGCCCCAGGTGAAGTCACATCTCGGACATTCACACGGGGAGCCCACCACACCGCTGTATCCCCTCAAGTTTTCTCCTCGGTATTCCTCAGCCTGTGCTCCCCCAAACACTGATAACTATCTGGCCACTTCTGTCTGATTGGAACACTTTTTTTTTTTCCCGTCTTGGTTGCAAAGCACCATTGATTGTATGCATGTGCACATGCAAGTGAGCTTGCAGGCGTGCACATGGACCAGGTTTAAGTGAAAGAGCTTCAATTATCCCATTGTTCCCAAGCCTCTGAGCTCAGGACTGTCCTCGTGGCTTGTTCCTGACCCGTACTCTGCTCCCATGGCCATCAGGAGACGGGGGGACCTCCTGGTGTCAGGGAGCAGTTCTGCACAGTGGAGATCTGCTCTTTCCCCACCTTCTACCTAGCCCTAGGGTCTTAAAGTGTGGATAAGAAGATTACGCAGAGAGGGAAGATTTGCATTTCTTAGATAATGGGAACTTTGTGGGGGAGAGAGAACCTGAATAGAAAGGATTGGTTCTCCCTTAATCAGAGCTGATGGGGATAGCACGCAAAGCTGATGGGAGTTCAGGAGCCGCTCTCCTGAAATAGCGCAGCGGGGAAAAACGCCGAGGGACAAGAACGCAAAAATAATGTGAGGAGTTCTGCACATCTTCAGTTTGTGGCTCAGAATAGTGATCGCAAAACCATAAGAAGTTATAAAGTCTAATAAATCTCAGTGGCTGTAACAGCCCCGTGTGATGTAGCTAACTGGGGAGGATGGGGTTGGGGTGGCTCACGTCGGGTGGTGGTTTGGGCAGCAGGCAGCAGCCCTTGCATGTGGTCACGCTGCTGAGGGTCTGGAGGATGGGCAGGGTGAGCAGAAGAGACGAGGTTTGGGGCACGGGAGTTCAGCAAGCAGTGGGCATGGCAGAGTGAGAAGAGCTTGGAGCTGATGTGTGACCGGTTCTATGGGGTGTGGGAAGGAGCCTTGGGGACCCAGGGACAGAAGATGGAGCAGAGTTGGAGAACACTTTTTCTTTTTGGCCCCTGCTTTGCTTTTCTTGGGGAAATCTTCTGCAAGCAGACCTGGTTATCCTGTGCTATACGTTAATATTTGCATAGCTGCAGAGCATCCCGGGGATTCCTCATATTAGAAGGCTCGCAGCTTTCATACGGCCTCTTTAATTAACTTAATTCAGACATTAGTGTGTCACAGGGAACGTCTCTCAAGGGGGGAAGTCTTTCATTTATCTCCACTTAGCCAGGGAGCACTACGTTTTTCATTTGCATCCTCTGATTTGTCATTGTAGGAGTGGGAATTAACCTCTCACTCCCAAGCCGGTGTTGTGCCCACCCAGTGGAGCTGATGCTTCTTCTGCCCCCGGTATCCCTGCACCTTCTGCGGGTCCTGTGCTCACCCCAGAGGTGGCCCTGGCTGTTTTCTGGACTGCTTGTAGATGCCATTTGCTTGCCTTGAAGGGTGCAGGCTTGGAAGGAGGTTTCATGGGGTTAGGGAGGCCCCAAGCAAGAGAAGAAGTGGGCTTCCAGGACCTTCTCCCTCCAGCTTCTGCACCCTCATCGAGAGCCCTCTTCCTCCAGGAGAGAGCTGGGGGTACGAAAGCCTTATAGCTAGCAAGAGCTTTGCAGCAGAAGCCTTGGAAGCAAAACAAAGCTAATTAAAGCCTGCTTCAGCACATGCCTGTTATGCTGTGGGTACCTGTGACAGATGGGGTCTGTTCCCCGTGACTGCAAGATACTTTTGCGAAGAACACGGTGCTGAGATGTTTGCTTGTTTGTTTTTTTTTTGGGGGGGGGGGCAGGGGGGTGATGACTTAGCTACGTAGGATATTGTTTACAGAGCTCGTTGGCCATGACCTGGTGGTGCACGTGCTGGCTGCGCCCTACTTGCTGACAGTCACTCACCGCCCCGTGTCCTCTTCTTGCCCCACAGGTGAAGGAATGGTTGTGCCTGAACTGCCAGATGCAGAGGGCGTTGGGGATGGACATGACCACTGCCCCACGCTCCAAAAGCCAGCAGCAGCTGCACTCCCCCTCGCCGTCTCCATCCCATTCCCCAGCCAAGCTCCCAGCGGGCCAGGAGAGGACCCCGGCACCCACCCAGACAAGCGCCCGTCCTGGTGCCACCGCCGGTGTCCCACTGCCTGAGACCCAGAAACCACAGACGGCTGCACCGCAGAGGGAGCAGCATGGCCAGCCAAAAGCCGGCGCTCCTCACGAAGCAGCAAGGTCCTCCCCGCAGCACCATCAAGCAAAACCTTCCTCCTCTGAGCAGAGAAAGGCAGTGGGAGACCCCAAACCCCCCGTGACTGGTGCTGGGGCTCCTGAACAACCCCAGGAGGGGCTCACGGGGAAGCTCTTCGGCTTCGGAGCTTCCCTCCTGACCCAGGCGAGCACGCTCATGTCTGTCCAGCCGGAGGCCCCCGCTCCAAGTCAGCAGTCTTCTGGCAAAGTGCCTCCAAAAATCGTCTTCAGTGATGCCAGCAAGGAAGCTGGTCCCAAAGCCGTGGGGGCGCAGGGCCGGGCTGGGGCTGCGCCGGCCGCCAAAGCAGGCAAAACGGAGCCAGGTGTTAAGCCAAAGGAAGTGCCGAAAGCCAGGGTCTTGTGCCCCCTCTGCAAGGCGGAGATCAACGTGGGCTCCGGCGAGCCCCCCAACTACAACGCCTGCACGACCTGCCGGCAGCAGGTGTGCAACATGTGTGGCTTCAACCCGACGCCTCATCTGGTGGAGGTAAGGGGGCTCGCAGGGCTTTTGTCGCCCTCTCATCACTTAAAATGGGGAAAATACGCGTTTTCCATCAGGGGCTGGTCCCTGCTGTATGAGGCCCCGGGCTGCGAGCAGCCTCCTGGGGGCAGAAGCAAATGCCAGAGATGCATGCAAAGCTCAGATCTCCCCACGGTGAAAGCAGTGCCATGTGTACAGCAACGTCCCGTGCTCTTTGTGTGCTTCCCGTGACCTGAAGCAGTGAGGAGACGAGACAAGGCACCGTCAGGCAGGAGGTGCTGGAGGGCGGTGGGGATGGCAGTCCCAAAGGTTGGGTGCGGACGGTCACCTGGAGGCGAGGGAGAAGGCTCCGTGGGAAAAGAGCCCTGAAAATCGGGAGGGGAGGGCTGCTGGGAGAAAAGCCCAGGGAACGTGGGAGGCTGCAGCCGGCATCGTGTCGGTGCCAGGACTGGGCCGGTTTGGTTTGTGAGGGTGGAAGGGACTCGCTGCAAACAGGCTCTGGATCGCCTGGTGAATCTTCACCGGTCTGCAGCGAGGATTTCACAAAAACATACAGATTTTATACCGATTTCACGTGAGGAGCAGAGCGAGGGGTGGCCACTGCTCGGGGCAATGCTTTCTGCTCCCTGCGGGTGTTCAAGCAGTCAGGGGCCAGGGTAAGGAAACAAAAGCCTCTCACCAAGGAGTGTCCTCCTCCTGGTGCTGCAGGCGGATGTCTCAGCCAGGCGGAGGCTGGCAGTGTCCTGTCCCAGACGGTGAGGGCACAAGGGAAGTGGTCTGGGACCCAACGAGAAGGTTTCAAGCCAGCTGAGGGCACACGCTGGCCCGCTGGAGTTTGCTGCCCTCTCCAAATCCCCTGCTCCGTGGTGTCTGGGTACGGTGTGAGGGAACAGGCTGTGCACGGCGCTGTTTGGACATGGGCAGCTGGGTGCTGTGCAGCCACTGGGGTGGAGTGCGAAGGGAGGAGGAGGAGGAGGCCAAGGTGGGCTGCGGGCCACCCAGTCCCACCAGCTGTGGTCTGGGAAGTCTCTGGATTGTGGTGCCCACCCAGAGCAACTTCCAAAGCCCCCGAAAGCAACCTTAGCCATCTCCTAGCTGCCTCAGCTCTACAGGAGTGTGGTGCAACTGGTGCAAGTGTTCCCATACCTCTTCCTCCCCCTTTGGCAGTAGGGAGGGAGATCTTACAGACCCGTGGAGAAGGCCTTGGCTGAAGTCGAGACCCTCACCTCCTCCTCTACAGGTGATTCCAGACCCTTATGAGAGGGTGCCCGTGGCTTGCTTCTGGAAGTGCTGCATCTAGCAGCCAGCAAGACACAAAACCAACACAATCAGCATGCGGATAATGGGAACTTCAAATGGCCAGAAGTAGAATTGCTAATCTTGGCTCTGTTCCACCGTGGATAATTACATTTTATGTCCCTAACTCCTCCCTGCAGTTTCAATTACAGGCAGCAATGTTCTCCCCTTCCCAAAGCTCTGGACGCGGAGGCGTGGAGCAGCACCCCTTTCACACGACTCCCTTTTCGGCAGAAACGCTCTGCTCCTTCCTACCAGTTTTGTTCTAAAAGGTCAAATCTCAGAGAGGTTTGTGTGGTGAGAATGGGAACAGCAGCCATCTTCCCAGCACAAAATGACTGCTTTGTAATGGAGCCGTGTGGAAATTGGTGTTACTTTGGATGCTGGGATGAGACCTGCAGCAACAGCACTTGATGAAAGTGAGTTGAAGACTGCTTGGTGTGGAGCATGGTACGTTGTTGTTAGGCCTAATGTGAGCAGAATTAGACTGGGTACCAGTAAAGCACTGCTTCTTTCCTGTCCTGAGGATTTTGGTGACAAACGGTGTCCAGGCTTTGTGTAGTCCCTTGCACAGGGCTGAAGCCCAGTCTCGGTGTGCTCTTGGGCAAGGATGAGTTTCCAGGACGAGTTTCAGAAAACGCACACGTGGATGAAATGGCCGTAGCACGCTCCCCGGGACACCCCGTTGTGGCACAGAGCATTACTTTGGGCTTGGGTTGTAGCTGCTGGCGTGGTGCTCTCCGCAGGTACCGTGGAAAGGTGGCTGAGGGGCAGGTAGCCTCTCCCTAGCGGTGGTCTTGGATATCTAGAATGAGAACCTGGCTTAGAATAGATGGGTTGGCTGATGCAAAATTATTTCTAAGAGTTGAGGAATAAATGCAACACTTGAGCTGTGAATGTTCTTAAACTTTCTGGAAAAAAAAAGGGGGGGGGGGGGACATTGTAAGATCTTTTAATACTGTCAGGTTTTAGGTTTGCTTGATCTTCTTAGAAAATTGCTCTGTGGTCTTATCCTCTGAGTGGAAGTGTTTTGCCTGCAGCTCGCACGAGCTTGTCCCAGGCTTCAAGATTTGTACACAAATCGCAGAGCTCACTCTTTGAAGTAGCAAGGCTTGATCCATTAATTGCTTTACGAATTAGGACCTTGACTGCAAACTGCTGTTGGAAGTTCTGTGAAAGCTAATGAGGACGTTTGGGCCTGGGTCCGCTGATACTCAGAGGAGCCCGCGTTGAAGGCTGGGCAGCCACAGGCGGTACCCTGCAGCCTGGGCAGAGCCTTCCTCCCTGCCTTCAGACTGCGTGAGTCACACCAAGGGGGAGGAGAAGAAGGCAGAGGCTGTTGTGGCCTGGTTTTTGGAGGAAGGATGGAGTTCAAGCAGTGCTAGAAGAATATTTTCTGCAAATAGTTGCATTGTCACTGCAGGCTGCTGAGGCTTGGTCACCGTGTCACGGAGCTGGGCTGCGTGCATTGGCAGTTTCATTGAAAAAACACATAACTGCTTGGGGGCTGGGGAAAAACCCTAAATAATGTGTCCTTCCTCAAACAGGATGCGTGTTTTCACTAACTAGGTCAGCTGTACTGCCAGGGGGGCACGGACTAACTTGCACTAAAGGAGACTTCTCAGCAAGTATCAGCGCAAACTGTCACGGCTTAGTGGAGAGCATCGCCCAGGCTGAGCCCCGTGCTCGTGGCAGGGCTGGGTGACACGTCTGCGTGCATGGGGACCCTGAGACCTCAGGTGGGAGCTGAGGGACGTGCCAGCAGCACTGCTTCCTGAGACCCCAGTTCCACGGTGGCATCACACACGATGCTCGGGACAAACGGTGTCACCGGGAGCCCCTTGGCCCCCAGCCCCTGCCAGGCGCAGTCCCCCAGGGACAGAGTGGCCAGTGAGTGGAGGAGCAGGAGAGGCTTCTGCCCCTGTCTGCAGCCCCTCAAACTTCTGGTTTCTCTTGGAACCATCACTGCTTACCTGTGATATTTTCAGATCCATCCCACGCCTGATCTACAGATGGAGCCGGAGGCTCTGGGTCCCTGCCGTCCCCTCCCACCCTCTGCTGTGGCACAGCAAAGCTGCATCTCCCCAGTGATTCATTCAGCTGAGTGCATTCAAACCTAACGAAAGATTAAAAAAAAAAAAAAAAAAAAAAAAGTAAAAATGCTGTTTTCTGTGGAGTTATCAGCTGAGTTGCATAGGTGCTGAGCCACCGAAGGAACTGGTTCCCTTCATTTCCCGGTGGTAGCAGGTGAGAAAAGGAGCGGGCAAGGTTCTTCTCCCCAGATCGCATCATTATGTACGGGGCTGGGGCTGCCTCTGTTGCCACTGTGTATGCTGGAAGCTCTTCTGCTCACGTTTGTCATGGGCCAGAAGGTATTTCAGTCATTGTTGCTAAGCTGTGGCTGCTCTCATAAACCTGGGTGAGAAGCCACCACCGTTTTTGGATGTGTTGGGATCCAGCCATTGAATTAGTGCCGCTCTTTCATCCGCCAGCGAAAGATCTTTGATGGTGTTAGAAGGCTGCAAAGGTCAGGGCTGTGTCTCTTCCATAAAAGCCTTGCATTTGTATACAGCTCTCCTCCTTGCCTGTATCCAGAGGCAGGTTTCTTCTGCAGATCTCGAAGGCGCCTTGAGCTTTCCTCCTTGGTTTTGATCTGTCTGCAAGCACCTGGCCAGAGCTGCTGCAGGGTGCACTGCGTGGCCCGTCCTCTCGCAGGGCCTTGAGCCTTGGAGAGCTCTGGGGCACGGTCGGAAGGTGATGGTGAGGACTGAGAGCCTAGGACTCTTGAGGAGGTAGGCCTGAAGTTCAGGCACAAGCGTGGCATTGTGGCAGCACATCCCAGGAGAAGGTGCGGGCTGTGGCAGCCTGTGGGCACCAGAGGCTGTGGCTGGCCAGCGGACAGAAGGAGCTACAGCGGTGAGGGAGCCCAAATGTGCACCGTCCAGTTCTCTTGTTTGCCCTGCTACACGTTACTCAGCTTTAAATCAGTCATTTACGTGCCTTACCAGAAGTGCAGGTGCCTGGAGCATCCTCCCACCTCGTCACGCTTCCTCCAGGAGCCTGGCTGCTGGCTCCAGCTCGTGGTGGTCTGCCCACCAAGTCGGAGCTGGTGCTTTTGGGTGCTCCCCCTTGCCCCTGCCTGGTGGTGTGCAGGTAGGAAAGAGGCTTCCATTGCAGGCAGCCAGACACAGGGCCGTTTTGCTGTGATTTAAGGCATCCTGCCTTAAATCGCCGCCTGCTATGGATGCGAGTGATGTGGCAAGAGCTGGCCTGGAGCGTGATTGCCCCACGCCGCATGATGCATTCCCAGTAACCCCAGCTGACCCCAATTGACTCCGGTGGTTTTGTGTTAAGGAACAAATGAGCTGCGCATGTTGTGCCACTAAATGAGCATGGCAGAATGCCCCTTTGCCTAATTAACCAGCCTGAAACAGGAGCTGTGACACATCTTGTCCGAGGCCGCTGCTGCTCCCCAGCACAAGGCTGTGACCTCTGACAGTGCCATGCCTCCGTGGGGCCCTCTCACGGAGTTGTGTCCCTGCCACACAGCATCTGCATCCCGACAGGAACTGGCATTTATTTTCCTGCTTTAATGTGTTATAAAAAGATGCTTTTCATAACGCTCAGGGTGTGCGGTCCACCTCCCAGCCTGGTGTCGGCAAATTTCCTGTTTATCTGTCCTTGCTACAGCTAAAGAAAAACTAGGGGTGACGTGCTTGGCTCCTTCGTGGAACACGTTCCCTTGTGGCTGGTATTTGTGGGCAGGAGGTGGCGTTACAAGGAGCATTCGGGTGGAAAGGAGGAGAAGAGTGGTGGTGGGGAGCACCGGGCTGCTGCCGTGCCGCAGGTGGGAGCCGCCAGCCACAGCTCCATGCCTGGGGCCTCCCGGCCCCTTCCAGGGCACCCGTGCTGTCAGGGGAGGCAATTAGCTCCTAGCTCCTGGCCGAGGAGGATTACCGGGGCTGAGGGAACGCTGCCAACTCCGTGCTGTCCCCTGGCCCTGGGGTTGCCCAGGAAGAGCTGGTGGGCACAGACCCCAGGTGGTGCCGGCAGCACCGCGGGTGGGGAGGGTTCAGGCCTGACGTGCCCCCCTGTGGGCCCGACATCTCCAGCCACCCCATGAGCAGGGACAGCAGCTCGAGGTTTGTGCACGTCCATTTCTGACAGAACCCGGGGTCTTCTCTTCCTCCTGTGGCTCCCGATGTAGCAGGGAGCAGCTGTTGTCCGTCCCCGCGACGGGTGCCCCTCTGGGGCTGTTTTTTTCCTTAAATCATGAGTCCTGGTGCTGACAGCTTGGCAGGGCAGCAGCTGCGCAGGGTCCCATGACTGCAAATTTTAAAATTTCCTTGATTTTTATTTCATTCCTCATTAGGACAGCCCTTTGGCTAAGTAGGTCCGTGCCATTCAGCAGCATTCATGGCTGCAGCCACTTCTGGGGAGACACCATGCTCTTGCTGCATTTTTCAGCTGTCTGTTATCTCCCGGCTGAGTTCTGACAACGGGCTCAAAGCGTGGGCGAGCGGCGTCACCTTGCCACAATTCGGTACCCCACCCCAGGAAACTGCAAGTTACTGCAGGGCTGGGAGCTCGCCGTAGGACTGAGAGCCAGTGCCAGGCTGCAAATAATCAGGTCAGCCACCTGAACCGAAGGCAAAACGAGAGAGCCGTCTGTGACAGCACGATGTGGAAGTCGGCTTTGCCTGCATGAGCCTGCAAATCCCTTTACAAATGGGTAATTAACAGCTTGCTGTGACTCAGGAGTTTTCTCTACTGCTTAACATGCTGTAATTAACCCAGCCGGCCCGGGTCCTGATGCCTGGACCCAACGGGGAAAGCACAGGGCTGAAGTTGGGCTGAGTTTTGGTTGTGGTGTATGACCAAGCAAATTGGGTTGAATTAAGAGTGGAGTCCCAGAATGGACCTTGCTACTGCCTTCTCTGCAGAATCCCTGGAGACGTGTCTGCTGCAGACACCAGTCTTCTGCTGGCCATGTCTTTCTGAGCTTCCAGAACCAGTTGCAGATGCTGAGCTTCTTGTTATTGAACCTGCTGTCAGCTTGTGGCCACTCGGAAAATCATCTCAAGAACTGCTGTGCCTTGACTCGGGAAAAACAACAGAGTCACGGATTCATTTCCTCCCTTAGGAGCAATTATATTATTAATAGACAGATGTCATCTGTGTGCTAACCCTTCTGATGAGTGCTTTGGAGGAAGCTGCTGCCTACGCGTGCAGGTTGTTTTCAGTGAAAAAAAAATAATGAAAAAAAGCAAACTATGAAAGCAAACAATGTATTCCTGGGGTGACAGTGGGGTAGAGGTCTTGTGTTTGCAGGTGGTGCCTGCACTGCAGATCCTGGGCTCTTCTGTGGAGCCATCCCAGCCACTGAAGCCCCCTAAGAAGCAGCTCCACCATTTTCCCCAGGCTGGGGAGGCAACGGGTGCGCGCCCAGCACGTGCAGGACATCTGAGCAGAAGGTAGGCTCAGTGCCACCTCCGGAGTCTCCTAAGAGATTTGCTGGAGTTGGATATTGAGCAAGAAACCAGCTTGCTTCTCTCAGTTGTGCTGGCAGTGGTACCACACGGCAATGCTGCCGCTGCATCCCAAGGGGCGACTCGACCCCTGCTCCAAGTGGTGTCACCTCCCTGCATGTCACGGTGCTGCAGCAGCCCGGGCTTGGGTTTGCTTTAGCTGATGGTGAAGCTTAACCTTACGGTATCAATCAGGCCGCTTCCTAAATAGCATGAGGGCATAGTTTAGGGATGTTCTTTTTGTCTGTATGACGGGGCTAGTACTTTGTGTCATGCCCTGGCCATCGCAAGGCTTTGAATGCTTTTGCCAGCTCATTTCAGTAGCTGCTACGACTGGTCCTGCTGCTGATGGCATTCTGTGCAGTCTCTACAGAACAGATTCACCTTTCAGAAAGCTGCCCGAGCTGTTCCCGCTCGGACGGAGGGGACGGGGACTTGGCAGTATGGAGGTGGGTGCGCAGGGCCATGCTCTGGGGGCTTGTTGCTCCCATGGGTCGGGGCGATGGGCAGCAGCACCCCCAGCACGGGGAAGGCCTGAGTGACTTCTGTAGCTGGAGCTTCGGCATCCAGAGCTGCCTGGGGAAAGACTGTGAGCAGATCAATCGCTGCCCGTGTGCTTCCGTGCGCTTAGCAAGGAGTTACTGTTGTGCATGTGAAAGGCTGGAGGCAGCAAAAACAGGCGAAGTACAAGTCTGGAGAGGAAGCAGAATAAGCTGAAGCTGCCGTAGTGCTTCGTGGATGTCAGAGGGGACCCTGTACATGTGCTGGAGAGCACAGAGCCCAGTTGTGGTGTCTGCAGGACTGCGTGGGTCAGAGCCACAGTCTGAGGATGTGGTGGGCAGAGAGGAGCGGCTATTTTTGCTTGAGATGGCGAGGGGATTTGGCTGTTCCTGTTTCCATCCCTGGGGAGCAGGCTCAGATTATCCTGATGTGCTCTCAGACCATTACACAACCTGGCACTTCTTCCTTTCTCTTTTTCTTTAACGTGCTATGTTAGTACTTCGTGTGGGAACACATTAGGACATTTAATCGAGCATTTAATTGGCTTTGTAGCACTGGATTTCTGAGTGGGCTGGGGACTGCAGAAGAGGTGCTTGGTTTTTCAGCTGTGACAGGAGCATCCCAGACTTTCTGTGTTGGTGTCAATCCACCTTCCAAGCCAGCATCGTTTGTTATGAACCCAGCAGCATTTCACAGTTATATCCCGCAGTCTTAAGCATCTGCAACCATCCATGGAATAAATTGATAGTGAGGGGAGGGGATGCTGATGGTGAAATGAGCAGGACCGGTGGGGAAGAAGCTGCTGCAGATGAAGTTGGGATTACTGCTTGGGATGTGCACGTGTTGGGGACTGCAGCTCAGGCTATTCCATCCTTCCCGCATCAAAACCGGTGCTGGCAAAGCGCAGGGGCACAGCAAGGCTATGTGGGCACGTTGATGCCATGCTGCCGGAGCAAGCCACGCTGCTGAAACCTTCGTCAGCCCTGTGCACGCCGTGCCCTTTACCAGCTCCTGCAGGACGGAGCAGCAGGACTCGAAAGGCGGCTGGTGGTCCTACACCCCCAGCTCTGGGGGTCGAGCTTTTGTATTAAAATGAAGAAAAAAAAAAAATCAGCCCTCCTGCTGTGTTAAAAATCAGTGTTGAAGGGACTGGGGG
Source organism: Oxyura jamaicensis (assembly GCF_011077185.1). NCBI lineage: Eukaryota > Metazoa > Chordata > Aves > Anseriformes > Anatidae > Oxyura > Oxyura jamaicensis. Next base: position 6,641,132 of record NC_048904.1, read on the forward strand.
TGTGCTGGGTGTCTGGTTGCTTCTTCCTCCTCCTCCTCTAGCCCTGTTTGCATGGCTGATGCAGGGCCAGTGGGTGCTTGCAGCAGCAGCGCTGGGGGATTTTGCCTTCCACAGAGGCATTTCCCCCAGGACTGCTCCACTCCGGCACTCTCTTGCCACGCTGTCTGCTCGTACGGGGCTGCTCGAGGGCTGTTGCCCTCGCCTGTGGCCCTGTTCCCTCCTGCACTTCATCCATCCTTGCCTCCTATTGCAGGGATCGCTCTTAACAAGGAGGGAAACAAATCATAGAGGGATAAAGGCTGCCTTGTGGATAATTTGTCAGGTATATGGGTCAGGAGCTGGCTGGAAACATTTAATTAAATACCTTTTTGGTTGCCGTTTGCCACTTACTTGAAAGGGAAATGGTTCGTGTTTGATTTCTGGAGGTGTGAAATCCTCATAGAAGCTGGGTGCAGGTGCTGCCTGGCAAAATCCCGAACGGTGGGAGCTGCTTTATTATTTGTTCGTGCTGCTTTTCTGCTCTTCCCAAAGGAAGTTCCTGGGGTGGATCCTTGGGACTTGGCTCTCAGCTCGTAGAGGAGTTGGGTGCCAACCCTTTGCAGATGCTTTGAGCCCCCCAGGCACCCACCTGCCCCTTTACCTGCTTAAAAGCCCTCGCGCGCCTGGCGTCCAACCTCCTGGCGCTTGTGGGTTTTGGCTTTTCCCTTGTGTTTGTTTTGGAGTTGTAAAGCCTGATGTTGTAAAGCCTTGTTTTGTACGTAAGGCTGCAAGCCAGCTCCTTGTAAATAATCAGAAGTTTATAGGGGATTAGCAGGGAGGCTTATTTATCAACAGAAATGATTGCAATTAAAAGCTGAGGTATTAACATAGTTGCCTACGCCTGATCCTGCAGCAATTGCACTTTTTCAGTGTCATTTTTTTTCCTCCAGTTTCTATGCCCCTGAGCAGCCTGAAAGGGTTCTTCTCCGGGTGCCCGGGGACCTGTCAGACCAGTGTCCCCAGTGCAGAACTGCATGCGCTACAGCACGTTCATGGCTAGCGCAGGCCACCTAACAAATAGGCCGTGTGCTGGTATTGATGCAGGCAGCCCCGAGCAGCTGGGGGAGGAACGTGCCACGAGACGGAGCTCGCAGAGGGAGCATGGCCGCGGGCAGACCGCATCGGCTGGAGCAGACTTGCCTGCAGTCCTGGAAAAGATGGCCCAGAATTGTTTATGGCTTCCTGCTTTGCGAGGAGGTTCTAGCGGTGGTGCCTGAAACAGCAGCACCTGGTGTGAGAGCTGGGCAGTGTGCAAAGCGAGCACGTTTGCTTCCTCTTTCTGCTGCAATCCCAGCAAAATGCAGGTGCTCGCTCTGCACTGAAAATCCCCAAATTTCGTTGCCAGCTCTTGCCTGAAATTCCCGAGGAGGACGAACGCTGCGAGCAACCCCTCAGCTGGATATGGAAGCGAGGTGAGGCGGCCGGGGAGCCTGGTGGGTGCACTCAGCGTGGCGGCGGCGCACCCGGAGCTGAGGGCAGCTGGCGAGGCTGCTCTGTGCTCCCTGCAAGGGGAAGGATGCCAGCAGCGCCAGTGCTCCAGAAATTTCCAGGGGAGTCTCCCGAGCAGGCAGGAGATGCAAAACCTTTTTAAATCTGCCCGCCTCACGTGTGGCAGGGGGAAACTGCAGGGGACAGAGGTGTCACCAGACCACACCACAGAAACCTTTCCGCTTCCCAAGGTGCTCCTGGTTCCAAAAAGCTCTCATGTTGCTTCTGGAAGCAATTCACCAACGCAGCAAATAGTTCCAGCTAATTAAGAACCTGTTCCCAAAGCCCCCGATAATACTTTGCAGCTCCAACAATTTTCCAGCCTGCTCGGAAGAGCAGCAGCTTGAGAGGAGCGGCTGCTGCCGTGTACCCCTCCGCGCTGCACGGCTGCAGGCATTGTTGTGCTCTCTCCTTTCCACGTATCCTGGTGGGGCCAGGAGCTGCAGGCTGCCTTGTCGCCAGCTCTGCACGGGCTGGGGGAGCTGAAAGCTCTCGGGCAGGGAGGATCCTTGCAGCCCTAGAGGCGTTCAGGCTGGGTTGCGCAGAAGCCCCGCGGAGGGGAGCGCTCCCAGCTCCCCCCAGCCTCGCAGGCAGGAGCTGGTGGAGCCCGGGCTGCTCCTGGAGGGCCTTTGCAGGGGCTCTGCCTCCATTTGGCACGGATTATTTTGGTTCTTCTGTTTGTGCCTTGCTGCGAGGCTGTGCTGAGCCAACGGCAGCTGTTCCTGCGAAGTGGTATTTGAAAACCAGGGCAAGCTTCTCCCACATCTTTGCTCTCCTTGCCTGGAGTTCCCACCCGAGCCCTGGGCTGCCTCAAAGCTCCTCCCAGCAAGTGCCACGAAAACGCCCCGAAACCCTGCAGCAGAGCAGGGAGCTCGCTGCAGAAGCCTTCTCCTCTGCTTCTGCTCCTCGCCGTTATCTTCCCACTGCCATCTGCCACGCGTGCTAAAATAAGGCAGCACGTTGGGGACGAGGTGTGCTGAGCTCAGGGAGCCCCACGTGGCCCTGCCGGGCTGCACGAGCGCTGGCTTGGCGCGGCGAGCGGGGCACGTGGGGCCCTGTGCTGGTCCCCTCACGTGGTGGCAGCCCAGGGGCAAGGAGCTGCCACCAAGGGCAGGGTTTGGCTCCTCCGTCTGGGGGTGCCCGGGCAGAGGTGGCTGCGGAGGCAGCTCTCCGTGACCACAGGCACCTCCTGGGCACAGCTTTGGGCTCTCCACCCTGGCCATCCCCCCCGGGGCAGATGATGACTTGCTGACGTGTTTGAGGCAGTTAATTAGAAGCGAACCTCGCCTCGAGGGACCTTAAGCACATGCAGAACAGCCCCAGTCTTTCGTGCCTCCTTCATCCTGTGATTCCTTTTCTTCTGCTCTCCTTGGGGAGCAGGAGTGGCTGCAGGGGAATGGACCCAGCAGCGCCTTTGCCACCGTCTCCATGGGCACGATGAAACTCCTGGGAGCCCTCCAGGGCCGTGCCGTACCCCCGGGGTGAGCACTGCGATGGTTCTCGGCTGGCGCTCAGCAGCAGGAGCAGCCCGGCAGCGCAAGGACCCGTGCTGACTCCGTGTCTCCCGGTGCAAATGCAAGCAGAAGGGCGAAGTTACAAGCGGGTAGCCACATTTGTCACACGTTTTGGCCCAGAGGCCTCATTGCCCTGCGCTGCTCAGAGCACAGCATATCGAAACGTTGGAATCGGGACTCGGTGGGGCTCTGCCCACCTCCCCGGGGTGTGCGTGCCAAGGAGGTAGCGGCGGTGGCTTCCCTTCGTTCCAGCCTTCATCAGAGAGCTCAAATCCTCCTTTTCCTCAGAGGGGAGGACTTCAAAGTACACTGTCTATCTCAGCTGCTTTGTCCTGTGTCTTTTGTGATGGCTTGGTGTGTTTTTTATGGTGGGATATTTTTAATTATACGTGTGGAGCACAAAGAGCACGCGATTCCCAAGCCTGCTCAAGCAGAAGAGCACGGATTTCAGCGGGCTTTAGTTGACGCGGAGAACAAATATTCTCACGGAAGACCTAGTTTAGGAAAGAAAGAAGCAGTGGGGTTGGGAGCAGCCCCTGGCAGCATGAACATGGGACAAGGCCAGTGCTGTGGTGGTGCCCGGGAGCTCTGGGCTGCCCCCGGTGCCATCCTGTGGCGCTGGGCACGGCGCGGCTGAGCGACACCCGCTGCTGCCTTGCAATTGCAGGCGTGGGTGAGTGGGCATCAGTTCGCACGCTGCTCCGACAGGGCTCGGCGGCTGCGAGGTAGCTGTGAAATTCCCATCTTTATGTAATTTCCTGACTCGCCTGCAACTGTTAAGCATGACCAAGAGTCATCTGTTCGCCGAGAGCAAATGGCGCATCAGGAAAAGGCGAGCGAAGTGGGGCTGGGCAGCGCTGTTTGTAATCAACGTGGGCTTTTCTTTGGGCTGGCAGTCGGGGCAGCATGCCCAGTCTTCAGAGCAGCAGCAGCAGCAGGTTTCTGGGGTGCCCCCAAAGCCCTCCTACCACGGGGTCTGTTGCGATGCCGTGAGGGTCCGTGCGGCACGGGTCTGCCTGGGGCTGCAGGGGACGAGGCCCCACGTGCGTCTGTCTCTGCAGAGAGGGCAGCTGGAGAAGGAGAAGCCTTCACGGATGCACATCAAACTGAGCATCAAACGTGCCCTGTTGTTAATTTAAAAAAAAAAAAAAAAAAGCAACCACTTTACGTGGATGTCACCATTTCATTTTAGCTTCTTGGCTTCCTTCTTGCTCTGTATTTTCATTTTATCTTGAGGTTGAAGATCTCGGCCGCAATAACGGCCCCAGCCCCAGCAGGCGGTTGCAGACATCGGGCCGCGCCGTCCGAGCGGCTCAGCCCCGTGGCAGGCTGCACAGGACTCCCCTGCTCCCTGTTCCTCCCCACCCGCAAGCATTGCGCTGAAGCATACCAACGCTGATTCTGCTTGGAAAGAGGCAGAGGCTGGGGGCTGGCACCCCCTCTCCTTCTGAAGATGCCGATGCTGAGGTCGGACCCACCGAGATGTTTCGGTGGAGCTCGGAGCGGGGCAGGATCGGCTGGGCTGGAGCCCAGCAGGTGGGAGCTGCCAGCCGCGCTGCCCGGGCTGTGCCGCAGGGAAGGGGATGGAAGAGGGCACGCCAGGCCCCGGCACGGGAGGGTGGCGATGTGTGTAACTGGGGGAGTAAAAGGGCTCATCCCTCTCTGCTGTAGCCGTCTGCGTTCCCTTTCACAGCCTTTTACTGTAATAGGTTATTGACCGGCACAGAAGCGTGAAAGATCAGGGGAGTTAATTTTTCACACTTAGCACTTGATGCATTCCATAGAGGTGGGTCGGTTAATTAAAATACTTCTGCTGCTGGATTTGGAACTCGTGGTCTTGAGGCTTGGAGCAGGGCCTATGGTTTGTTGGTTTTTTGAAAGAGCAGTCACTTAAAGCAGTCAGACAGAAGCCAAAGCTCCCAGTTACCTAGGAATACATGGATTTCAGGGTGAAAATGCTGGCAGGAGGCAAGTGAGGATGTAGAAACAGAACATAACAGAGAAGGAAAGAAAGGAAAGGCTGCAGTCCCCGGGAGCCGTGGGTTACTCCCGGGATGACTGTGAAGATGCACGTGTGTCTGCATAGCACGGGCTGCCCCCAGCACGAGGGTGAGGCCCTTGGTGACGTTTTCCACGAGCTGGGCAGCCAGAAGAGCCCAAAGGTGACACACACACACCCCCCACAGGGGTGTAGGACAGCCGCCTGCCGGCTGTGAGGTGCAGGCGCTGAGTCTCGGTTGCGGCACCCCCAGCCACCTCGGTGGGGAAGGTGATCTCTGCTGGGAAAAGGCTGCCATTAGCTCTACAGCTCTGAGAACGTTACGTAATTTCGCAGACACCGGGGGCCATCAGCTTGCACCGATGGCTCTTCAACGTGCTTTAAAAATGATCCATCATGGGCATGAAATAGGTGCAAACCCCAAGGGAGGGAAGTGGCCGGGGTCTGCCCTCACTGCTGCTGCTCTGGCTCGTGGGGGGCACTGCAACCGATCCCCGGGGGGTAGCCGGTGAGGATGCTGATTTGCTTCTGCTTTGCAAGCAAGCGGCTGCTGCCTGGCAGACGCGGGGCTCTCTGCAGCTCAGAAGGGAGCAATCAGACAGCTTGAATCTGCTTTTATCAGAGGCAGAAAATTGCCCGTTGGATGGCTGGGTATTTTAGTCAACACTGGTGCCTATGAGAAAGCAAGGTTTTGATTAAATAAGATTTTTTTCAGATAAATTTAGCTTATCATGGGCTTTTTTTTCCCCTTTCTAGAGGAAAAATGAACAGAATACTATAGTTCTTTTCTGCAGTTTGGCTAGGTTTCTATTTGCAAGCATTATTTTGCTGCAGACTTGAAGTCTTCCACGGGCAGGTTCCAACGGCTTGCGGAGAGGAGCGGCTGCTCCATCGGTGCGGGCACGGTGACAAAGGCATGCAGTAACAGCACGAAGCACCTTGCCCCCGCGCTGTGCCCAGGCACCAAGAGGAGCTAAGAGACAGCGATCGGGACGGGGGCTCCTGGGGGCCCGGTGCACGTCCCCCGGGCGTTCTTGCAGCATTATTGTTATGCCGACAGCGTTGGGAGATCCTCCCGCTACCGTTAACCTTGGCTGAGAGCTGCATCCTGATCATGTGGGCTGGGCAAGAGAAGGCTGCCTGGCAGGCTGATAAATCTGGTTAAGGAGGACTTCTTCCCCGAGTAAATTACAATGCACATGGATCGACTGGAACAAAAATGAACGGTGTATTACTGCTTTATCGAGGGGGGGATAACGTCCCCCCGCTGTGCTGCTGGGCTTGCTGCGGGACAGGACCACGTCCTGTCTCCTGCGTGGCTCACTGATGGTCCTCGCAGCCTGGTTCGCGCTGGGAGAGGCTTGGGGTGGCCATGAGGAAGGATTCCTTCATGCAGAGGGTGGCTGGGCACTGGAAGGGGCTGCTCAGGGCAGGGGGGAGACCCCCCAGTCCTGGAGATACTTGAGAGACGTGGAAGTGGCACCAAGGGACGTGGTTCAGTGAGGGGACTGCTAGCCAGGCTGCTGTGCTTGGTGACCCTGAAGGACTTTGTGGGATATCTTCTACGGGCATAGCAGGGATTGTGTTTTGTCATTTTTTGTCTCTCCAGCCTTTTCCTTTTGCAGTCAGTGGTTGCCACTTCTCATCCTCCAGCACTGCCAGCAGCTCCCTTGCTCTTGCTGGATGCGTTCAGCTCCACGTCTGCTTCCCCATGTTCCTGCAGCGCTGCCACCAGCCCCAGGAAACCCTGCCCAGGAAGCAGTGCCGTGCCTCCCCCCGGCAACCCCCAGTGCTTTGGAGACTTTCTGTTCCCCTTCTTCCTGGCAGGGTCCTCACCGAGTCCATCAGTGGCCAGTAAATGATTTGGATAGTTTGATAAATGTCACATTACAGGAAAAGAGAAGAAGATGGACCTTCCTTGGGACAGCCGTAGCTAATCTTTGAAAAACAGACCAAACCCTCTTCTGGTTTAATACTGTTGGCTGTATTTTATTGCGAATAGAAAATCTTCTTAATTCTTCATCCATTTGGATTCAGTCTCTTGGAACTGAGCTGGTAGTTAATTTAGCTCTTTCTCCAAGATAAAAAGAAAAAAAAAAAAAGAGGAAGAAATAGTAGGGCTCGGTGAAAAGAGAAGACAAAAGCACTCGCAGCCGCTGAGACTCCCTCTCTTCTTGTTCCTCCTCTTCTTCTTACTCTTTTCTGGCACTTTTTTTTTCTCTTAACCATGCAGAGCTGCCCTGGCGCTGTTTGTCCCTCAGTATCACGCTCAGGTGCCCAGTCCGGAAGGTTTGTTTCTCCCTGTCCCTAAAGATGCTCAGGAGGCTGAGTCTGTCCAGGCAGCCCCGGCCCCGCGTGCTTGCTGCAGCCGGGGAGCTCTGGGAGCTGCTGGGGCACTGGCGTGGCACAGAACCCATGGCAGTGGCCAGTCGCCAGGGAAAAAAGGAGCACATCCAGCGGGGAAGCAACAGCAGGGACAAACAAGGAGCAAAAGTGCTGCTCGGCGGTGGCCGGCTTTCCCACTCGCGTTTGCCTCCATGGCTGCTGCTTCCCACCTCTCCCGGGAGCCTGGCTGGTCCCGCAGCACCAGCGGGGGCCCGGTGAGAAGCAGCACCCCCGAACCCCGACTGCGGGAGGGCTGGGGCGGGCTGCTTCCTCCCAGCAGCCGTGTGGCACCCATGCTGCACAGATGTTAGTTCTGCAGCAGCTGCTTCTGTTGCTGGATGTCCACGTCATGCCGCGATGCTGCCGTTAAACAGCCCCTTCCCAGAGACCGATGCTCACCCGCAGCCCTGGGAATCTGTCCCGGGGCTTTCAGACGAGCCAAGAGCATCAAAATGATCTCTTCTATATCCTGCTTTTTTTTTTTTTTTTAATCTAATGAACTGGAAGGAAATATGTTGAGTGGGGAGGAATGGCTATATATATTCTCCAAAAGGACCGGTTTCAAAATTTTGGACAGCTGTGTACCCTTTTTTAGCAGCCCCTTCACACAGCCCACACAGCACCCAGCGCTTGGAATTGGGCTCGTTTGGAAATATGCTGCCTTGATTGCAAAATAGTTTAAATCCTTTAACTTAGAAACATTCTCGCGACTCGAGAAGATTTTTAGCTCGGTAAATACAGAAGGTGCTTCCTGCCGCATGCGGCTCTGCTAATTTTGGCAGTGGGTGGAAAATGACTAGGGGGCAGAGAATAGAGGCACATTTGGGGGATTTTGGGTCATCACCACTCCAAGCACGGGCTGCGGGTACCCAAGGATGCTGCTCAGAAAAAAGCATCCCTGCCCGTGCCGCCTTGTGCCCCCCGTCCAGGTGGCACCTTGGTGCCGTAGCCCTGCCCAGCCCTCGTTGCATAAGCATGCAGCCTGGCTCCAGCCAAGCTCGCGGGCTTCTGGGAGGAGAAAACCACCCCAGACAGCCTGCGTTTAAGGGGTGAACTCTAAAAACCGAGCAATCCGAGAGCCCCCATAAAGCATCCCAGAAGGATTTGTTTGAAATCCCTGGGCTTTCAGCCGCTGGAGGCGGGGGATGCCTCCCTGGCAGGGCTTCGGCAGCAGGGATTGTGCCGCGGGTTTTGTGGGTGCCCTGTGTGGCACCACGGCACGGAGGAGATGTCGGCGGCCCCGCGAGCCATGGGCCTGCAAATTCTTCGTGGTGCAGAGCAGCTGCCCGTGCTGGCAGGAGCATCCTGGGGTCTGAAGTGCTGAGTCGGGAGCCCCTTCCCTTTCCGCCCGGAGAACCCTCCGTGGTTTCTCTCGCGCTGCTTTCTCCCCATCATGCCCGCATTTACTGGGCTTGGCCCCCGGCGCTGTCACGCAGTAAGCCGGACTTGGCAGGCACACGCTCATTCCTCGAAGGAAAACGAACAGGAGCGTTGCTGTTACTCATCAGTCAAAGACTTTCAGCTGGATTAATCCCTCGCTGGCTGATGCGGCGGTGGTGACCGTGCTGGATGCTGCCTGGCTGCAGGCCAGCGCCGCCGCCCGTGGCCAGCACAGGTCCCCTCTCGATGCCCAAGTGAGCAGCTCGGTGGGGTGTAAGGGCAGAAATTGGGAGGAAAAGTTCCCGTGTGGGGGTTTTCCCATGCAGGGGCGTCTGCAAAGGGAAGGAGAAGCTATGGCAGGGCTCGTTATGGCAATGTGTGACTGCAGCGAGCTCACCCTGCACTGCTTTGAGTCACAGTACTGCGGTGTGACGGCCACTGGTGTGCCGCCCGCATCCGCAATGGGGCCGGGCAGGCACTATCAGCCCCGTCAGCCCGGGGGGCTGCAGGGATAGAGGAGAGCAGAGTGACGCCGGGAAGCCTTGCTCCGTTGCTTGTCAAATGCTGAATTTAGAGTCGGCTTGGAATAACCTCGGTGGGTTTTGGTGAGGCTGATCTGTGAGCCGCGACAACGCTAATGCTTGCCCAGGTCGTGCTGATAAAGTCAATTAGCGTTGAATAAACTCTGCTGAGGGATGAGGTCCTGGCGCTGCCTTGCCCTGTAGACAAAGGTGCCTGCAGCTTCCTGCCGCTGCGTTTGCAAGCTCACCATTCATGGGGCACACAAATCCGGCCTCCCTTCCTCCACAGAGTCCTGCTAAAAGCTGCATCTGGGCTGCAAGTTGCCTTGCAGGGCTGCTGCTCAGGAAAGGCTTAAGAAGTTCTCAAGTGGTCGATATTAGAGATGGCAAAGCCTGCTGCTATCCCCAAAACCAGAGCCCTTCCCGTTCAGGCAGCTCACGGGGTGAACCAGCCCTTTAGGGGGGCAGCAAGAATGGAGCTGCAGTGCGCACAAGGCTGAAAACGCCCCGGTGGGGATGTGCTCGGGTTCGGACCGCCACGGCTCGTCGGACCCCTTCTCTCCGTTGGCACCCGACCCGTGGAACCGCCTTTTGGCACAGGTCAGTCCGGCCAGGGCCGCTGCCTGCCAAAGGGAGGGGGCTCGGCGGGCTGGGTTTGGCAGCCTGGTGCCTGCAGCCCGCAGAGGAATCGTTCTGAATGGCCCTGGAGGATTCAGCTGCGATAATGGGCCGACGCCGAGGGGAGGAAAGCATTAGGCGGCCCTCGGGTGGCAGCATCCAGGGAGCGAAGTGAATTAGCACCGGTGTTCATCTGAGAGGAGCGGGGGGGAGGCGGCTGGCAGAGATAACATCTTTCATTAGATCGGCGGCTAAGGGCTGGAAGAAAAGCAGCCAAGCGCTTGGGTGCAACGCCGTGGAATTAGGATGGGTGGCAGGGGGGAGCCGGGGGTGGTCTGAAACAGCTCTGGCGTTTAATGGCGAAGCATGAGTCAGCCCCGGTCGTTTAAACCTGCTAAAGGCGTTCACCTCACAGACAAATCTCTGGGTTTCCTCGGCGCAAGGATGCTGAGCCTTGGGAGCTGGGTTCCTGATGGGCGATGTCCCCGTCCCTGCTGCGGGAGGGTGCGTGGAAGGGGCGCGGGTGCCAGCAGACCTCCTAAATGGGAAGGCTGGAAGGATGCTTGCTGTTAATTTGGATCTTGATTCAGATAGCAGAAGTGTTTTCCATATTTCCCAGGCACCCATCTGTCACAGTGATGAGCCCTGCACAGTGCTTGTCAGCAAATAAATGCAATATTCTTGGGAGATTCGCTGCGTTTAATGCTGGGGGATGAGACCTAGCTTGTAGGATGCTTACACCTCGCGCTGCTTTTCTGATTTTGGGCAGGCGTCGTGCCGGTATTTTAATACCCATCGCTTCCACTGGGTAAAATAACACCGGGGAGCATAAATAACAGGGCAGAGCCCTGGAGCTGAGGAAGCAGGAGGGGTCTGTATGGGGCTGAGGCCACTGCTGTGCCTCTGCCGGGGCGCTCGGGGCGCAGGCCTGGGTGCTGCGGGGCTGCTGGCATCTGCTGGCGTGGCGGTGCTGGAGCTCGCCGGCTCCGTCGTTAAAACAAACCCTGCCGGCGCCGGGGGATTCAGCATTTAATTAACTCGCCAGGCGGTGATGTTGACCAAAATGATGCAGGAAGGCTTCTATTGTCGTTAATTACATTTTTGTCATTGCCCATTAGTGGATTAAAGCAATTGCTGGGTGCCAGCCCGTTAGGGGTTGGCGAACGCGGCTTTGGCCCCCTGCCAGCGGGTGCCAGCCCGGGGAGGGGACCGCGCGCGTGTCCCCTGGGCAGGGGCCTCGGGCACCGCGCCGCAGTACCGCAGCGCCCTCCGAAGCGATTATGAGTGCTGTGAAAATGAGCCCCTCGCCTCCTGGGGCTGACGAGCCACGTGGGGCTGTTGTGACAGTGCCCGTTTTCAGCTCCCCCCGAGGCCCTGCTGCTTGGGGCAGCTGTGCCCCGCTGTGGCTCCAGCCTGGGACCAAGTCTGCAGCATCCCCAAGCACCAAGACGGGTGCCCAAGTGCCTCTGCCCCGTGCCGTCCCCGTGCACCTCCCCACAGCTCTGGGGTTGGGCAGTGTAAAGCTCTGAGTCCTGCCCGATGGTTGTTACCGTCACGGGACCTGGTAACCTGTGGGTCTATGAGCAGATCAGCGGCTCGTCGCACCGAGGTGCGTCGTGCGTTTGGCTGAGCCCCGTTGGCCCTGGTGGCTGGGAGGTGCCCGTGGCCCTGTGCCAGGGACTGCAGAGGTCTCTGGGATCCCAGAACCAAGGAGATGGTGCAAAGCGAGCTGTGCCTGGCACCAGCATCCCTGGGGCCCAGCCTCACAGTGAGCGAAGGCTGAGGTCCGGTGTGCAACCTGCCCCGGTTCTGCCTCCTCCCTGCGCACGAGCCTTCCTGCTCGCCATCCAAGGTGAGTGGCGTTTCAAAGCACAGCTTCCACAATCTTTTTGGCAGGGCCATTTTTAACAGAGATCGTTCCCTTCTCCGGTTCCCGCTGTGGCCCCACGAAGAGCCTGCTGGAGCGGGATGGTGAGGGGGGAGCTGCCTCAGCCAGGACGGCTGCCGGAGGGAGCGTGCTTCCAGCCAGCCCTCCTGCGCTCCCCGCAGCCAGGATCGCCCCACGCTCGCCCAGGCCTCCAGTTGGCCCCAGAAGGGCTGAAGCGGCCGTGCCCAGCCCCTCATGCAGAGCTGTGTGGCCAGCACGGGCTGGGCAGGATGGGCATCACGCGCGTGGGCACCGTCCTGGGTGGGCTGATGGCCTCCAGCATCCTCAGGAGCCAGCTGGCAGCGGGCACGGCACCGCGGGCAGGAGCCGGGCCCGGCTCTCCCTGGCACAGCCACGTCATCCCCTGTGCGCCGGGGAGCTCTGGCAGGGAAAAACGGTGTTCCTGAAAGACAAATGGAAGGCCGGGCATTTCCGTGAGGAAGGGCCTCGATTTGTGGCACACCATTACATTTTCTTCCGCCGCCTGAAATAATTACACGGCAGAGTGTGGCGAGGAGATCTGATTCGGAGTCAAAGTGGTGAGAGCCAGTTCTGAAACAAAAGGAGACCAATGCAATCAGTAAGATACATTAGGCTGCACTTGCCCCTTAATTAGACTTTCTCTTTGATTAAGCAGTAATTAAATATTACCACGCTGTAAGCTTTTTTTTTAAGGCCCTCCTTTTTTTTTTTTAAGGCCCTCCAAAGCCCCAGGGTATCTTGAAGATGCTCCTGTGAAGAGCAGGCAGCAGAGCAGGGGCTGCTGCGGGGTCGGGAGGGGTGGCAGGACTCAGCCCACCAGGCCCTTCCTGCGCCCGAGTGTGGGCTGGAAGGCAGCAGCTGGGCCAGGTGAGTGCTGCGGAGGTGACAGCGAGCCCAGAAGCGTCGGTGGGAAGCCCACTGTGAGTCCCCGGGCGCTGCAAGCTGTGGAGCAGCCGTCACGTTCCCTTTGTGGGACGCAGCCAGCTTGCAGCCCCCCGAGCGGCATCGCTCCCAGGCTGCTCCGGCCGACGAGCACCTCTCCGGCAGCCGGGGGGCTCCTCTCCGGCCGCTCCTCCTGCAGCTCGGCCGCCGCGAAGCAACGGCTCGGCGCAAAAGGCAGGGTGGGATGGAATGACACCGAGCACTTGGCTGTTCGCAGAAAGGAAAAAAAAAAAGAGAAGATTTTAAATGATGAAACATCAGAAGTAAAGCAAATGTCAGGGCCCTATTCCTGGACATTCCTGTGCGGGTAAAAATAGTCCTTCCACGACTCAGAAGGGGAGAGTGCTTCTGATCTATTAGTGCAGGGCTCCTGCCTCCTCCCTGCAGGCTTTCTGCCACTTACAGCCCCAGCTGCAAGCTGCTTTTTCCAGGTCATAAAATGACGGCTCTTGCTGAGAGCTTCACTAGACGAGATTGTCTTGTTCTTTTCCGCACAGCGTGTACTTTGGGTAATATCTTTGGGAAGTTCTTTATGTGCTCATGTACCCAGTATTTTCTGATAACCTAGAAAAACGATCCTTAAGCATGATGATTATGCTATTAAACCTCCATTCCTCTATCGTAGCAGGGAAAACAAATCAGAGCAAGAGAGAAGCCGCGCGGGACCCACCAGCGGCGCGGTCACTCGGGTTGTGGCAGCGTCAGCTGGGATGTTGGCCACCACGACGCCGCGGTGACGGGCACGCGTGGAGGGGGCTGCAGGAGCCAGCAGCGCGATGCTCCGCCGTCCTGGTCGGTAGCAGGGAGCAGAGGGAGCCTCGGCACAGCCCCGCGGCAGGAGGGAGCAGTGCCGGCCGTGAGGCAGGGCGAAGCCACCAGCGCTGGCACCGCTGGAGGCGAAGCAGAGAGCTGCAGAGAAAAACGGGGCGGCAGCACCTGCTTCTCTGGGCTCGTCCCCAGCAGCCTATGGCAGTGAGGTGTTTGCCTGGCTGGGGGACCCAGACTTTTCCTCCTGAATTGTCCCGGGGGGGTCCTTCCCCACGCTGAGCGCGATGCTTTGGATGCGCGACGCGTTGCTTTCAGTGCCCAGTGCGCTGCTTTGGGTGCGCGATGCATTCCTCCGACGTGTGGTCAGCCATTCAGCAGCCCAGAAAGCAGCGGTCTCCTCATTTCCACGGGACTTTCCAGCTGCTTTTAGGCGAGGAGCCAGCAGGGCTGAGCATCCCCAGCCTGTGGGCAGCAAACCTGGAGCCAAGGGCAGGGTCAGACTGGGTTTGTTCCCCCCTGGAGAGATGCTGAAGGTGCTTTGGTGTGGTCAGTGCGAAATCTAGTCCTCACCATTAACACCGAGGACAACAAAGAGATTGCAAATAAAGGGAGAATGATTTTCATGTTCCCAAAAGTGCAATAACGACTTTTCACTCTCAGTCTAGATGGGAGAAAGAGGACTTTTCCCTGGTCTCCAGCGCTTAGCAAGGCTCAGCACCCCGGCGTGTTGACTCTGCTGAAAGTCCTTGGTCTTGCTGAGGTCGGGGCAGCAGAGGGGTTGGGAATCCTGCCATAGCTGGCATTCAGCAGGACGTCCATCTCCGCTGAGCCCCGGAGAAAGGGACGCCCTGTCCGCGCGAGGCTCCCCGCTCGTTAATGGAGCTCTTCCTTTCCGTGCCTTGCAGAAAAACGAGTGGCTGTGTCTGAACTGCCAAACGCAGCGGCTGCTGGAAGGGAGCCTGGCGGACCCTGCCCCGATGCCGATGCCTGCACCGAAGCAACCTGCGAGCGGCTCCCCCCGCCACCAGCCGCCGGCAGCCGTCCCGCGGGCACCGGCACCCCCCGAGCCGGCAGCGCCCCCCGACCGCCAGCCCTCGCCCGCCAGGAGCCTGCGGGCTCCCGAGCCGAGCCCGGCCCCCAGCCCTGCCCCGGAGAAGAAGCCCCCGGCACCAGCAGAGGAGAAACCGCTGCCCAAAGCTGCCCCGGAGCTTTCCCCAGCACCCAAAGGGAAGAGCATCAGCACAAAACCGGAGGGGGAGAGCAAGGTGGGACGGGCGCCTCCCGAGGCACAGAGGGCGAAGGAGCAGGAGGTAAGCGCGCTGCCCCTGTGCTCTGTCCTCCCCGCGGTCGCTTTGTGCCAGGGCAGAACCGAGCCTGTTGTCAGACCCTCTTGTCTCCTGCTTGGGTGCTTTAGGGAAACGGTGAGGCCAAAACAAAACGGTTTCCAAATTTCCAAGCTGCTGGGGGATTTCACACGCTGTACCGCAGTGTGCGATAGGTGCCTTCGTTTTCGGGTGATCACATTAATTGGTGCGTAACGCGGAGGTTCAGGTGCTCCTCGGCCCATTGATTTTGAAGGGCAGTTGAATGTGTCGTTAAATGCAAAGCTCCTTTCAAAACATTTCCAGCTTGTGTTGCAGAAACCGACATTTTCAAGCTCCTCAATCCTTTTTTTTTTTCCTCTTTAATTGAATACTCCTTGGGGAAAAGCTTGGCAGCACTGGGATGCTTTTCCCTAAGGAGCCATCGCTGAGGTTGCCTTCACAATGTCCCCCAGGGGCAGGGGGCTGGCTGTCCCCTGCCATCACAGCCCTTGGGGAAGAGGCTCCTCGCCCACTGATGCTTCCTAAATCCCCCGGGATGTGGGGCCTCCTGCTCGTGGGGTCTTGGGTGCCTGCCCCGCTCCCTGGCACAGCGCTGAGTCTCGCCCCAGCGCTGCTTAACTGTGCCGTCAATTAAAACGTCACGTTTATTTCTGCTGGCATCTAACGAGGATCCCGGGGACTGCCTTGTTTCTCTAGGCTGCTTTGCAGGGCTGTCAATCAGGGAAATTAAATTTCATTCGAAGCCTGCCGGCCCCAGCACTGCTGCCAGCGAGGCCGCTGTCCCGCAGGGTCGTGCCAGCCGGGCCGGGCAGCGCGCTCCGGAGCAGCCTCTGGCTCCTGCCCTAAGCCCCGGAGCGGTTACGGTGCTCCCACTGCTGCCAGAGGCAAAGCTCTCCCCTTCCCCTCCCCGGGGATGGGCCCTGGCCATAAATATCCCAGCTGAGCTCAGCCACCGCTGGGTCTTTCATACAAAACGAAGAACATCACCATTAGCCAGCCTTCTGGTATTTCCTATCGGGTGGGCTGGGGGGACGGGGGGGTTCCCAGAGCCCCCTCCCACTTGGGGCACTCGCAGGGTCTAACGCTGCGCTCCCTCTCACCTGCAGGATGTGGGCAAGCCTTACCCCCCGGACCTGTCCCGCAGCCCCCAGAGCCTGAGCGACACCGGCTACTCCTCGGACGGCATCTCCAGCTCGCAGAGCGAGATCACGGGGCTGGTGCAGCAGGAGGAGGAGAAGCTGAGCGGCACCGGGCTGGCGGGGCAGAGCCCCCCGAGCCCCTCCGAGCTCACCAAGCTGGAGAGCAGCATGAGGCCATTGCTGGAGGCTCGGGGGGGCCCAGCAGAGCCCGGCAAGGGCTCGGAGCAGCGGGAGGAGCAGCGGCAGCGGCAGCGGCCCCGGTACCTCTCCATCACCCCCGAAGCCTTTGACTCGGACGAGGAGCTGGAGGATATCCTGGAGGAAGATGAGGACTCGCTGGAGTGGGAAAACCAGAGGGAGCAGCGGGAGAGCATGGAGTCTTCGGATGAGTTCGGCAGCAAGCTGCGGCACGACTACGTGGAGGACAGCAGCGAGGGGGGCTTCTCCCCGGTGCCCACCCACCCCAAGGGCCGGGAGGAGGTGAGCGACGAGGAGTTCATGCGGAGGCAGATCCTGGAGATGAGTGCGGAGGAGGACAACCTCGAGGAGGAGGAGGAAGAGGAGGGCTATGGGCGCACCAAGTACAGTGCCTCTAAAGCCGACGCAGAGAAGAGCAAAGAGCCTCCCTTGGCCAAGAGGCACCTGCCACACGGCCCCGGCAGCCTGTACAAGGAGGAGAGGAAGGAGCTGGAGGCAGCAGAGGGCGACGACATGAGCACGTCCCAAGGGGGCCTGCGGCGCTTCAAGACCATCGAGCTGAACAGCACGACCGGCTACGGCAGGGAGATGGAGATGAGCCAGGACGCGGACACCAGCCTGGAGCGGGAGCCCGAGCTGGAGATGGAGAGCCTGACGGGCTCGCCCGAGGAGCGCTCCCGCGGCGAGTACTCTTCCACCCTGCCGGCCACTACGCCCAGCTACACCTCGGGCACCTCGCCCACCTCCATCTCCTCCCTGGAGGAGGACAGTGACAGCAGCCCCAGCCGGCGGCAGCGACTGGAGGAGGTGAAGCAGCAGAGGAAGGCTCGGCACCGCTCGCACGGCCCTTTGCTGCCCACCATCGAGGACTCGTCGGAGGAGGAGGAGCTGCGCGAGGAAGAGGAGCTGCTGCGGGAGCAGGAGAAGATGCGGGAGGTGGAGCAGCAGCGCATCCGGAGCACAGCACGCAAGACCAAACGTGACAAGGAGGAGCTGAGGGCGCAGCGGAGGAGGGAGCGCTCCAAAACTCCCCCCAGCAACCTCTCCCCCATCGAGGACGCCTCCCCCACTGAGGAGCTGCGGCAGGCAGCGGAGATGGAGGAGCTGCACCGCTCCTCCTGCTCTGAGTACTCGCCCTCCATCGACTCGGAGGCTGAGAGCTTTGACGCCGTGGCCTCCAAGCTGTACAAGTCAGGCAGCGAGTACAACCTGCCCACCTTCATGTCGCTGTACTCCCCCACCGAGAAGGTGGAGAGCGGCCCCAGCCAGCCCGCCAGCAAGCCCCTCAAGAGCGCTGAGGAAGCCTACGAGGAGATGATGAGGAAGGCAGAGATGATGCAGAAGCAGCAGATCCAGCAGGCCCAGCAGGGCGTTTCCTACGGCAGCACCTACCAGCAGGTGGGGTACCGCGGCACCGAGGGGCAGAACGGCTTCGAGTACCAGTACGCGGATGAGTACGGGTATGAGGGCAGCCCCGCGCGCCCCTCGCAGCCCGACTATCCGGGCAGCCTGTCGAAGCCGGGTGCGGTGTACGAGGAGATCCTGCAGACCTCGCAGAGTATCGCCAGAATGCACCAGTCCTCCTCGTTTGACCTGGCTCTGGAGCAGGGAGACAAAAAGAAAGGGCAGGAAGAAGCGTACCAGGAAAAGCACTTTCTGAACACCGAGAGCGCGTATGCTGAGCTGATGAAGCAGAACGGGGGTCCCCTCACCCCTGGGACCAGCCCCACGCAGCTTTCTGCTCCTGTCTCCTTTTCCACCTCCGAGGGCAGCAAGGCCATTCCTGATGTCCAGGTCACGCAGCATTTTGCAAAAGAAGGACAGGACCGGGCCAAGCTCCAGAGCACCCCAGCAGTGCCCAGCCCAGGCCCCAAGCCCCTGACAGCCCCTTACACCTACAGCAAAGGTACCAGCGCAGTCACAACGGCGGCAGCCGGCCCCACCAGCACAGCACAGATCTACAGCTCTCCAGAGGCCACAGCCTCACCCGCCAGGAGCTACGGCCCAGTGAAGAGCTCCATCAGCTACGGCTCACAGACGGAGGATGTCTCCCGAAGCAAGGCAGCGGTTGAGACCAGTGTGCAAATGGCCAGGGAGAAGCTCCAAGCGGTGAGCGACAGCAAGCCCCCACCGGCCAAGACGTACCCGTTCTTCAAAAGCTCCAGCCCCCCGCTCTCGCCAACGTCTCCTACTCAGAGTCCCACCCGTGCGGTCCCCAGGGCGGCCGCGCCCCCTGGCCCCACCGCCAAGTCCACTGCCGAGTTCTCCACGCAGACGCAGAGCCCCCTCCTTGCCTACGACATCCCCGCCACCACCGGCACCTCCGCCTCTTCCCCCATGGTGGCCCAAGGGACGCAGACACCACACCGGGCAGGCTCACCTCGCCTGGCCCGGCAGCAGTCCTCGCAGGACGCGCCCTTCATGCTGATCACGCTGGCGGCCGACGCAGCCAGCCAAACCAAGCCGCCAAGCTCCTCCGCGTCCCCCACCTCGTCTCCCACCAGGACGATCAGGCAGATGATTCCACACGGGTACGGCCAGGAGCCGGAGCAACCGCCGGGTGCATACGTCCGGGCGCAGCACGGGAAGGAACAAGCGCAGAAGGTGCCTGTGACTTCAGGCGCCGACAGCATCGCAGGGCTGTACGGCTGGGGAGCGCTCCCGGCAGAGAACATCTCGCTGTGCCGCATCTCCTCCATCCCCGGCACCTCCCGGGTTGAGCCGGGGCCCAAGGTGCCAAGTGGCAGTGCCGTGGACTTGCGAACTGCTCTGAAGTCTGCCCCCATCATCATAACAGACCAAGGCATGGATCTCACCTCCTTGGCCACCGAGGCCAGGAAGTACTGCCTGACCTTGGACCAGATCCCAAGCCGGCAGTCCACGGCCATCCAGCCCCTGATCATCAACCTCAACGCCCAGGAGCAGCCCCATGCCATCATTGCAGCCGCCAGCACTGCCGGCCTCGCCATCGCCTCCCCGATGCTCATCTCCCAGCCCAAGCAGCCCGTGGTCTACGGAGACCCTTTCCAGAGCCGGATGGACTTCGGGCAGGGGGCCGGCAGCCCGGTGTGCTTGGCGCAGGTGAAGCAGGTAGAGCAGGGCGTGCAGGCGGGCGCCGTTAGAGTCAGCGGGGCTGCTGGCCCCGCGCCTGCTGCCAAGCCCGAGCCGGCCGCTCCCCCCCAGGCGAAGTTCTCGAGGTACAGTCTGCCCAGCCAAATGGTGAAGAAGGACGTGCTCCTCACGCAGACCAGTATCGCGCAGAGCGTCAGCGGCATCCCTCAGCCGTTCCCACAGGAGCAGGGCTCGGAGCTGTACCGGGCAGTGCCAGTGGAGCTGAAGACCCAGAGCCCTCTCCTTGCCCTGGGAGGGAAGAAGTCCCAGGTGATGATGGTGCAGGTGGAGGACATGGCAGGCGGCCCGGTGACCAAAGTGCTGAAGGAAGAGCCCCCAGCCAATGTGCTGGACCTCACGGGTGTGAAGGCGGAGAGCCAGGTGGCCTGTTGTGACGTGGTCTACAAGTTCCCCTTCGGCAGCAGCTGCACTGGTGCTTTCAACCCCACTTCCAAGATGCCGGAGAAGAAGGCTGGGGACGCGGTCCCCAGCAGGAAGGCTGGTGGGCCCCTCTATGGCAGCAGGGAGCCGGAGCTGCCGGAGACCTTCCCGTACCGGGAGCAGCCAGCGCCTGCTCTCTACGAGGAGCAGAAGTTTTACCCCACCGGCACCTTTGGGAGGCTCTACTCCTCCATGTCAGACACCAACCTGTCCGAAATCGGGATGAACTACTACCCCCCAAAGGGGGACCAGCCCTTCCCTGCCAGTGAGGCTGCCGTGGACTTGAGCACCATGAAGCATTCCTTCAGCGTCGGCTTTGCCGAGGGGGGGTACCTGGGCCAGGGGCTGCAGTACGGCTCCTTCTCCGACCTGCGCCAGCCCACAGAGCTGCTGGGCCACCCGCTCCCCATGAGGAGGTACAGCTCGGCTTCCAACATCTACTCCGATTACCGCTACTCGCCCCGAGGGGACCTGGCCAGCTTCCAGGAGTCCAGCCTGGCCCACTACAGCGCCACGACTGCGCGCGAGATCAGCCGCATGTGCGCCGCGCTCAACTCCATGGACCAGTATGGGGGCCGGCACGCCAATGGCCCTGACGTGCTGCCCTACGGCCCCAGCAGTGGCAGCGGGGGGCTGGCAGCTCAGCCAGGGGGTGCCGTGGCCCCGAAACCCGGCGGGATGTTCAACCCTAATGTCCCTGAGGCACGGCAGGGCTTTGGCAGCCTGGCACAGTACAACGTACCCGGCATGCGCCTGGGCGCCATCAGGCAGATGTTCCCGTCCTCCGCCACCGTGCGGGCAGCCGACGGCATGATCTACTCCACCATCAACACTCCCATCGCCTCCACGCTGCCCATCACCACCCAGCCAGCCTCTGTGCTGCGACCCATGCTGCGCGGGCTCTACCGACCCTACGGCCCGGCCGGCGTGGCCGCCGTCCCGCTGGCCAGCCTGGCCAGGGTGCCCGTCATCACCCCCCGGGTCCCGCTGGCACCGCAGAGCCTCTACCGCTACCCGGCCCCCAGCCGCCTCCCGGCCTCCTCGCTGATGGAGACGCCCGTCTACCTGGGCAAGCCGGTCAGCGCCACGGCAGGCACCGGCCCCGCCGCCAAAGCCCCCGCTGGCCCCACTGCTGGCTTGCAGAGAGCAGAGGCCTCGGGGGCTGCCCCCCGCGCTGAGGGGCCGGCAGCAGGCGCTAAGGAGGGCGGGCAGGGAGCCCCCTCGTCCAAGCCGCCCTTGGAGGGGATGCAGCGGGAGGAGCGGGAGCGGGAGGAGGAGCGGCAGCGCAAGCAGCAGGAGCACGTGCTGCAGCTGGAGCGGGAGCGCGTGGAGCTGGAGAAGCTGCGGCAGCTGCGGCTGCAGGAGGAGCTGGAGCGGGAGCGCGCCGAGCTGCAGCGGCACCGGGAGAAGGAGCAGCTGCTGGTGCAGCGGGAGCTGCAGGAGCTGCAGTGCATCAAGCAGCAGGTGCTGCAGCAGCAGCAGGAGGAGCGGCACGCGCAGCTGGCGCTGCAGCGGGAGCAGCTGGCCCAGCAGCGCCTCCAGCTCGAGCACATCCACCAGCTGCAGCACCAGCTGCAGCAGCAGCTGGAGGAGCAGAAGAGGCAGAAGAGCACCTTCCCCAGCACTGCCGAGCCTGCCACCCGCCCGCCCGAGGGACCCGCCGAGGCACCGCGGGGCCCAGCGCACAACGGGCAGGGGTGGCCCCCACCCGGCCAGGCGCTGCCCGGGGGGCCGGAGGGTGCTGCCGGCCCCCGCTACCCTGCGCCACAGAGGCCCCTCAGCAGCTCGGCCTCGGACATGTCGCTACAAGCTGAGGAGCCCTGGGAGCCTGGCCGGGGCATCAAGAAAAGGAACTCGATGCCGCGGCTGCGGGATGCCTACGAGAAGGAGGCGGCGAGGAAGACGGCAGACAGCAGCGTGCAGACGGACGAGGAGGATGGCGAGGAGCGGTACCTGCTGTCACGGCGGCGGCGGTCGCGGCGCAGCACTGACTGCAGCGTGCAGACGGACGAGGAGGACAGCGGGGAGTGGGAGCAGCCTGTGCGGCGCCGGCGCTCCCGGCCATCGCGGCACGCTGAGGCCAGCGCCGAGGGCAAGGCGGACGGCGCCACACGCTGCACGGCCAGCATCGGCATCCAGACCATCAGCGACTGCTCTGTGCAGACAGAGCCTGACCAGCTCCTCCGCGTCTCTCCCTCCATCCACATCACCACCCACGACCCCCGTGTGGAGATCGTCAAGTACATCTCGGCCCCGGAGAAGACGCAGCGGGGCGAGAGCCTCGCCTGCCAGACGGAGCCCGAGCCGCCCCCCCAGCCCGGCATCGTGGTGCCGCAGCTCACGGTGCCCACCACCATCACCCCTTACTCCACCAACCTGCAGATGGTGAGCACGGGCCCCCTGGACCCCCATGCTGTCCGGCAGCAGACCCTGGGCAAGTTTGAGAAGAAGAAGCCAGACCCCCTGGAGATCGGGTACCAGTCCCACCTGCCAGCCGATTCCCTCTCCCAGCTAGTGACCCGCCAGCCACCCCGCTCTCCCCAGGTCCTCTACTCCCCCGTGTCCCCCCTGTCCCCACACCGCCTCCTGGAGTCCTCCTTCTCCACCAGCGAGCGGCTCAACAAGGCTCACGTCCCGCCGCAGAAGCACTTTGCTGACTCGGCCCAGCGCCAGCAGACGCTGCCGCGCCCCATCAAGACCATGCAGCGCTCCCTGTCCGACCCCAAGCCCATCAGCCCCACCTCGGAGGAGGCCGGCAAGGACAGGTTCTCCCTCTACCAGCACCCGCTGCTCCCAGGCACCCAGGTACATGCACACGGGGTCTTGCTCGGGCACCTGCCCCGAGGGTTCCTCCGCTGACGGTGCACTGTGTCCCTGTGCGTCGCACGCACCCACGTCCCCTCTGGGTGGACGTCTCTCCTCACTGGGGACAGGTGTGTCCCCGCTCCACATCCTCCTCCTGGCTGTGCCCGACCACGCTGACCCGAGCTGAACCTTTTTTTGATGACATTTCAGCACTGCCGGGAGGAGAGGGGCAGCGCTGGGCACGCAGCCACCCGACACGCTCTCAGTCTGCAATAAATAGACTTTCCCTAGGAGAACAGCTCCAGGAGGCACCTCGGGCCATTTCAGTTTCATTAGTGCTGCAGCAATTAATATTTTAAAAGGTTGGCTCCCTGCAGCAGCTGATGGCAGCCCGTGTGCATGGACACGTGGCTCCAAGCCGAGCAGCAGGAGGTTCCTCCAGGTCTGTGGGTACTCG
This sequence comes from Oxyura jamaicensis, assembly GCF_011077185.1. Lineage (NCBI taxonomy): Eukaryota > Metazoa > Chordata > Aves > Anseriformes > Anatidae > Oxyura > Oxyura jamaicensis. The sequence goes on from NC_048904.1 coordinate 6,664,171, forward strand.
GGGGCCGTGGAGCTCCGTGGGCGGCACAGCTTGTCCATGGAGAGACAGATGGGAGCTGCCACCCCACAGGCGAGCCTGGCTTTGCAGTTGCCCCAGCCGGGTCCCCTTCCTCTCCCGGAGAGCAGGCACAACATGCAGCTCAGTTTTGGGTTGCAGCAGCTCTCGCGCCCATGTGCAACCAGCCCCATTTCACAAGTGGGGAAACCGAGGCACAACCTGGCAAAGCCCTTCCTTACTGCAGCGGGGTAGGGGAAGAGCAGGCAAGGGATGGGCTGCCCGGTGTCCCCAGACACGAGCTGCCCCTCCTGGGGCGCAGCAGGGAAACGCAGCCCTCGGAGAGCCCCTGGCTCAGCGGGCCCCGTGCAGCCGCTCTCCTGCCACATTTCCAAGCCCTGCTGCAAAGCGCAGGGATCTTCGCGGTGCTGCTCCTCTGCTGGAGCGCTCACGGCCAGCCTGGCACTTGGCTCGCCGCCACTCCTGGTAATTATTCATAGAAAGTGCCCTGCCTGTTACTTCCATCCTATTTATTACAGTTTTACGTAAACGCCGCTTTCTCGGGGCGTGAGGGGACGCACGCGGGGCCTTCGACCGGTCTGCACAGCCACGCTGGCAGCGCTGCGTTGCCGCAGGGGGCTGGGCGACCGCCACCCGCGCTGCTGATGGCTTTCCCTTGCCTTTGCAGGTGGGCGGGCTGCAGTCGAGCCCGCTGGCGCGCAAGGTGAAGCGCACGCTGCCCAGCCCGCCGCCCGAGGAGCCCCACGTGCCCCTGGGCAGCCCGGCCACCCCCCAGCTCTACCTGGGCAGCCTGGCCCCCAAGGCCCCCCCCGGGGCACCGGTCACCAAGGCCAGCCTGCTGAAGGAGCTGGACCGTGACCTGAAGCTGGTGGAGCACGAGTCCACGAAGCTGCGGAAGAAGCAGGCGGAGTTGGACGAGGAGGAGAAGGAGATCGACGCCAAGCTGAAGTACCTGGAGCTGGGCATCACGCAGCGCAAGGAGTCGCTGCTGAAGGACCGGGGCACGCGGGACCACCCCTACCTGCGCGGCCTGGCCGACCGCCGGGACTACCTGTCCGACAGCGAGCTGCACAGCCTGCGCCTCGCCGCCTACGACAGCGCCAGCCTGCGCCCCGCGCCCGCCGGCCAGTACCCTGACTTCGCTGCCACCTCCTACGGCGCCTACCCCTACCCGGCCCCGCCGGGGCCCCCCGCCTTCCAGCCCACGCGCCCGCAGCCCCCCCAGTTCCCCGCTGCCAGCACCGCACAGGACAGCTTGCAGGCTGCCCCCTTGCCTGCCTTTGCCTCACCCAGCGCCTTCCCGGCCCCCGGGGCCACGTACACGGAGCTGGGCACCCCGGCCCAGCCGGGCTTCCGGCCCCAAAACCCCTACCAAGCCCAGGGCGCCTTCGCTGGCACAGCTGGCGTGCCTGCAGCACAGCCCACGCTCTTCCAGAGCCCGTCGGACACGCACCAGAAGCCACGGCAGACCTCGCTGGCTGAGCTGGAGCAGAAGATCCCCACCAACTACGAGGTCATCGGCGCGGCCACCAGCTCCTCCGCCGTCCCCGACGCCACCTTCAGCACCGCAGCGGTGAGCAGCGGCTACGAGCAGTACAAGGCACCCGAGGCCCGTCCAGCCGAGAGAGCTGGCGTCACGCAGGGCCCGTCAGCCAGCTTCTCCTCCGAGTCCCTCTACACCAGCCTGGAGCAGAACATCCCCCGTAACTACGTGATGATCGAGGACATCAGCGAACTCACCAAGGAGAGCCCAGCAGTGGATGGGCAGAAAGCGGAGCCGGTGGGCACGGGTGCCAACGGCCGCCACGGCAAAGAGAAGAGCGAGCTGGGGGATGCCGAGGGATCCGGCCGGCCCTGCTGCTATGCCAAAGCGGAGGAGGAGTCCGAGGAGGATATCTATGACCACCACGGCCCCGACCATCGTGGGAAGAACAGCTACCACCGGGGCATGGAGAGCAACGGCAGGGTGTCGGGGAGCTCTGCGGGCTCCTACTACTATGGGGACGGTGAGTACCGGCACTCCTCGCGAGCGGACAAGCATGGCTCCGGCGTGGCACTGCCAAAGCATTCGTCCAAGAATCTGGCACCCGCCGTCGTCTCCTCTAAGCGCAGCAAGCACAGGAAGCAGGGCATGGAGCAGAAGATCTCCAAGTTCTCTCCCATAGAAGAAGCCAAAGACGTGGAGTCAGACCTGGCCTCCTACGTTGTGACAACGTCGGTCAGCAGCAGCAACGTGGCCTCCAGGGCCAAGAAGCTGCAGGACGAGATTACCTATGGCCTCAAGAAGAATGTCTACGAGCAGCAGAAGTACTACGGCGTGTCCAGCCGGGACCTGGTGGACGAGGAGGAGCGGGTCTACTCCGCTGGCAGCAGAACTCGCTCCTCTGGCTATGGGCTGGAGAAGTCCTCTGGCCGTGACACAGTCAGCCGGAGCAAGTCCTACGAGCGGGAGGGCGCAGAGAGGTCCCAGAAGGGCAGCTCCAAACCCTCGTCCCTCAGCATGAGCCAGAGCCGGGGACGGGCTCCGGTCCGCACTCAGCCGTCGGAGGAGGAGAGCCCCATCAGCCCCCTGGGGAAGTCAGTGGGGGGGTCGCGTTCGGCGGGGGGCCCTGGCCCACAGTCGTCGGGGGACCCCTGCTCCCAGTTCTGCTCCAGCCACTCGTTGCCTGATGTGCAAGAGCACATCAAAGATGTGCCAAGGAACCACTCGTACAAGCACGAGGAGGGCTACGGCATGGACGATTCCCATTGCGTTGTCTCGGACAGCGAAGGTAACAGCTACCCATGGTGGTGAGCACCCAGAGCATGGCGCTTCCCCGGGGCATGCTCGTCTGCAGAGACACTCTCACGGCCTCAGTTTGCTTGACACGTGCCTTCCTCCCCCCTTTCCAGTCCTTGTCCGGGTGTTTGATGTTCGCCGGTGCTGCCTGGTGCTTGCGCGGTGCCCCACCCCGTCCCTGCCGGCGCGGGCTGTCCCCTGTGTGTGTCACGAGCTGCTTGTCTTCTCCTGCCTCATTGCATGGCTTCAGCCCGGGCTGCGTTCCCGCCTGCGGAGCGAGAGATTGACTGTGGTTTGTTTTTGGTTTCTGAAGCCTATCATTTGGGTCAGGAGGAGACAGACTGGTTTGATAAGCCCAGGGAGGTGCGGTCAGAGCGGGTAAGGCACTACGGCGGCCACTCTTCCTCGCAGAAGAGACCCCCGGCTAAGCACACCTACCACGACTACGATGAGCTGCCCGACGAGGACCCGTGGCAGCACGACGACTACCCCCAGCACCGCGAGCACCGGCACCACGGCGAGTACGGGCGCCACGCCGCCTCCTCCCGCCACGACGAGCAGCCGCGCCGCTCGGCCAAGCAGCACGCGCGGGAGCCCGGCCGCCACGAGCCCCGCAGCCACGCGCCGCCGGCCACCACCAAGAAGGCGCAGCAGCCCGAGCCCCGCGCCCCAGCACCGTACGGCCCCAACGCCTCCGAGTACGCCCCGCCGTCACGCCCCGCCACGCACCACCACGGTGCCGAGCCCCAGAAGACGCCGAAGACGCCGCAGCCGCACGGGACGCCCGCCCCGGCGCAGAAGCCAGAGGCACCGACACCCGCACAGCAGCCGGCGGGCAGGCAGCCGCAGGCTGGGCAGCAGGCAGCGCGGCAGCAGCCGGCGGCGAGGCAGGCTGCCCAGCCAGCGGGCTCGGCACAGCCCAGGACACAGGGACCCGCCTCGTCCCGGCCACCGCAGCAGCAGCCAGGGACGGGCCAGGCTGCGGGGAAGGCGCCGGCCGCGCTGCACGTGCAGCCGGGTGGGCACCCGGGGCCACAGGTGAGTATGGGCATGACTGGGTCTGCTGCGAGCCCCTGCTGCAGCCAGGGAGCTAGCAGGGGAAGGGTTGGGGACATACGGGGAGCCATAATCCATGCACGTGCCACCTCAGACGGAACCCTTTGGGAGGGTACACATCCCTACGCCCCGGCCTCTTCTGGGGCTGTGGGGCCGCTTTCCCACAGCATCTTGCGTTTTTTGCCCCGGGGAGCGGTACACGGGCATTGCCGCAGCAAGCCCTGGGTCACGTCCCACCCGGACCACCCTAAAGGATGCTCTGCTCTGCCTTCCTGGCCGGGAGGGTGAGAGCTGAAAGGCATTTTCTGCCTCACAGCAGAAAGCGGAGCAGGCAGACGCGTCCAAGCCCGCGGTGAAGGTGCCGCAGCAGCCGGGGAGAGCGCCCACGGCTCAGCCCCCAGGAGCAGCAGGTCAGTGCGCCCGGCGGCACAGGGCTGGCCCCGTGCTGGCTGCCTGCCCCCCCCCACGGGGTCACCCCCACGGGGCCTTTCCCTGCTAACGGCAGCCTCCTTTGTCCCCCAGCAGACAGCAAGGTTGGGCCGAGGGCAGCCGGGACCCGTGGCCCTGCCAGCGCGGGCACAGGGCAGCCTGGGGTGGAAGGAGAGAGCGTTTTCTCCAAAATCCTGCCGGGAGGGGCAGCAGAACAAGCAGGCAAACTGACTGAAGGTAAGGGTGCGCCCCACAGACGGCGATGCGTTGGCACGGGGTCAGGCACCACAGGGGTGGCCGGGAGCCTCCATCGGGATGCGCTGCTCCCGGCGGCTGGGGACGCGCAAGCGTCACAGTCTGATGACTTCGGTTTGGGGTCTGCGGGCATGGGATGCATCGGGATGCTTCCATCCTCACGCTTCTCCGGCTTCCCCACAGCGGTGTCAGCTTTTGGCAAGAAATTCACTTCGTTCTGGTGAGAACGGCACAAGGTGAGTTCAGCGGCGCCGATGCCGCGCCCCGGTGTGTCCCTGCCCTGCCGTGCCCTGACGCCCTCCCGCCGCAGGAGCTGGGGAAGCGAGTGGAGATCGAGTCGTTGCAGCGGAAAAACCTATGAAGAAGCCAGCGGACTCAGCACGCGGCGCCAGACTCTGGGTATAACGGTGAGTCGCCCCTCGGTGCCGTTCCCAGCTCCGCACCAGGAGCTGCTCCAGCTGCTCCCCCCGCAGCCCTCCGGTGGTGTGGTGCCTCCGTCACCTTCTGCAGCCGCCCAGCCAGGTGGCAGCACCCCCTCCCTGTGGGGACGTCGCGGGCTGACCCCTCTCCCTCTGTCTCTCACCAGCTTTGGAAAGCAGGGTGACCCCCCGGGTGCTGGACGTCACGCAGCAGACGGCGGCGAGCAGCTCCGGCGCGGCACACGGCGGGGGGACCCCCGCATGCCGAGGGGCTGTGCCGGGACCCGCGGCCCTTTCTCAAGATTATACGCAGAGTTGCTCCCTCCGAACCCCAGCTCTGGCATCTTCATAGGTTTTTCCCCTCCGCGCGAGCCGAGGGCCACCTTTCCGTCCCCTCTGTCCTGCCGGCCCCTTGGCCCCCCTGCACTGCAGCCTGCTCCCCCCCGGGGAGTCGGCGCGCCCCGTTAGGACCTAACACTGTTTGACTACCGAAATAAGAGGCCATAGGACTCTGACAGGCAGCGCAGACGCGGGCTGGCCTTTGCCGACACCGGGCGCTGCCCTGAAGCCATTCGAAGCATTCAAAGGGCCACGCTTGCCCTCGCCACGCAGCCGGCGCGCCCCGCTGCCGGGCACCCCTTTTCTTTGAAGAACAGCCTTAATCATCCCACTTTGATTTCTGTGTATACCTCATCTGCACCGGGGGGGGGCAGGGGGCGTCGTTGGGGGGGGGGGGGAACGGGCTTTTTTTTTTCCATTTTTTTTTGTTTCTTTGGGTTCATTTCATTGATTTTTTATTTGACTTTATACCAAATCCTCTTCCCTCTTTGCTTTGTGCGATGAGTTAGCACATGGGCTGTTGTTTGTAGAAGCAATAGAGTGCAGGAGGCCACAAAAGAGCACAATCCACGGAACAAGATCAGGAGAGCTTCGCCTCTGCCAATATCCTTCCTCTTACTGTGCAATTCAAGTCCTTCTGAAGCCATTACGCGGGGGCCCGCTCGGGCCGGCGGAGGGGCCGGGGGGCCGCGCTCGCCCCGCCAGCCGGAGATGTCCGTGGCGTGCCCGGCCGCTCCGGTCCTCACCCCCACGTCCCGCTGCCCCCCGCACGCCGGCAGCGCCGCCCCGCGCGCCCCATCCCGTGTTCTATGCAACGAAATAACACGACTCCGGAACGAGACCTGTCCATAGCTGATAGCTCCAACGTCGCCTGCAAGGGGTGTCCTTGCAACCCGGGTACCTCCTCTCTCCACCACCTGTGCGTATCCAGCTCCAGTTCGTGGCATGTTCGACCCGCCGAGGGCCACGCTGCCAAAGGGTCGCCGTAGCGCCCGTGACCGTCCGTCCTGTTGTAGAGCATGGCTTGCTGCTTCTCTGCACGGTCTCACCCGCCTTCCAGTGCTTGCTGTTCTTTGCCTGGACTCTTTTTTTTTTTTTTTTTCTCTTTTTTTCTTTGTTTTTTTTTTTTTTTTTACTTATTATTTATTACGATTATTCCTCCTCCATCGGTTCATCGCTGTATCGGACGCAGAGGACCTGCCCGCTGGAGGGGCCGGGGGGAGCCGCCCGGGGGGGGGGGGGGGGGGGGGGGG
>NC_048904.1:6675715-6717283 GCF_011077185.1 Oxyura jamaicensis
ACCGGGCGGGCCCGGCCCGGCAGCGGCGGCAGGGCCCCGGCGCCTCGGGGAGCGGGCGCCTCGGCCTCGGCCTCGCCCCCGTGGGCGGCAGGGCCGGGCCGGAGGTTTCCCGGTAGCGGGCGCCCGGCGGCCCCGGCTGTGCGAGGAGCGGCCTGGCCCGGGCTCGGAGCCCCGCGGGGGGCTCGGCGGGGCTGACCTTGGGCTGACTGCACCGGGGCGGCCGCGGGGGAGCCCCCGCCTCCGAGGGGGAACCGGCCCCCGGGCGGCATCCCCGCGCGGCTCCCGACCGCCCCCCGAGCAACAGGCGGCGGGGCCCGGCTGGGCCCCGGGACAGCGACACCCGCCCGGGGGCTGCGGCCACCCCCGGGGCCGGAGGTGGGGACGTGGGGGCTCGGTCCTGGGGCCTCGGGCGCGAGGAGAGGGCTCTGACGTCACCTGCCCGGCTGAATTGAGGTGAAAAATCTCCTTTATGGGTAAGAAGAGCGTTCGCCTCTCGTCTCCCAGCCCGTCCTGGTGGGGGGCTTCCTCCCCCCCCGTGGGGTTGCTGCCCTCACCGGGGCTGCTCACCTCACCCCCATGGGCCGTGCTGGCCCTTAGCGGCCTCAGCTCCCAGACCCCGTCCTGCCCCTGCAGCCCTCGCTGTCTTCGTCTCCGCTGCTCTTCCAAGCGTCCTGAGCCCCTTAATTCGTTCTTCCCCGTGCCTGTCATTGTGCTCTTCTGTCCTAAATATAGGGTAGTGTGCCAGCGGGAGAAGCCCCAGGGCGAGCCGAAGCGCTGGGAACGCCGCTGTTTGCTCCGAGAGGCGGTCGGCAAAGCCTCGCCGCTCCCAGGGCGCGCTGCGTCCTCGTGCCGCAGGAATTCGTGCACCTTTCTTTGGGACCTGGCACGAGCAACGAGGTGCTGGTGTTCAGGGTGCGTGCCAGCCCAGAAGCGCCCCTTCTTTTACGCTGAGTAGCAAATCCTGCGTAATCGGTGACTTTAGGCCTGGAGAACTGGAAGAAGCTGCAGGGCTGGTGCCAGTCCGCGTGTCCTGCTGCCTTCCCATAGGTTCCGCACGGAATTTGTTAACCACGAGCACTTCTCTGCTTTTAGACACGCCTGAGGCTCGCTGCTAGGTCGAGCGCTGTGTGCAGCAGGCGGAGCAGCGCTGCTGGTCCGCTCCCTTCTCCTGCCTTGCTGCCCGGCGTGCTGGGCTCGGCTGCCACAGGAGACGGAGCCGGACCCTTGGCAGGTACGGCGAGCCCCCCAGGCGCTCGTGCTGTGAAACGCGCAGCTGGAATTGGCTCAAGCCTGGCCGTAACTTATCTTCCACGGGCGGCTGCTTTGGAGGAATCCTCGCGTGTCTCCAGCCTTCAGAGCTAGGCCCTGGCAGCAGGGGAGGATGTCAGGGGGAGCGCTGCGCCCTGCTCTGCGGGCGTGTGGAAGCTGACGGTCACAGCCGCGAGGAGGGGGGCTTCGGTGCCTTGTGCTGACCCCCAGCCCCCTGGCAGGAGCGGTGTGGCACAGCAGCAGCAGTGTTGCCTCGCTGCCCTTCCCGTGTTCCAGGGGGAAGTAACGCGGGGTTGTCCCGGAGGGGGGCCGGTGTGCTGTGCCAGCCCGGGAGGAGCTGCGGCCGGCTCCTTTGGGCAGTGACGGCTGTCTTAAAGTTTCATTGCAGGGCTGATTTTGGATGGCTTGTGCCTTTCCTCCTGTGAGCCGAGGAGGAATATGGAGGAATTAATTCTGGTAATGATTGATTCGAACGAGGGAAACGCAAACTCAAAGTTCTTGGGCAAGCAGCGGTTGTGTAAATAAATGTCCCTGGCGTTCCTTGTGGTGCTCGCAGGCTGTCTGCCGATTGCTTCTGGTCTCTCGCTGGATCAGCAGGGGAGGGAGGGGGCTGCTCCTTCAGCTCAGAGTGCTTCAGCAGCGATTTGGGCAGAATACAGATAAACACAGTTGGATTGACCTAGCATATCTGAGGTCTTGGAATGCTGAAAATGTTTGTTCTTGGGATGTTTGTGCCGCCTGGAGAGCTGTGTACCTTAAACCCGATTCGCTGAGGGCTGTGACCGTGTCTAAGCTGTGAAAAATAAAAGATCGACCCAAAGAGCCGGTGCTTTTAGGGCTTGTTCTGCGAGATCAAGTAAGTTTGGCCAAACTACTGAGCTGCTGCTGGAAGGGAAGATAGCACATTAACCTGCTGGAGTAATTTAGATAGCTGCGCTTCCTCTTCTAGTGCGGGCTTCTATCTGCCTATCTCCCTGCCTTTACCGGCCGGCTTAAAACCGTCCGTAGGTCAGCTTTGCTGGATTGAAGTTCAGCTTGCCAGCGGGGCTGGCACTGTATATATTAGGCGTTGCTGCCCTCCTCGTCATCGCCTCTCTCTTGAGCGTGCAGGCTGGCCCGCTGGCGCAGCGCTGTCCCGAGGAGCTGGTGCTCGCTGGCCCCGTGAGCGGGGTGCCCCGGGGGGCGTCCCCCCCCTCTGCCCCCGGTGCCCGGCGTGGGAGCTGTCGGGGGAGGAGGAGCAGCGCCAGGGCTTTGCGCGGCGAGGAAGCGGGGGCCTCCCTCTCCTGGTGCTGAGCAGCCCCGCTGGGCTTTCCCCGTGCTGGGGCCGCAGCCCCGAGCTCCAGCTTTTCCCCTGGCGGTGGCTCCTGCCTGAGGTTTTGGGGCGCAGGTGAGATCGTGCACCCTGTTTTTCCCCAGTGCTCCTGGAGAGGCGAGGTCCTCGTCCCGCGCACGTGGCAGCCGTGCCGTTTGCCAGTCTTTTCGCTGAGCTGAGCTTTTCTTTCTTCTCCCCCCACTCCCAGTTAAGTTTCCACAAGTTAGTAACCTGGATCGTGGCGTGGAGGGAGAGCTCTCAAACACAGCAGGCCCGGCCTGGAGGAGCGGGAGGGAGAGGCAAGGCCCTGGTGCTGGTGGGCCTGGGAGCGGCAGTAGGTCTTGTCCTAGCCCTGGGGGTGGGTGCTGTTTAGTTTCGCTTCGGGGTTTTCCTCAGGAAAACTGGCTCCTCACCTCGCCTGCCCCGTAAGCAGGCGTTCAGACGAAGGTTTCTGCGGAGGAGTTCTCCTTTCTACCTCCTGTCTCGTGCTGTGGTCTCGCTGCAGCGCTCAGCTGTGGCACTCGCCGTCTCGGTGGCCCCGAAGGTGGCCATGGTCTGCATTTTCTGATCTGCTTTCTGAGAAGGGCGCTGTTCACGGAGGGCTATACGGGCAGCTTCAGCAACGTTTCCTATCCGGGCTCCTCAGAGCTTTCCAGCAAATTGCTTTGGAAGCCTCTTCACCAGCGCTCAGCTTTGCAAATGCTCCTCGGCAGGGACCTGACGGGCGGCATTCCTCCCCGGCCTCCCCAGGGCTGCCGAGCGCTTGCAGGAGAGGTTTCGGCTTGCTCTCGTCACGCTGGTGCTGGGCACGTGCAGGCGATGGCTTCACGCTGGTTCTCAGGCGCGCTTCTTTTTGTTTTTACGAACTAGATGCTGCGCTGGGACTTGAGGAAGCCAAATCTGCGAAGGGTGTTCCGGGAGGGGGGGAGTTAGCAGTCGGTAGCTGGTCTCTTGCCGTCAGTCCCAGGGGGTTGATTTGGGCTGAGCTGGGTTGAGTCGGCGCTGCTCTGAGCCAGCGGTTCGCCGCTTGGGCCCCGAGTGGCGGCGGGTGACGCGACGGCCTCGTGCTGCAGTCCCAGCTTCAGGCGGTGGCACGGGGGCCAGCTGCGCTCTGGGTCCCTTGCTGGGGAGGGACGGCTCGCTTCCTTTCACCGTTTTTCCGTTTTCCTGGTGCCAGGTCCTCCTTCAGACCCTTTGGGAAACCCCTTCCAAAAGCTCCCGTCCTCCCCCAGAGAATTTCCTTGTGCCACTGGCGTCTTTGGGGCTTTTCAGTTACGGGGGAGGGGGGCTGGGTCTGGGAGGCAGAAGCGGTCCCCGTCCCTGCTGGTCAGTCGTTCGGAAGCCCGGGGTGCTGTTCAGACACCTCCTTAATCAACAGGGAAGTCTTTGCTGAGTGTTCACGCGGCTTCTGTGCGCCCCCCATGCACTGACGCTGTAAAACTATCCTCCAGCTGAGAGTTTCCTCTGCAGGAAGGAAAAGTTCCTTCAGACCGTCTCTAAGGACCGCGGAAACAGAAACAGCGGTGCAGAAGCGTACCGTGGTGTCTTCAGCCGTGCCGTGGCTCCTGGGATTCCTGCAGGAAGCTGGCTCCCAGGTGTGGGGCAGGGAGGCGTTGTGAGCCAGGAGGCGGAAAAATAACAGGGCTTCAGCATCCTGCCCTTCTGCTGCGTGCCGCGCAGCCGTGCCTGCTTTGTGACCTGCTGGAAAGTGTACTTAGAGCAACGCCGGTGACGGCCGAACGTAACAGACCCGGCTCGTCGTGGATTCCATCAGCTCTCCCCCGCAGTTCCCTCCAGCCCCTGCCCCGCAGTGCTCGTGAGCAGGGCGCTGGGCGCTCCCGGGAGCGGTGGCCACAAGGCGGGTCTGTCCTTCACGTGCGGATCAAAGCAGGAGCAGGGCAGCAGGCGGTGTTGTAGGTCTGTGCGGAGGTGGCCTCGGGGGGTTTCCGGGCTTGGCACTGTTTTTTTTTGTTGGGGGCAGTAATACAGAAGCTGCCAGAAGTGGCTTGGACCAGCCGTCTCCTGCACTCTGCCGTGAAGCGCTGCGCGTTTGCACGCTGTGAACTCCGTTCCTGCAGAACGAGGACCTGCTCGGCCACAATTCGGGACTTCACGCGCGGTGGGGGGGAACTGCACGCTCCTGATGGTCTCCGTGAAGCCCACGCTTTGTGCTCGTCCCCGTGCCAGCAGCCTTGTGCTGGCCGCTCCTTCGGGAAGCGCTTCATCGCGTCCGTGAATAAAGTGCTGCCTGAATGCCAGAGTTCAGACCTGGGAGAAATGAGAAGTTTGGTCTTGTGGGAGCAACAACTGCCGAGTGACAAATCCCCTTCAGAGGAAGCCGAAGCAAGGTGTTGTAACGGTGCTGCGTGCGGAGCCCCACGAGCCCTTGTTAGTAAACTGCTTGTAAGAAAAGCAAAGAACAGGACTTCAGAGCCCTGCGAAAACTTGGGAATCAAAGCTGGCACGAAGAAGGGATTCAGCTGCCACCGGCAAAGACGTAACCTTGTGTATTGTGGTCTTAAAGCGCTGGAGAAGGCAGCGGTGGTGCTGCGTGTTGTACTGGTGATAAGCTGGGATGAAAGTTGTGTGTGATTCTATCTGCTTAACGTGGCCCAGTGATCGCCACGGCTGATCTAGGCGCGAGGAGGTTTGCTTAAAAGCCTGGAGCAGCGGTGGTCGGGTTCCTGGTGTCGAGAAGCAGCACCGCAGGCCCGTGGTACACTTTGGTAACCACCTGCCTCTCAAACCAGCATCCCACTGCCGGTGCCACAGTACTGCACGCCACCGAGGGCTGGAAACTGGAGCCCAACCCTCCTCTTCCTCCTCCCCGCCGTGCTCTGCGAGCTGAACGTGCCTGCAGGGCGCCGCTCGCGGGGTCGGGCGCACGCGGTGGGACCCGGCGGTGTCGGAGCCAGGACGTGGCCTGCCCACAGGGCCGGGACAGTCCTTGCTCGGCGGCTGTCTGTGGGCCGGAGGCTTCCCCAGGGAGAGGGGCTGCAGTGCTGTCCTGCCGTCGCAGGAAGAAGCTGTTTCCTGCAGACCTGCCTGCTGGCGCCCTGTGCTTCGCCCTGGCGTGACCGAGCTCAACACGCGCCAGCCCTGCTCTCTTCCCTGAGTCCTGGACTCCCAAAGCCCCTGGTGGTGTGTGGATGTGCAGTGAGCCGAGTCCCCAGCGTAGGTAAGCCTTTTTGCACCTTTTGCGGATTCCTTGTAGCCTGTTGAAAACAGACACAGGGTGCTTCGGGGGATCACCTGGTGTGGCTTCTCCCCTGCTTGGTAAAGAAAAGCAGAACGGAGCAGGCAGTGGGATTTTGGGCTTGATTTTCCCGAAGCTGAGATAAGCTCCAGATGCTGCAAGCAGGGACAGCTCTGCCCTCTCCCCTTTATGTCTTGGCTGCTGGTACCCGTGTGCTTTGTGGCGGGTTGGGTAGCTTAGATCCTGCCGGAGAAGCAGCCTGCCACCAGCGTGAGGGAGCTCCCAGGGGGGCAAGGGTAAGTGCAGGGCGCTCCTTGTGAGTGCCTTCTGGACCCGTACAGCGCGTGGCCTGCTTGCTCCAGCCGAGAGCCTGGGGAGAGCGCTTTGTGTGCTCCAGTCCTGTCTTCTGGCTGTGTACCGCAATTCAGGTCGGCTTAGCTGAAGCCCCTGTCTCAGTGTTTTGGGGTGGAATTCTCCTTAAGTAGCTGCTTAAGATGATGGTGACTCTTTTTGCCACGCGGGACGGGCGCCTAGCACTGTAGGTCTGGGACCAGTGGTCCAGGGTTACACTGAATGGAAGAGGATACGTGGAGCTTGGAGCCGCGTGGGCACGTGGCAAGGTGTCCGGGTGCCAGCGGGTGGAAGCCACCCTTGGTATCAGCAGAAGGCTCCGCTCTGCAGCCTGACCCCATCCACGAGTGGGCTCCTGCTCGTGTCCTGGCGTTTCGGTGTGCGCTCCCCTTCAAAGCAAACCCCGTGTGAGTGGAGGTTTGTAAGCACGCTGGGCCCAGTTTCACACTGACAGTGCAGGAGCTGCCCAGTTCCCCGCTGGGAGGGGAGGAGGAGGCTTGGTGGCTGCTACAGAAGTTGCTTTGGGAAGCTTGAAGGTGTTCGTCTCCCTGAAGAGGTGGTCACGAGGACCAGCTGGAATAGCTGAAGTGGCCCCTGTCCTGCTGGGCTCTGTGACGGCAGCCAGCTGCTGTCTGCAGGGCCCCTGAGAGCAGGACAGCTGCTCGCCTTTACCTTGTCTCTCCTCGGTGGGAAGGAATGCCCTGTGTCAGCACAGCCAAAGGTCCCCTTGTCTTCCCGTGGGCTTCGTGGGGAGGAGTAGGTGTTTGAACTCCTCTGGTGGCGCGGAGGCAGGTCGGTGGCATGATCAGCAGGCTGCACGCGCGTCACTTCAGCTCCTAGCTGGAGCTGGTTCCCTGGCGTGCTGCTCCTTCCGTGTGGAGGCAGGCTCTAGAGCAGTCCCTTGCATAGAAGAGCCACGTGCGAAAAGCATCCCGTGTGTTTTTTAGATGTCTTTTAAAGTAGCTTCGTGGCTGAGCAGACACCTGTGGCAGGTCGCTTGCCTGCGCGCCCAGAGGAGCTCAGGCAGCCGGCTGGGGTGGGATGGATCCTTCGGGAACTCGTGGGAGACAACAGCAAGAAATAAAAGGGAGGTGCCCAGCTGAAACCAGCGTTTATTTCTTTTTCCCTTTATCTGTTGGAGCTGGGTGAGTTTACCTTGGCAGCTGTGCGCGGTGCTCTTACACGGCACGGTTTTTACAGGGCCCGAACTTGGCTCCGCAGCTGTAAGGGGTCCTGCCCTCTGCTCGTGCTGCTGCGGGGGAACACCCCAGGGCTCGCAGAGCTGGGGCCAGGTGGAAACTGGCCTCTTGGTGGGCTCCTCTAATAGCTACCGTTGCCCTGGTCCCATTCTCTGTGCGGCTTTAGCTTGCGTGCTAGCACAAAGGGGGGGAGAGGGTTGGAGTGGGGTGGAAATCCTTCTGGAGGTGACACCAGCTTCAAGTGGCCGTAAAGCTGCCTGCTGGTGCTGGGTCTTCAAGCGTGTCCACCTGCCTGGAAGAGTTGGGCAGAAGGAACAGCAAATTCTTTCCTACCAAACCCTCAGTTCCCAAGCGTCTGTGAGGATCCCTGCCACCAGAGGAGACCGACGGAGCTGCTGGAGTGTCGTGCTGGGCCCTGGTTGCACCAGCTGCCAAAATCTTTGCGGGCCATTGAATAGGAGGAAAAGTGGGCTGGAGCAGGAAGGAAGCGGGATGCATCGGGCCGCGTTGTGCCGGCGGCGAGAGCACCGCCGAGACGTGTGCGTGGGGTGCTGGGCTTCCTGGGGAGGTGCTAGCTGCAGGCCTGGATTGCGCCCGTGGGGCAAAGTGGTTCACCCATCGCCTGCCTGGTGCTCTTCTCGGAGCGTGGGCTGCTGTGCCACTTGCCACTGGATCAGGAGAAGTATTTTTGTTCTGGGATCCGTGCCCCGTTAAGTGAAAAAGAACAAGAAGTGATGACAGGTGAGGAGCAGGGGACCGAAGAGGAGTCTACTTTAAGAGTAGCAGCGTTTATCATAGAATCACAGAGAGGGTTGGGCTGGAAGGGACCTGAAAGCCCATCTAATTCCAACCCCCTGCCCCCAGCCCAGGCTGCCCCCAGCCCCATCCAGCCTGGCCTTGGGCACTGCCGGGGATGGGGCACCCACAGCTCCCCTGGGCAGCCTGGGCCAGGGCCTCCCTGCCCTCTGAGCAAAGAACCTCCTCCTACTTACGTAGCAGGTAACACAAAATATTAACATAAATAAGAAGCTGTGGTTTTTACCGTGAAGCATCTGGCTGAGGTACCCTGCAGGGAGCGTGTGCGGGCAGGCAGGACGGGAGGGCTGCTGAGCGCCAGGTACATCATCACCGCTTGCTGCTCTCCTTGGTCTCTGAGATGTTTTCGACCATGAATTATGAAGGTCTGTATAAAGCCAGAGGAGGAGGAACCAGGCAAGTTAAAACCTGGGAAAAGTGCACTTTTTTTCCTCGATTATTTGCTAAGGTGCTTCACAGCTGGGGAGAGGCTGTGGCTGTGCCGTCCCTTGAAGTCGCTGGCTGCACACCGTGCGCTCTCTGCAAGATTTGCCTTAATCGAGCAGGTGAGATGTTGTAGCTATCCTTGCTGGATGCTGGATTTGAATGTGACGTGGCCATGTTGAAGAGTGTAAACTGACGTGTTGAGCTTTTCATATGACCAGCTATACTGAATGTTTATTTAGCTAGCTAATCGGTTTTTCTTGTCCCTGTCACTTAAAATGAGCACGGCTGTGCTGAGAAATCTTTGGAGATGCCGCCACGTCTCACCCAGAGCCCTGAATTGCTGCTTAATTTATGTTGCCGCCGCGTGAGCCCACGTTTCGGGAGCGGAGTTGGGAATTTTGTGGTGCTGGGAGCTGGGTGCACGGGCAGCAGCTCACCCTGCTGCGGTGCTCAGAGCCACCCCCCGGGGGCTTTCCCACAGGGGACGTGTCCAGCACCCTGTCCTGGGTCCTCCTGCGGTCCTTTACCTGACCTGGGGCTGAAAAGCTCGTGGGTCTGGCTGTTCCCTCATTGGGAAAAGGAGGTGACAGCCAAAGCCAGCTTCACAGTGACTTCCCCGCGGCGTGGCCCTGGGTCACTCCTGTCCCAAGGGCTGGGCGGTGCGGGTGCCAAATGGTGCATTTAGACCCTGGGGAAAAAAAAAAAAAAGTGAATTTAGCAGAAGTTGGTAGGAAACAATGCTGCTTTGGGAGAGCCAGAGCTGCCGTGGGCCCTTTTGGAGTACAGTTTGTTGCGCTCGCGCTGCCTTCCAGAGCCCGTCACGACTGCAGCACAGCTCAGTGCTAGATTTGGTAGCTAATGCTCTTTGGAGTAAGTGTCATTTAAAAAGTATTCAGCTAAGAAAGAGCACAAGATGTAATTCCAATGAGGTTTTTTTTAGAAGGATGGGAGCTTCTATTAAAGGGAATCGGCGCCGTGTGGCCTCCAGCCCTGTGCGCAAGAGGAGCTTCGCAGGTGCCGTCCGCTCGCCACCCTTCTGAACTCCTGCAAAAATGGCACAAAGCTCAAACTGAAACATTCCCTCCGCATCCGCTGACATTTACAGTTAAGGTATTTTTCTGGTTAACCTGTGAAGCTTTTGCATGCAAGGCAGAGGTCCTGGGAAGGGATGAGAAACGAGCTATTTTTACTCTATCACAAACAGGGCTCGGCGTGTTTATTTTAGCCTCTGGAGCCACTCAGGCCAGCGCGTTGGTTTTTTATAGTGTTCTACTGTTACTCGCCGATCAGAAAACAAACTTAAACTCTGAAAATCCCAGGAAAACAGGGTGACCTGGTGCTCTCGGCCCCCGAGGCTGACAGGGAGGATTTAGGTTGGTCCCACTCTTGGTCCCGGTCCCTGCTCCCTGGCGTTGGTGAGGGCAGTCCCTGCGATTGCAGGCGTGCCTCACGTGCTGCTCTTCAAGCTTTAAGCTCCTGAGCCTGTCTCAGTGCTGGAAGCTATTAAAAGCACAGTGTGCTCACGTCGTGGTGGCACGTACAGCTGGCAGTTGTGGTGGTCCCTTCGCCGTGTCGGGGTGCTCGTCTGTCCCGGCCTGCCATCCCACGGCACGCCGCCCTGACACGCTCCCGCAGGGAGCAACCTTTCCACTGCCCTGACCTTTCCTTGCTCCCCCCGTGCTCCCAAATAACAGCACCTCACCGCTGCTTGCTCTTTGTTTTCGGCTCTGCTGCCTCCACGCCCAAAGCTGGCGTTGCTGTGCCCCTGGGGCAGTCCCGTTGCGGTGCCACGTTGCGGCTCCGGTCGCTCCCTACAGGTGCCCTTGCTGGTCCCCTGCCCTGGCCGCGGGGTGCCCTGCACCGAAGACAACTCACCCACGTTGGCTTTGCCTCCTTGTGCTTGCGGTGCTGCCGAAACAAGCTGATGTGCCTCGGTCTCTCAGCCTGGTGAAGATGACAGTTGGTGGGGTGTATTTAATGTATTTGACTGTGGGCATGCCCTCTGCATTCCCGCAGCAGGCTCCTGGAGGTGAATTCAGTACACTGGGGTGTTTTCTTCCCTTTCAGGAGCAAGCAGGGGAGAGCAGGAGTTCTGGTGAGGGCTGCTCTTTCAGCTTGGTTCATTGCAGTTCAGTTGGCTTGAACGTGGCTTTCAAAAGCAGGTAAAGGACTGGGCTCGGGGTGTCTGGTCTGACCTCCGAAGAAAACACATGCTTGGCCAGAGACGTGTGTGCTGCGTGTGTTTTGGATTAAGCAGGCCTGGACTTATTTGCAAATGTTAATATTTGTGTGCTGTAAAGCATCTGTGGGCATCCACACCCTGAAGGTTAAGCTGTGTTTTGTTGGTGTCCTGAAGGGGATGAGAGCTCCCAGGGCAGAGCCTTCTGAGCTGCTCCCCAGTGCTCAGAGCACCCTGGGTTCTCCCGTGGGGCAGGGGGCTTGGGGTCCACATGGACGCGGTGCAGCAGGCGTGCGGCTCCGCGCCTGCCTTTACGCAAGCCCTTGGCAGTGGTTTGCTGGAGGGGCAGGGAAGCACATTTCCCCTCCCAGCTCCCTGTCTGCAGGCGGGGCACCCGGGTCAGGCTGCGGGGCGATGCATTTTTGCAGCTGTACATAGCTCCTCCATGTCTTTGGAGGAGAAGAGACGTCAGAGGAGGTTTGTCGTGCCTGCGGTGCGGTACTTGTGCTGCTGGTTGTGTGTTCTCCGGCTTCATCAACAGGAGGAATACCTAGTTCTGGAGAGGGTTTCTCTGCGTGCAGTTACTGGGGTATTTGCTTGTGCTTATCAGCCCGTAAAAAAGGACAAAGACTAGAGCTGAAAATAAAACCATGTTGTTGCTTTGTGAACGAGGTTGTGTTAATCCACAGAACTCAGGCTTGATGTATCAGTGGAGTCCTAACATTACAGCGCATAATAAATGTTTTTAGACAAGCACCTGGGGAAAAAAAAGAGGTGAGCCTATGTTATAACCTAGGTAACACAGCACAGCTTTAAAAATCAGGAGCAGATTTGGCAGGGGCAGTCCACAGGTCTAAAACGTGAAGCATTGCATTGCAGTTGCCTAATATAATAAGTTTTGAAACAAAGTGACTTAAAATACTTATTTATAGAAAATATACTCAGGGACTGGAATGCAACTGTAGTAATGCTTAAAATATCCCTGGAAGAGTTGTGCTGCTGGACAGGGTGAATTTCCCAAACTCTATTTTTGACTTCCAAAATTTTCCGTAGGTTTTTCAGAAAGCTTTTCCCCTGCGGCATTTCCCAGGTTTGCTGCACTGACCTCAGCCCGCTTTCCCCATACTCCTTCCTCCCAAACTGGGAACCCGTCAAGTGCATTTTTATCAACAGGAAGAGGAAGCCCGAAAGGCTGGGGGAAAGTTCCCGTAACCACCTTACCGCCTGCAGCTTCCAGACCTGGAAGGAGCTGAAATCGGTGTGTTTGTTACTCCCGCAGAATAAAGCAGCCTCGCAAAGACTTGGGTGAGTAGAGCTGGGGATGACTTTCTGGGCCCATCGTGTATTTCACTTTCTGGGACAAAGGCCACGACAAAGGCTACTTAGACATCTGGATTGCATGGGTACTTTAGGGGAAAAACAAATGATTAGTTTGCTGTGAATAGAGAATGACTTTGACTGCTTTCTACTGCGCTGGCTGGATCCGTGTTCTGGTGCTTTGGAAGGAAAACGGCGCCTTCAGAGGCTGCTTTCTGCATCCCGGGGCTGTGAGGCTGAGCAGCCCTTTCCTGACCTTCTGGTGCACTGAGAAAACAAGCTCATTTTATGGACAGTTAATTTACAGAAAGTTCCTGTTTAAATTTCCTCCAAGAGCCATAAACCTGGAGGATAGCTGCCCCCGTTAGGCAGCTCGTCGTATGCTGACCTGGCTCGGCTTCCACCCCTCCGCGGAGGCTGGCTTTGGCTCTTCTGTGGGAGCAAACCTGGCAATGTGGGGAACCGTGGCCAGAGAGCGCCTGGCGAGAGGGGGCTC
Organism: Oxyura jamaicensis; assembly: GCF_011077185.1. Taxonomy (NCBI): domain Eukaryota; kingdom Metazoa; phylum Chordata; class Aves; order Anseriformes; family Anatidae; genus Oxyura; species Oxyura jamaicensis. The sequence goes on from NC_048904.1 coordinate 6,688,277, forward strand.
TGGCTGGGGGCCGTCTGTCTGAGCCTGGGACACCTCAGAGCTCGTGTCGCGTTCCCTCTGGTGTCTGAAGGCCCCACCACAGAAACAAGGCAGTGCCGGGCTGGTACGCCCTCAGCAGGGGCACGTGCTGCAGTCATGATCCTAACAGCTAATTCTGATCAAGTTTGATGGGGAGGTCAGATTTCGGACACCTTGGAGAGCTCTGAGATGCTCAGTTGGTTTGCTGTGCCGTTTGGAGCTGCTTTTCCTCCCCCAGGAACAAGCAGGCTCCCGTTCCCCTCAGTGTCACGGCTTGGCAGCCGAGGTACCCTCAGCCACCGGGCCGTGGTGAAGCGGAGGTGAAGGGAAGGAGAAGCTTCCAGCCTGCGTCCGCGGCTGGAAACCAGAACTGGACTCCTGCCCCTTCCATCCCCGGGATGCCTGTGAGGTGATTTCTTGGCCTGGCGGCGGCCCCGCAGCTGCCCCCACCGGCCGGCTGTCCCTGCCCATCAGTGCTCTGCCTCGGGCCGCGCCGCGAAGCCTTCGCCCTTTCCAGCTTGGCACGGTCTCACGCTCAGCACCGCTTTGTGCCGGGCTGTGCTTGGCCAGGATGGAAAATGACTTTGGGGTGAGTGGCTGGAGGGGGGAGAGACTTCCCTGCCCCCCCCCCGCTTCGTCTGGTGGCACTTGGTGGCAGCAGGAGTGACCTGAGGGGAGCGCCCGGCTCCCTGCCTGCACCGCCAGCTGGCCGCAGGGACCCGCGGGGGCTCCCTGAGCCAGCCCCTTCAGCAGGTTTTCCCATCTGATACAAGAAAAACCCTTTGGCACGCTCAGGGCCTGCAATCTCTTGATTTTGTTGAAGCCGGGGCCTGTTTCTCTTCCTTTAAATCTCCTCTGCAGCAGTTGATAAGCAGCAGGTCCCTCCTCGGAGAGAAAATGCTGCAGAAAGAAATGCCAGGAATGCGAACAGCAGGTGGGGACTGGCAGATGCACTTATCAATCACAACGGACTGACAGAGCGGCGCATTCCTCTGAGGAGCTACTGTTTGCCTCCAGCTGGGGCCACACCAACCCCTCCAGCCTTTGCTGGGGGCAGCTGTGGGGTTTTTGCTGGGGCACGGTGTGCTCTGGGCTGCCCCAGCCCAGCAGGACTCTCCCTGCTGGGGCTGGGACCCTCGGGACCACGCGGCGAGGTGGCAGCAGCACTCCTCCTAGATAACGTGCCGCGTCCTGGGGACGGGCCGTGTGGGATCGTGCTGCCACGTCACCGAAGTCGAAGGCTGGCTCGAGGAGTTAATTGAATTTGCTGCACTGTTGCTCTTCGAAACGCGGCTTCATCCCTCTGAGGAGCCTGGAGTTGTTTCTGTGGACAGAAAAAATAAAAATAAAAAACCAACTATTTTGAGGCGGTGATGCTTCCAGGGAGTTACCTGTGTTGGCAAGTGAGAAGATCGCTGCAGCTCCAGGCTGCGAGACTGCACTGGTAGAGAGGGCAGCACCTCCCGGGGTGCTCCGAAGGGATTCGGGCACGGCGTGAGTACTTTCTGAACTTGTTTCCCTGCAGTTGCTGCTCCTGCTTTCTGAGCACCCTGCACTTGATATGGAGATGTCTTTCAGCAGCGGGGCAGCCTGATTTACATGAAATAACAGCCTGAATGGTGAAAAGCCTTTATCTGTTGATCTCTAAGCTGCTTTGCCCTGCGTGCTGGCAGCGTGTGTTACAAGCAGAACAAACCTGCTGTCACAAATGACATTACAGATGCTTTTCCCATCCTCTAAGCTTTCATTCTGGCTGACGTGCTTGTGTCAGAATGCGTGTTATCTGAGCGCTTCGGATCCCCTCCGCTTCTGTGCCTTGATTCTTGGAAAACCCAGAATAAGCCACGGACTGGGAGGCGATGTGATTAGACCTCTCCTTATGTGACTCCCTGTGCGTTTTGCTAGGCTACTTCAGCCTGCCTGGATAATGCTGTTGCGTCCATCTCCAGTCTCAGTGAATTGGTATTCTTGAAAGCTGATGGTTCTGTGGGATTCTTAGGAATGCTGCCGATTTAGATCGCTGATATGTTTGAAAAATGAAGGCATGTCTGCCCTGAGTTGCCTTATCAGTTCTTCTTCAGATTGTTTCTTGTTTTCGTGAAAGAGCAGTTGTAAGAAAGACATAGCTTTCCCACAAAAAAGCAGGGAGAATAAGGGGGCGGTCAGTACTGTGGCACGGCATAAAGACCTTGGAAACGTAACTTTTTAAGAGCAAAATGTCACTTTCAAACTCTTTTCAGATAGCAGCACCTTGCCTAGGCAGGGTTTGTATTTGGGAGTTCCTACCCCAGTTTTAAAAGCAGTTCAGGTCCTGGAGCAAAGGCAGCAATTTGAGCAGTGCTGCCGTTTGCACCGCTGCCTCGGTGGGACTGCTGGGCAGGCTCACAGCTGGATGCGGTCAGGCGGTGAGAAAGGGTCCCCGGGAGCTGCTTCCAGGAGGGACTGCCAGGGGAAGGCTTCGGGAAGGGGCACGGCGCGGAGGCAATGACTGGGGAGTATGCACCCAGGCTGCTCCAAAGTCCCTCTGCAACTGGGAATCTGCTGTGACTTGGGCTGAGCTCCTTATCTCAGGAATTCCCCAAATTATTTTTGTTTGATCTGGAATCGATTTACAATTCTGGGTGTTGCTGCAAAGCCTCTGGGATATGCTTTTGCAGGGGGCAGCTTGCTTTAGCAGCTGCAGTAGCTTTTGCTCAACAGGAAAGCAGCAAGTGGTGCTGGTCAAACCACCTGCTGCAGAGGTTGCCTGGCGCTTGAGTTGCATTTAACTCTTGAACTTAATTGCTAGCACTGGAATTTCCCATGCTGTGTGTCTGCCCCAGGCTTGTTTTCAGGTTTTCAGTGCCAACAGCTCAGCCATTTCCAGGAATTAAAGGGAGAAGTGCCTTAAGTCGTGAGTGTTTGAGAAAACAAGGCAACCTTAACGGCTGGCATTGGGCGTGCTTGTGCCCCCAGCTCTGCAGTGGGGCTGTCCTTCTGTTGCAAGGGATGAGGCCATCCCAGCAAAAACCGCCCCTGTCTTATCAAGATGCAGGCATCTGAATGCCTCCCAGGGCTCTTTGGACTTTAAGATACCTGGAGACCAGGAGCAGGGTCCTGTCTCCTGCTGCGTCGGCTTGCTTATGGTGAGGAACTTCTGCCTCCAACAGAGAGAGGAGAGAAAGCTGGAAACGGCAGAGCACTGCGGTGCTTGCTGTGACCAGCCCCAAGGCAGCCTTCACTCAGGTATTCTGGTTCCTAATTCATTATTTGCAGCCTTGATGTGTTAAGGACTGTTTGCGTTACCTGCAGCATCACCGTACATCGCTGCAAGGGTTGGAGAGAGGGTGGTTTTAGGCTCAGCATGGAGCAGTGAGCAAACTTGTTGGTTGCCGTGAGGTTTTGGGGCGGTGAGGGGCAGTCTGTCTTCCGCTGCTGCCCCGCTGCGGGAGGCTCTGCTGCTATCTGTCACAAACCTTTTCCTCTTGTGTGTGTGTGCAGGGCGCTTCGGTTCAGTAATGTGGTTTTGTTTGCTCTGCGCTTTGCTGCAACAGGGTGCTGGAGGCCTTTGGAGGACAAGTGAGCTTGGGTTATACACGGGAAGTCCCCAAACTGCATCTTAGTCTCTGTAGCACGCTTCCCTCTACAGCTGCTTCCCAACTCCTGCAGCATTTTCCTGCTCTGTTGCGTGCCTCTATTTGAAAAGCACCAGGTGGGTGAGCAGGGGTCTGGCAGAAAGGGGCTGCAGAGCTGGGAGAACGTGCTTCAGGGAGGCTGGGGAATGAGCTGCCGTGTTGGAAACCATCGCCTGCCTTACCCAAAACCCTCACGCTGTCGGTCAGGGCGTCCTGCCCAGGCTGGTGGCGGCTGCGGTGCAGGCAGAGCACGGTGGTGCCCTGCCCTGGTCGGGGTAGGAGTTTGTGGGGACCACAGCTGGTAAGCTGGGTCATTTTCTCTGCTTTTAAAATGTGAACTAAGCTGCTAAAAACACATTTTTCTGTATTAAACCCAGAAAAGGCTCAAGTATCAGTCCTGATTTCCTCCTTGGAGGTGGGCTTTTGGGAAGCTGGAGGCTCGTCCTGGCTGCCCTGTAAACGATTTCTTATGTTTGGTTATTTCGCTGAGTCTGCTCCTTCCAGGTGAAGAAATAGAAGTTGTGGCCAGGCTTTGCAACCAGTCACGCTGAATGACTGGGAGGTCAGAACTGGATCGCTCTGCATCGTCCACGTGGCACGGCGTGGTCCTGCAGGACTGGCCAGATCTCCTGGGACCTTACAGGTCTTCCCTGAACCCTCAGTCTTTTTGTGACTGCAAGCCAAGGAAATGCTATATAACCACTGAAGTGAGATAACATAAGCAAAGAGAAGCTTTGGTGCAGGTAATTGAGTACCTAATTGCTGTGTTTGCCACCTGGGGATTGGAATTGCTCTCTGCTCTGGAAGCTGAATGGGCCATACTGTGATAAGCAGTTTAATTGTTTCCCCACATCTGCTGCAGCATTATAAAATGAAGGCAAGCTGCACGCACCTTCAGAGCTTAACAGCCTCTCGGCAACTCCAAGGCTGCATTTTTTTCCTGTGGTGCTTGAGCATCTCTCTTCATACCGCCCTTATGTTCTCTGAACTGTTTGTTTACCTGTGCCGTGTGATAGCAATGAGCCATCGAGTTTTTCTAGAAAGTTTTTCAGCTTTACGCAGTTGTAAGCCACGGGAACGGGGATGTGTGAGCAGTGGGGAGGAGGGTCCACGGTGTGCAGTGCGCTGGGGACGGGATGTCCTCCTAAGCGAACTACTGGGATTTGGGCATCACTTTCGTAATGAAGATCAGGTGAGCGCTGGGCAGAGTTAAACCCAGATGGACTCGGGGATGACGACGACGTGTGTGCATTCAGAAGGAAAGGCACAGGGAGGTTAGGGAGAAATGCGTTTGCTGTTAGGAGCTCTCGGGGGCACTGTGGGGTCCCTCAGCCTGGGGAAGGGCGCTGCTCAGAGGGTTGGAAGCAGGGCGCAGAGGCACTGCCTTTGCAAAGGGTTGAGAGTCTCAGTATGCCTGACGTGGCTGAGGAACGCGGGCGTGGAGGGCAGAGGGGTTTTGGGGTATCTAAAGCTCGTATGGTGAGCCAGAAAAGACAGTGCTTGGCTTGCAGAGGCATGAGCTGGAAAAAAACCATAGGTGAGTGCAGGTTTAATTCTCCTCGTTTCCTCAGAATGGCATCCAGCTCTGTTTTCCCAGGGCAAACATTGGTGCTTTAATGACTTTGCCCCCATTCCTGGGATTCCTGCAGCCTGAGCAGGTGAGTTACCCTGCGGTTCACTTCGATGCTTTACGCTGGGAAAGAAGGCAGGACACGATCTGTCCGGTTGTCTCATCCCATTTTTTTTCTCTCCACATCTTAAATCCATGTTTTAATCTGCTCGAGTCAGGACGAGGACACAGCTGTTGCCCTCTCTGTTGCCCTCCTCCCATCCTCGTGCCGACCTGAGCCCGTGCCGGGGTGCCCTGCAGGCAGCAGGCACGTCACACGGGGAGCTGCCATCCTTGGGGGTCCAGGCAAAAGCTGCAGCTGCAACCCAAGACAAATGCAATCTGAAGTACGGTGTTGTGTGTTTCCTCTCAAAAACATGCAAGTCTCGTTTCCCACCCGTACCAGGTAGATCTGGGCTGCAGGGAGAAATGACCGGATTTTCTGCACAGGCAAAACCTGGCAGCCAGGGGCAGAGCGAGCGAGTTAGCTGGTGCGGATCTCCTACTCCGTGAGGACTCTGGCTCCTTCGGGGAGAAAAAACATTCGCTTTCCTTTTCTTGTTCTTGCTGCTGCTGCCTCTGCCTCCCCTTTTTCCTGCAAGCGCTCTGCCTTCACCTTGGGTCCCTGGTTTAAGCAGCTTGTCTGGTGGCTGAGCACGTCGGCACGCTCCTGTTCTGTCAGGTATCCCTCGGGCTCACCGCCAGCAGGAGAACTCGGGGCTCTCCAGAACAGCACGTTAAGCGTGTGCGTGCTGCCAAATGAAAGCTTGGACTTGATTTAAGCTGAAATTTGTCAGAAATGGGTTTAAAACCAGGCCTTCCTCTGGCAAGCAGGTTTTTTCAGCCCTTTGGCCTTTCTGTCCCGTGAGGTCTGGGCGCTGGCGGCAGCAGGATGTGTGGATGGGGCGGGTTGTTTAAAAAGGCACCTAAATCCCAGTAATACTTCTTACAGAGGGGTTGGGTGAACGGCCTGGCCTTGAAATAATTTAACTTGGCTCTTGACTTCCCAATACCAGAGCAGGGTGTGGAGGGCAGCCGGAGCCCTCCCTGCTGGCGGGCCTCCCCCAGTCCTGGGCAGCTGCAGCCGTGGAAGCCACGGCGAAACCAGCCGAGGGGAATTTCTTAATTGTGTAGTGCAGGTAAACAAATCAGAAAATAGAGCTGAAAGTGGAATTAGTGCTGCATGAACGTGATGCAGACTTAGTGGCTCCTTTTCTTTAAGGTGCTAATCTGCTTTTTTTCATTTAAATCACTCTTCTTGCACCGGAGCAGCTGAGAAACAACCTGCTAGGCTGGGTCCTGCCTCCGTGAGCCTGTGCCGTCGCCGGTCTGCAGCTTTCGGACCTGCTGGCACGGCCGGGAGGCTTCTGTGAAGAGCAGGGAGTTCTGCCTTCGCCCTCTGCTCTCTAGGAAGGGGAGAAGGTACCTGTATAAAACGTGCACCTGCACGAAGAGATTCTGTTGGATGTCTTTTGGCAACACGTGAATTTCCGCGGGTGCAGGGATGCGCGCTGCCCCGCTGGAAGCCGCAGACCTTCAGGGAGTTAATTCCTCCCTCGGCAGCTGTCTCTGCCTCCGTGGCCTGGGAGCAGCGCTGCTTCGTTTTGCAGCTTTTCCATTTTATGCTTGATGGTTAACTTGGCTCGTACCGCGTTCTGCTGGGAAGTGTTTAGAACAGTTTTCGTGAGAAACATCGAAAGTTGCGAGTCCGTGGCTGATGCCCTGGCTGCTCTGCTTAAATCACTCCGTGGTAAAGATATTTAAATGAAGAGCTGTGGCAGCCTTACGAGCCGAGTAATAAATCGGGGCCGAGCAACTCCATGAAGTTACATCTTAATGCCTTGGCCTGAGGTTGTAGGGTGGGGTGCTGAAACTGATGGAACAGCGCGATGTTTCTAAACAGAACGTGCTAGCCCTTAGTTACGCCGCCACAGAGGATAGGAATGGTGCTGCAGATGTAACTGAAGTGCTGAAAACTGTCTTTTTGCTGGCGTGGCTTGCTGTGCTCCGTGTGTCCCCATAGTATCGGCTGTTCCTGCTTTACGTCCCTCCGGTAGCAGCAGCAGGTTTTGTGCCCGGCCGTCAGGCTCCTGGCCTGGAGGGGGCTTGAGCCTCGCCTTCCAGCCCTCGCCTGGTGCTGTGAGCTCAGCCTATGGGAGATGACATAGCTTAATAAACACCGCCAAGGACCCTCTTGAAATATTTCATTATCTGAGGAATTCTGTGGAATACCCAGAAGTTGATGATAAACCCTTGGAATGCGGCCGCCTGTCCGTGAGGCCGTTCAGCAAAGCCACGTTTTGATGAATATGGAACCTCAGCGAGGTTTTCTCTTCTCAGGCGGGGTTTTGGTGCCTGCACACCGGGGGGCTTTGTTCCTCGTGCCAGAATACGCAGGCGTGCTCCTTCACCCGTGCAAACTGCCTGCTCCCAGGTGCTCCCATGTGCTTCGGTGCCTGCTGCGATACCATTGGCAAAGCTAATGCTTGCCTGGCAGCTGCTGTGCTGACGTGTCCTGGGGCAGCCTGACTGCACTTCTTGGTGCACGGGGCTGTTCTGGTGATCTACAATAACAGTAATAATTAAAACCCGCTCTGCTGTGTCACTGCATGGCCAAAATGTGCGCGAGGGGTCTCGGCAGCCAGCCTGCTGCAAGGCCCCAGGCCCGGCTCAGGGGTGCCACCGGGGCTGAAGCCTCGGGGGGGTTTCCTGTTACGTGAGGTATGGTTCGGTTTCCCAAGGAAGATTTTGCAGGACTGCTCTGCCAATCTCCCTCACCCCACTAACGGCTTCTGCTCGCTGATCTGACAGAAGGGGCTTTGTACTTTTTTTGGATAAAAGAGCACAGGTGGCCAGGCTGAGGGCGAGAGGCCTTGGCCAGAAGGATGCGCCTAGGCTGACCTCTCGCTCCTCTCCGTGTCTCTCCCCGCGTGTAACGTGCTCAGAGGGCCGAGCCAGGAGAAGCTGCAGTGAGATTTCTTGCCTCGCTGGACAAGAGTTTATCCCTCGGGGTCTTTCTCTTTTCCACGTAGATTCCTTATTACTTAGTAAGAGAAAATGTCCAGTGGAAGCTTCATCTCTGATCAGGATTCATCGCTTCTCTTCCGTGTTGATTCTCTGAAGCCTCATAAGGGGGGTTGCTCAGCCTTTAATTCAATTAAGAATTCAGGCAAGAGACGCAAATCTTTTTAGCCTCATTTGTTTTGGCGCTCATAACTCCATCTGAAGGGAACGTCTCCTGCGAAGCGCAGCAGAGCAGCTTAGGAAGGAAGGATTTTTCTGGGTTTCAGCTGAAATTTTCAGGTGCTGTTGGGGTCTCATAAAGGATTTTGTCCCTTTTGGAGCATGGGGCGGAAGGAAAGATGGTGCATTGGTGTCAGCTGACTTCACAAAGAGCACCCTAGATAAAAATCTGTGCCCCCCCCAGAGCTGGTAACCTCTGTTAAAGGTCGTTAGCTGGTGTGAATTAGATCCAAAACAACTGGTGGATGGTGAAGGACGCTGAGAGACAGGACACACGGTGGTGGCTGTCACACCAGCTGCTCTCGTGCGTTTCCTTTGGCGTTAGCTGGGAAAAAATCTGCCCGGTGAGAAATGCACTCCTAATCCAATGCCTTGAAGTCCTTGCTTTTAGGAAGCATCCTTCTGCTGTGTGCTTTCTGTCTGGCTTCAGGCATCTCAAGTGTGCTTCCCGCCTGGAGCTTCCAGAGCATCCTCCAAACGCTTCCTCAGACAGCCCTTTCAATCAGTTCTGTTTGCCAGAAACGGTTTGTGCCTTTCACGGGTGGGGACGGCTGGGGGACGGTCTTGGGAAGGAAAAGGCAGTCCGGGCTCGTTTTATTACACTTGAGGACTTGTGTTTTGGTTACAAGACCCAGATCAGTTTTAAAACAAAAGAAAAATCAGCTTTCACATGTAAACTAGTTGGAGGCCCGTATAAGCCAGTCCTAGAGAGCCCCGGATCACATTTAGTGAAAATCTGTGGCATGGTCCAACCCCACCTCCTCCCAGCAATCGGCGCCCCTCGAATCCCGGTGCGGTGCCACAGGGACTGGGCTGCTGCCCTGAGCGGTGGCTCTGGCACCAGCCAGCCAAAAATCGCTCTGGTTTCTCAGAGCACTGCTTTGATCTCGTCTCCTCCGGCTGCTTCTCCAGCCCGGGTCCTGCCTCGCGCCCCTGCAGGACGGTTTCTGCTGAAATGCCCCCCGCGTAGCGCCGCTGTCTTGTTTCAGTTACCTTGCTGGTTTGCCTGAAGTTATGGAGCTTTCCTTACGAAAGAGAAATCTGGGGTGAAAATACTGACTTTACCTTGCGGTCTTGAGTTCTTCCTTTTTTTTTTTTTTTTTTGCCAGATCTTGGAAGCTGATAAAGCATCCATATGCATGGACGTACACATGCCTGTCGTGCTTGCCTTCAGAATATGCATTTTTCTAGCTTTTGTACATACAGAGCTCTTAACCCCAAACTTTTTAACTTTTGTGGTTTAGCTTCCTGTGGATTTCGGCACTGGCTTTCACTTACATTCCCTTAAACATACAACACTGGGGTTGTGATACTCCCTAGCTCTATTTCCAGGCCAAATCAGGAGGTACTTGTACGCTTTTGAGGGGCTGGCTGCGCAGTGGAAACTCGAGTAAAGTCAGAGACGGGTTAAACTGAATGCCCTTAAGAACAACGGCCCTTTGCCCTGCCCTGGTGCAGCTGTATATTTAGCCTATGTGCCCTTTCCAATTACAGCAGGAGAAGATACCCAGAGAGGAATGCAAGTCGTCCTCGCCCCGAGTGCTGTCCTGGCATCTGTCACGAAGTGCTTCTTGAGCCAGAAGCGGTGTCTTGGTAACTCTTCCCTCCATAAAGCTGTCCCCTCCCTCCCTTTTTCCTAACCCGCGTGGAATTTAACATTCATCACGGTCACAGCTTCCCAGGCTGCTGGCGAGGGAACAGTGCACACTGTCAAGCCTGGTTCAGGTCTGGCCCCTTGCTCCAAGCCCCTTTGCGCCCTGCTTTGCTCTCCCCTGGTTCCCTCCCGGGTGATGCAGATGGTTTTTTGTGCGGGATCCATGCTGTACCCCTGGTGATCCCCGGCGTCCTTTTCTGAGGCCGGGAGCGGTGCTTAACGTGGAGGCAGCGCAGTGGAGCTGTCCACAGGTGGTGTTGGGAGTTCCCTCCTACTTGTTGCTGGATGTTTTTATCCCAATGTGTCTGTGCGCTGCCAGCAGCCAGGAAAGTGGCACTTCTGAGTGCAGCGCTCCTAATTACAGGGAAAAAATGATCTCTGAGGCCTCCGAAATAGTTGGGCAGATAATATCTGAGCTTCCTTTTAACTGAACGCACTTGAAGATACCATCTGAGTTGTCTGTCTGGGAATAGAGAAGTGGGAGGAAGGCATTGACTGGGGCTGCTCAAGCTCCCAGCAGAGTAAGAAGTCTGAAATCTGCCGCTGCTGGTCACTGGTGCAGGTCCGGTGCGGCGGCGGGCGGTGCGGGCGCTCCCTGGCTGCGAGGCACTGCTCACACACACGACAAGCAGCACGCGGGGGCTTTCAGGGGCCCCGCGAGCAGGGTTTAAAGGCTGGGAGGTGTCCCCGGGATCTTCCGGCAAAGTCGGGTCCGTGTGCGTGGCTCCTTCCCGGTGGCGCAGGGCTCTGCTTGGCAAACAGAAGATGGTGATGGGTAGCAGGAAATCTTCCTCTTAGCTGCGGGAAAGTTAAACGTCTCGGCGCTTACTCTAGCCGAATAAAAACTGCTTTGAGGTGTCCGTTGCTGTGACTGCTTGCCCTGCGGGCTTTTGGAAGCTGTTGGTGGCACGTGTGACTCGAGGCAGCGAGCTAGCGACGGTTTGCCAGCAGTTCCCATCGGCGGGGGGGTGTTGCTCGCCTCCCTGCCCGGGACGCAGTCAGCACTGCTGGCTCTTGTTGGTTGTTGCTTTGGTTTTCCCCAGCTCAGTGTCAGGGTTCCCTGTTGCTGACAACAGCCGTGACGGGGAAGAGCACAGCCTGCTACTTCGGTTCTGTTCTGCTTCGGTCACAGGCGTGAGGACAGCTGTTAGTGCAGCACTGAGCCCAAAACGTGCGAGCCAGCTTATCTTTTGGGGAGGCGTCTGCTGGCGGTGTACAGCCGTCCTCCTGCAGGGGTCTGGCCAGCCCTGCCTGGCAGGGACGTTGTGGCTTCGTGGGGAGCCGAGGGCGATGTCCCGTCCCCTGCTTCGCCTGCTGCCTTGCCCCAGCTGTTCGCCGCTCCTCCTGTGTGTGACAAATGTCTCCGAGCAGCTGCCTTCCTGCGTGTCCCTTCCCGTAACTCAGCCTGGGCGCAGCGGAGGCTGAAGCTAGCAAGAGCCTGGGTCACGTTCTGCGAACGTCAGCATAAACGTGGCCACGAGCCGCTCTGTCCTGCGGTGCTGCCTCCGTGGCACTCCCTCCCCAAACCCCTCCTCGCCTCGGCCAGCAGCAGCCCCCGGCACCTCTTGTGCACGCACAGCCCCGTGCCATCTCGTGGCTCTGGCCGGTGGCTCCAGGTTTCATCATCCTCCTGCTCGCTGCCTCGACACGCAGCCCCGCGGCCGCCGATGGGGCTTGCCCGGAGATCCTCCTGTGGAAACATGCCCGAGAGATCTGTGCAAAGACAAGAGCTCGGGCTTGGGAGGGTGCACCGGGCTCCGTCGGGTCTGAGTTTGCTCCCTTAGAGAGGGGCCGCTCGTTGGGTGCTGCCCTTACTGGGGATGCTGTTAAATAAGCAGCTCAGGTAGGTGGGATTCCTCCTCGCTCTCCTAAATACCTTCTGATCTGGAGCAGAGCACGGCAGGGCAGCTACCCGGGCTTTCTGTGCGCTGGGCTCAGCGGCGCTGAGATGCTGGCAGTGATTGATTACCACAGCCCGCCGGTGCCATTGTGTGCTTGGGCACTCGGATTAGACGCCGCCGCACTGAGCCTTGCTTGCACTGGCTCTTGCTGGAGCAGGGGTGTAACTGGCCACAAAGAAGAGTGAGCGCCGGGACAGCTGCGCTCCTGCCAGGACTCTGACCCCGGCTCCACAGCAGGCAGAAGGCGAGGTCTCCGAGAAGGTGTGTGTGTGTGTGGCTGGCGGTGGCTGCCCTGCCCTGGGCTCGCTCCTCCTTTCGGCCCGACCTCCTGTCTGCTCTGTGCTGCGTTCCTGGGTAATGGAGCAGCGCGTGTCCTCAGCGCGGCGGTGGGCCTCGGAGGTGCCTGCAGAAGGAGCAAGCTCCAGCGTTGTCTTGACAAGTCAGCATCATATCAGGCGTGCTATCGTATCAACAGCACTGAGCAGGCCCGGCTCTGCGTCTGGGACGGGGATTTGGCACTGGGGATCAGGCATCAACGCTGGCACGTGCGCCAGGCGCTGAGGCAGATGTTGATGCTGACTTTGATGTTTAATCCAACGTTTTGGAGGTTCAAAGTCGAGACCAAAAGAGCTCTCACAGGAGCAGGAGGATAAAGAGAAACTCGGTTCTTTCAGAAGATCAGACAGAACAAAACATCCTGAAATTCAGGACTAACCTGAACCTTGGTGCTTGTTCTGTGAAACTGGGCAGCACGAGTCCTGCTGGAAGAAGGAGCACTCGGCCGCGTGGAGAAGCTGGGGTGGGCTAACCTTCCCCTGTCACCTGGCAGTGAGCCCCACAGCCTGATGCTTTCCAGAGATCAGCAGCAGACCACTGCGGAGCGCTATCTGTATGTGATTTTTGGCCCTTGAGCTTGTGTGAAACAGTAACCTCTGCTGAGCGCTGGCATTTCTGATCTGCCGGAGCTCCGGCTCTATCCAATCTTTGTGGAAGGTGATCCCGAGAGGTGACTTTTTCCACCTATGACGGAGATGATGTCTCAAACAAGTGAGTCTGCGTTTTGCCCAGGGTGGTTCCATGTGGAATGCTTTGGGCTCTTGAACCTCCCGGAGGTGCCGCGCAGGTCCCCACCAGTGCCTGTCCTGGTCTCACGTAGCGTTTGCTCCGTGTTCTGCACTTGCATCTGGACTCAGGGTGCTCGCGGCTGCCGGCCTTGTAGAGCAGAATGCCAGCTTTTGGACACCTGCCTTGCGTCACAGGAGTCATCCCGTCCTGAAGCAGCGGTCCCCGTGGACCTCAGCCTTGTCCTGGGTGCCTTGTCCCGGCTCTCTGCGTCTGGCCTGCGCTGCCTCTCAGCCACAGCCCGTACAGTGAGCCTGGCACCGCTGCTGCTGCTGTCGGTGGCGGGGTGAGGTGGAGCTGTGACGGTGAGAGACTCTTCTGGTGGTGTAATTTCATCTTGGTTCTCCTGGATTTTCTTTCAAGAGTGGCTACTGAATTCCTCCTGTAGCTCCTTTGTGCTTTGCTTCTGCCTCCCGAGGCTGTTCTTCTGTAGGTTCCCCAAAATGAAATTCAGTCTGTGGGACCTGCACGTGTCAGACTAGATCTTCATGGCCAGCGCCTGAATCGCTTGGCTGAGGGGCGCGGATCAGCCAGGCAGTGCTCGTTGCCTGCTCCAATAATTCCTTCCGCAGTGGGCGATGACTTCATTTTCCTCTCCTGCTTGCCACAGATATCAGGAGCCGGCTCCTTTCTGCCCACATACTCCATCCAGCAAAAGCGCCCTGGGGCAGATCACGTCACTTGGCTGAACAACACAGAGCTGCGCCGTGCTCGTGCGCGGTTCCGCCGTCGCCGCCGTGAGCCAGGGGCTGGCACTGCCGTGGGGACGTGGTGCTGAACCTCTCCAGGTGCCTCTGCAGCCCCGGGTGGCTGCACGCCGGGTGTCTGGCTGTCTCTGCTGGCACGCGGCGTTTCTCCTCTGCTCAGGAGCGGAGGCTTCGCGTGGCCGTGAGAGGCAGGGACGTTTCCGTGCTGATAGCATCTCAGCTCTGCGGCAGCCACGTTCTTCAGCCACCGCTGCCGCCTTCCTCCCCTGGCCGTGAGCCTTCAGTCCTGCCCGTACTTGCTGTACAGGCTGCTTTTAGTCCCTCACGAGCAGGATTTCCCAACGAGCAGGCTTCGGGAGAGGTGTAGCCCGCGGACAAGGTGCCACTGTTGCGGTGCCCATAGCCCAGGCTGTGGGGAAGCAGAAGGCAGGTCCTCTTTGTGCTCTTTCTGGGGTATTGTGCAGGAGGAGAGCCCTCCGGCTTCCCACAGTGACGGTCAGTAGCCTCACCAGGACCTCCTGCGGAGTCCTGCTCTGCCTCTGCAGCTCATTCAGAACGGGAATTGGCCTGGGCGGCGTGGTGCGTGGCGTGGGGGGTCTGCCAAGGGACGGGCTGTGCCTCTCACCGTCTCTCGCAGGGGTTTTGGGGTGGGCACCCAAGTCCCAGCTCACCTGGTGTGCCTGGGGAGGTGGCCCTGGGCGTGCAGCGTGCCGGGCTGTGGTGACGGGCTTCTCGAGCGCCTTTAGGTTTGGGTATGGAGGAGACTTAATCCTGACAGGCAAACGGCTTCAGGGGTGAGGAGCTCTAAGGCAGCCTCGGAGCCTGAGGACTTGGTGATGTCCAGAATAGCACAAGCTCTGCCTCACCCTCAGAGCCCCGGAGAGGGTCTGCGGTGCGTTTCAGCTTTGTTCCTTAGCCGGTTGGCTCCAGACCCTGCCCAATGAGAGCTTTACCCACTAGGGCAGTTCGCAACCCTGTTCACACGCCCTTGCAGGAGGTAAACTCAGAAACACGAGCACTGGGATACGTGCGGGGGCACCCAACAGCCAGCACCTGACGTGCAGCCGCCAGGCTGAGCCGTTTGGCCTCGGTAGGCAGCAGCACCCGCAGGCAGCCCTGGGAGCCGCTGGCGCTGGTCGCGTGCCCACGGCCGCGGAGGGTAACGGCGTGTGCCGGGCCTGGGGCAGCCTGACGGGCACCCTGCAGCGCCGCCGGAACCGGCTGAAAGAACCGGGAGCTGTGCTCAGCGGGCTGGGAGCCGCGGGGATCTGCTGCTTGGGGGGGACCGGGTTAGCTCGAGGAGGACAGAGCTGCTTCTGTTAGCCCAGAGAGAAAGGGCTGGGTAAAGACGTGTGAGTGCCTGGCCCCAGGAAGCCCCTTGTGCTCTCTGGTGCTTAGCATGCACGGCTGCCTTGGGTCTGATTTTGGGCTGTGTGTGGCTGGCCCCAAAGACGAAGCCTGAACACACGGGCTAATACCAAAGTGTGGACCTGAGAGCAGGCCTGGCTGGAAAACCAAGGGCATGGCTCAGAGGAGCAGGAGCATCTGTCCTGCATTGAGGATCAAAGTTTTCCAGGGGGCTTCACGCTGCCTAATGAGCATGTAAATCCTCCGATGCCCCAGCCTGACTGCAGCTCCCTGGGCAAGGCCACCTCCTTCCCCGTGTCTGCCCAGTGCCTTGTGGCGATCTCAGGGTGCCGCGGCTCCAGGAGCAGCACGGCTGCGTGTATGGAAGAGCAGAAGGACCTTATTTCTCCAGAGACGCTGTGTATCCGAAAAAGAGCTGAGAAGCTCTTGCTGTCTTTACTGGTAGCATCAGCTCTTGCAATTAAATGCAAAAGCTGAAACGAAGGGGGTGGTGAGGCAGGAAGTCCGCTGTCCATCGCGAGGAGGTCTGCATGTATTAGCTGGCTGGCTTGGATATCCTAATTAACGTGCTGATTTGGTTTCCTTTCTTTAATCAGGTTCCCAGGATCCCTAGGATGAGGCTGCTGTGAAGGAGGGGCAGATCCGCTGCCTGCGCTGCCGTGCCTGCAGATCCCCGCGGCCCCCTTTCTGGCTGAGCGCCGTCCCCAGAGCCGCTGGGCAGAATGACTGTCAGATGTGTGCTGCAGCCCCCTGTCCTGGGGAGGACGTTGCTCCCCGTTCTGCTGCTGGCGGCCTCGGCTCACTGCCACTGGCCCAGCGAGCCGGCAGAAGTGGTGCGGGACTGGGAAAACCAGCTGGAGGCCTCCATGCACTCGGTGCTCTCGGACCTCCGAGAGACTGTGCCGGCCGTGGTGGGCATACCGGACAGCTCCGCCGTGGTGGGCCGCTTCTTCAGAGTCTCCATCCCCACAGATTTAATTGCTTCCAATGGAGAGGTAGTCCAGGTGAGAAATGGCGTTCCCCAAGGCTCGTTTTCAGTTCTGTTCTTGCAGGAGTCCTGCTAGTCACCGCACGGGCAGGGGGTCACACGCACTGCTGTGAAGCAGCCCTGAGGTTCTGTAGGACTGTGGAAGGATTTATTTATTTTTTTAAATCATTTTTCTTACCTCACTGTAAAGTTTCTTTCCTCTACAGTAAGGCAGAGAGGAGACGCCTCTCCTCGGGGACAGCTGATCAGGTTTGTTGGCTGTGGTTAAATGGTGAAACCCTCGGCCCTTGGGATGATGGGCACGCTCCCGAGAAGACGTTGCCTCGGGATCAGGGCAGCCACGAATTCCCTGGGACTGCCCTGACGCTCGGGGAGCTTGCTTTGCTATGGTAACAAAATATTGGTAGACAAATAGACCTGGTTCTGCGAGCAGGGCTCTGGACTGTGTTCGCCACAGTCTCTCCTGACCTTGTCCCTAAGCCCTCCTGAGAAAGACGAGAACCTTTCTTTTTATCTGACTTGCCCTCAAGGTTCTGGCACCGCAGGCACCCCAAAACTGAGCTTTGGAAGCAGTCCTGAGGGCAAGGAGGTGTCAGAATAGCCCGGAGGAAGACAGACACGCTGCCAAGCACTCGTTTATTAATCTTTAGTCCTTTTCTGGAAGGGTGCTGAGAAGTTGTCGTCTCAGCCTCTGCCTGCTTGGGTGGAGAGTTCAGAAGACTCTGTTTTGAAAAGAAAACTGAAAATCACCCTCCAGTCTTAGACATATTTCTTTCAGAGAGCAGACTCGAAAAATATTTTTAAAAATCCATTTTGGGGAAATGCTATAAAAAGCCAACCTTCTGGTGCGTCTCAGCAGATCAGAGGGAGATGGAGAGAGCGAGTCAGGAGGCAGTCTGACATCCTGGCTTCTCCTTGAAGGCAGGTTTGTTTTAGCTCTGCGTGCTGTCGCGCAGTCATCTCCATCCGGATCTGTGATCTCTCCGGCGACGGCGCCAGGACCGCGATGTGCCGGGGGTAGGCAGAAAATCAGCAGAAAGCGTCCAAAGGGACGTCAGGTCCCGGGGAAGGGGGGGGTGGCGGGGGAGCCCTGGCAGTAGAGGAGATGGAGGTGGGACAGGCTGGTCGCAAAGCACAGACCGGGACGTTTCATTGAGGAGTGCATGGCCACTTTTGGAGTGTGGGATGCCTTCTGGTGGCACGGTGAGTGCCAGGCAGCTGCTCCAAGGTGAATCTTTAGGAGCAAGAGAGGTGCTCGGGGCTGCTGTGCCCTTGGGCCCTACACCCGCTGCCTGGCTCCATGCGTGATGGGTGCCGCCGCCAGGACCCCGGGGGCTTTATCCTTAGCTGTGAATCCCCCCGTACTTCTGAGGGAGCTGTCAAGGTAACGTGTTCCAGAAACATGAACTTGGGTGTTTTGTATCCGTGGCTTGTTTCGGTGTTGCCTAACGGCTACTTTGTCAGCAAGAAGTCATTTCTAGTGCTTGCTTACCACCACAGCTTCCTCTGCCTCCTGTTCCTGGCGCAGCAGCTGTCTTTGATAGTTCCAGCAGCTGCAGGAAAACTCGGTGATACATTACTTCAGCCCCACAGCTTCAAACAATGCTTCCGCCGCTGCAGCGTCCAGGCGTGTTTGCTAACAGCAGCAGGTGCCCGAGGAGCAGCACAGGGGCCGTGGAGGAGCAGTTGCCGGCTGGGTGCAGTTCAGCAAGGGCTGGGAGCGATTTCCACGCTTGTACGTGGGCTTGCCTGAATGCACGTCGCATCTGTTTGCCTTGAAATTGATTTTAAAAGTGAGGCAGGCTCTAGGGCAGCGGTACTGGCCTCGTTTAGCTGGTGCATCTGGAAGGTCTCTCCCTCGCAGCAAAAGCTGCGTCGGCTGCCAAGCATAGCCGACCTTTCCCTTGGGGATTTGACTCCTGGCTAGGGAGAGCTGCGTAGGCAATTCTGGAGCGCTGGGGTGCCTTTTTTGTTTTACCATCAAGCTTCAGGGCAAGCTGCTCTGCTCTTTTTCTCAGGCTGCCTTGTGTTTTTCAGCCAGAGCAGTAAAAACATAACGCATCTGGATCTAAGGGAGGTGCGATTGCCAATACTCGGTCCCCTTACGTTTCTAAGAAATTGTGTATCTCATTTAAAAAGAAAAAAGCTGGCAGTCGGTGTCCCCAAACTTCCAGGAGCTCCCCATCTGGAGCCCAAAGAAGGTGTGACTGCTTCGCTTCTAGGTCATGCCCACTGATTATCGTACCGTGGCGGGGAGTGCCTCGAAGCTGCTTCTCAGATCCTCTCCCCGCTCGTTAGCAGATTCCAGCCGACCCGAAGACAAAATAGTTTTCTCTGCAAACTTGCTTGTGGGATGGAAACAATGCCAGGCATTCGCGGCGCTGCGGAGGAGTGCCTCGCAGGCGCGCTCCTGCACAGATGTGTGGGCTCCGTGCCGTCAGGTACGTGCTGCTGGGAGCAGCTGCGAGTGCTTCCCTGCCACCCCCAGCCAGCCTAAGGACGGGCGAGGTTTTATGGCCAGGCACAAAAGCAAGCTTACTCCCGTGCGCTCAGCAGCTAGGCCAAATGCAAAGGTGGATGCGCAGGGAAGCTGGGAGGGAAAAAAAAAAAAAAAAAGCCCCAAGCTGCTAACTATTTTGTGAGTTAATTAACGTCAGAGCCTCTGCTCTGCGCGGCTTTGTGGTGCTGGAACTCGTGGCTGGAGATGCTGGAGATGAGAAACCACCAGTGCCTTCGTGTGAGAGGTGCTGCCGACCGCCTCGCGCCTCCGAGCGGTGCCTGCAGCCCCGTGGGTCTTCCAGCTCCTAATTTCGGCGGGGCCCTGCAGCGAGGCTGCTGCCCGGCGTCGGGAGCTGTCCTGGATCCGCACGTCCCGTCCCCACCGAAGGCTTTGCAGGCCCTGACCTGCTGCGTCCCCGCAGCTGTCGGGCAGGGCAGGCGTGCTCAGCTGTGTCCCGTCGTTGCAGAGTTCAGCGCACCCGGGCCTAAACCCAGCTGGATTTCCTGTTCCTGTTGCTCCCATTGGAAGGCTGTTCCAGAATTTGGTTGTTCTGATTAAAAATGCAGCTTCTGAGCCTAAATTTAGAGATGGCTGGAAATATTTAGACGAGCTGCCCTTTAGCTGAAAGCTCTCTCCACCTTCATAATATTTACTTCCCTTATGTATTTATAAGTGACAGGCATATTCCCGTCTTGATTTTATTAGCTTAAACAAGCCAATCTCTTTAGTCTTTCCCCATAAAATAAGCTATTTTTTTCCCCCTCCTCATCTTTGCAGCTGTCTAGCTGTCTTCTGCACCTCTTCCAGCTTGAGTTTATTTTTCTTGTGGTTGGGTGACCAGCGCTATCCAAGATCCTCCAGGTGAAATTCTACCAGAGCCTTGTGTAAAGGCATCAGCACTTCCTTTTTGCTGTAAATAACCTGTCCTATAGCTGTGTGCTTTTCCACATCTGCCTTCCTTCAGCTCTGGCATCTTGTGATCAGCTGCAGCGTCCAAGTCCAAAGGTTTTTTCCGCTTCCAATTCGTGAGATATCCCAGAAGAGCGCATTAGGCACGGGAGGCAGTCTGATTTGGCGTTGCCGATCCTGGTCTCTCCGAGGTCTGACACGCCACTTTTTAAGGTTGTCCCATTCTTCCTTGGTGAAAATCTAAGCCTCCCGCCGCTGGGTGACAGTACGGAGAGTCGAGGCAAGGAGAGCAGCGCCTTTGTCAGAGCTGGGGACTGGCTCTTTCGGCCTGTGCGTCCCGTTGCCCCCAGATGAAGATTCCCACCCGGAGCAGGAAAGCCGACGCTGGGCTTGGCCCACCAAAGAACAGCCGTACCAAGAGGGCGTTTCCGTGGTGACTGCCTCCATCCCGGCTCCCAGGAGCTGATCTGGCTGATGTGGGAACTGTTGTCAAAAGCATCCGACATCTCCACGTCTGTGAGAGGCTTTCTGGTGCCGAGCTGTGGGCCAGGGGCAGCATTTCTGTCAGCTGGCTGCAGGGAGCAGGAGACATCTGGGCTTCACGTGCCTCTCCAGAAACACCGGGCAGTGCACCCAGAGCTTCCCGTGAAGTGCAGTCACAAGGCGTGCACCTGAAATACAACAGCTCGGTGACTTCTTACCACTCGTGCATCCCTAGCAGCGGTCAGCAGACCGTGCAGGCTGCCCACCCTAATACTTCCTAATACTCCTCACCTGCCTGGTGACCATAAGGAAGCTGATTCAGGCCTGGGACAGGTCCCAGGTAGCAGCTCTGCTCCTTGGCTGCTGCTAAGGAGAAGCTTCCAGGTGAGCACTGCTGAGTCTTCCTGGTCCTGGCTCCTTAGTTCTCGGTTGTGATGTCCACGACCTCCCCAGGGCTTTGCTGGGGAGATGAGTGAAACACGTAGTGGGGCTCCCCAGAAGCTGCCACTCCGTGCAAAGGGAGCTGGTGGCCAAGAGATGAGAGCAGCGGGAGTAAATCAGGTGGCTGCTGTCTGAGACGCCTCTGTGCTGTGGGTTCTGGGGGCAGTGAGAGCGTTGCCTCTTCATCTGGTTAAAAAGGAGCCCTGCTTTCCAGCCAGGAGCCTGGCTTTCTGAGGGTGGTTCTAATTACTGTCTGTTGGAGGGGCCTTTGTCGAAGTGCTTTACTCGTCAGACTGCAGGGGCCTTCTTTAATGAACAGGATCCGCAGAGCTCGAGTTGCAGGAGCCCTAAGGTTGAGATCTGGTGTGGGTGCTGTGCGCGGTGCCAGCCCCTGCTCCGAGGCAGCGCCCTGGGCAAGGGGCCAGGCATCAGAAGCCAGCCTTGAAATACCAGGACACGCTGGGTTTTATGGAGGAGAGGCACAAAATCCTGTTGTGTTGTTTTTCTCCTGCAGTGTTCCTTATTTCCAAGATTTTTAACTGCATGTGAATTTTAACACAGTGGTACTTCTCAAAGAGTGGGGGATAAGCGAACAGTCCCGAGGGGCTGTGTGGCCAAGCTGGGCATCCTAAAAAGCTCCGTGCGCTGAGCTGTTTGAGCTTCGTCTCACTCCCAGGGTCCCCGGTTTTCTTAGGCTTTGCCTACCTAAAAGGCACAGCAACAGCAGCTATTTACAGGGAGCGCGCTGGGAGAAATGGCAACATCTGGAACAGGTCCAGGCAAAGGACTTCTTGGGCAAGGCTTTGCTTCGCCACGGTGCTGCAATCGCAGAGATAAGATGAGCTGATAAGATTTCTGTTGGGGGGCCGAGGGGGCTGCTTATCTTTTTCCTGCAGCAAAACAAAGTCGGGGAATTTGGCATTTTCAGTGCACGCTTAGTAACGAGCTCTGAATTCGGAGGAGTGGAAAAAGTGACTCAATCTAATTATAAACCAGCTTTTCAGCCGGGCCGGGAAGTTCCTTGTTTTGTCCTGCTCTTACGGGTTGTTGCCCTGAGCATCCGGGGAGCCTGAAATGAGATGGTGGAGTCCTGTGAACAGGCTGACCTGAGATTGCTGGATCGGGCTCGCCTTTCCTCGCCGCTGTCCTGAATGCCAGATTTCCAGTAATCTGCTGATCGCAGGAAGAAATTGCAGGGCTGGTGAGCTGTGCGGCCGCAGCGCTAAACCCCCGGTGCTTGGCATCCCCACCGTGTGGTATTTTCGCTTCCCTTTGGCCTTTCACTTACAAAAAGCCGTGCTGAAAGAAGAGACCGACTCAACTTTTCTTTTTGGGCCGTTTGAGGCTTTTCCTGCCCCGCTCGCCCCCTGCCCAGGCGAGGAAGCGGGGCGTGGGCAGCTGCGCCTGCTTGCTCTGACAATGAGGCTAAACAAACCCTTCCAAGCCGGCCGCGCGAGCCGATGAAAGGGGCATTTCTTGGGACACTCAATGTTTTGTCGTGACCTCCCGGTGAAACAGCTGTTGTGTTCCCTCGCCCAGGCAGAGTGGGACGCTGAATAGTGCCCTTTTAGCGAGCGCGGAGGCGCAGCTGGAAGAGAAGCCGTCACGGTAGGAGTATGCGAGAATGGCACGAGCTGGGCGTAGCTGCCCCAGCGCGAGGCCGTTTCGCCGATAGGAAGAAGCTGGCGGAGCAAAGCAGGCCAGCACGGCCGAACACACGTCCACAGAGGGAGGGAGGGAGCAGCTTCCCGTGCAGGGTCTTTGCCTGCCCAGTGCTGGGAAACACGGGTGAGCGGCAGCGCGACGTCGCGGTCAGGTTTTCATAACCACACAGAAGTTAGCGCAGCTTTGCTGTCTGGTTCCCTAGGGACCGAAGCTCGGACCCCAAGTCTGAAGGCCAGGAGCTGTGGTACAGCCCCCACCACCTCGCTGTCCCTTGGCTTTCCCAGCCAAAAGGTTTGCTTTTTTTCAAGGGCAGCAGCTCCAATTCCCAGTGACGTCCAGAAGGAGCCGAAGGCTTCAAGAGGTGCCCGTCTTCCTGGCACGGCTGCTTTTTGCCAGGCGAGCCCCACGCGGTGCCCCAGCTTGCAGTTCTGCTGCATTGCAGGAAAGCTATGGGCTTGAGGCTGCCTGTTGCTCCTGCTGACAAAGCTGCCCCTAGCAGTGGGCTGTGATGAAGCCTGGCTTTAGGCAAACAGCTTAAATTTGACTCTTTCTTTGCAGCTATATTTGCATTTGAATTGTCTCCTCCTTCCCGTTTTCTTTCCCCTGCCCGCTCGCTTGCAGGAGCCGGAGCTGCAGTGCTTGGGGCAGCCCTGAGCACCGTTCAGCTCCGCTCTTTTTTTTTTTCTCATTATTGGCCATGTGTGTCCAGGTAATGCCAAAGGAGCAACCCAGAAGAAGGGGAGTCTGTTGCATGGTAGATTATCGTCGGTGGTGATTCTCCACATGCAGTTACCGGCAGACGGCTCTGCGTGTCAGCAGCAGCCGGGCGCAGGGAGGAGAGGCAGTGGAAGATCTGGTGGAGCTGCAGGAGCATCCGCACCCACTCCTGCCCGAAAGCAGTCAGGATTTTTTCAGGCCTGACTTGAGAGTGCTCAGGAAGCACAGATGCGGAGTCCTCGGCTGCCCCTGCTGGCAGGGGTCTCGCAGTATGGGCTGGGAGGGTCAGCAGGGTTGCGCTGCTGTGCTAGCGCGAGCCCTGTGCCTGTTCCTGGCAAGGACGTGCTGCCTCCTTTTTGCAGGATTCAATGGAGGGAGGAGGAGGACTGAATACTTGGAGGATTAGAGGGAACTTTTGTAGGCAAGAATGCTTTTTTTTTTCTTTTTTGCGCCTGAATTCCCTTGGAGGCAACGGCTTTGCTCACTGCATTTTCTTGTCTTTGTCTTGCAAGCTACAGGGCTTTGAGATCTAAGTTTAAAAAACAAATCAAATTGAGCTATCTTCCTGTACGAGCTGCCTGACTGCTCCCGGCCAGCCTAAAAATAACAGGCCGTGTGTGTCTGAAGGGACTTTGTGAGCTGGGTCTTCAAAGCCAGCCAGACCACTGCATGTACTTAAAATTGCGAACATGGCTAAGTTTTTAATGGTCTTGTATACACTGCTAGGCTTGTGTAGTCTTTAGCCGATAAGCATTCATTTACAATTATCTCAAATAATAGGAAAACAAAGACAGCCTTTTTTCTTGAGCAACAGAAGCCTTCTTTTGAAACCAGCCCCCTTGTGAGAGACGGCAGGACTTAAGGCCGGTATTTACTGTGTGCATCAAACACTGGAAAACTGCGTACGTGAAAGCTAGAGATCCCAAATCAGTAACTATGGGCAGCCTTAACAAATACCCTTTGAAGCAACATTTGGAGGAAATGTTGCTAGAACAGGGTGCCGGGCTCCGCTCTAGTTTCACGGTGCCGCAAGCACAGCACAACACCTTACCGGCGGCTGGGCTCCGGCAGGGCCGTGGCATTGGAGAGCCGTCACTTGTGGCCTTCCTAAAGATTTCCCTGGGGAGGCACAGGCATCGTCACGGGTTTCGTGTGCCTAACCCCTGTAAACTTGATTTTTTTTCTAATTTTGCAGAGCCTCGAGAAGCGGTCTGCACGTCCTCACGGGTTGAAAAGCTAGCTCAGCAGCTTTTAAATCAGGTTTAAGTGGTTTTATAAATGTTTTGCAGCCATCACGTCCCCGCTAGAACAAGCTGTCCTGGCTAGCTGTACCTCTCGCTATTAAAGGCGTTCTTATTCCCCATTGTGGAAGCCTCGACAGCGCCGCGGCTTTGTCTGGGCTGCGTGCGTCGCGCGCCCGGCCCTGCCCGGCCTGCTGCCCGCGGTACGGCTGGTGGCTGGCTGTGGCCCGAGGGGACAGTGGCACCGTCCGGCTCCTGCTGCTTGAAACGCAGAGTCGTGCTCGGGGCTGCCCTGGCATCTCGGTTCCTGGGGGGTGCTAGGGAATGGTGCCAGCCGTGAGGAGGGGCACGAGCACAAAGCTGCCTCCGCATCTGGCAGGGCAGCACCAGGCCGTGGCCGCATCCTCTTCTGGAGCGTGAAATGCCCGAGAAAGGACACCTTGTTCCTGCCAGAGGGAGGCCCAGCTCAGGTGGAGGCCTGGCTTTCCTCCGGGCTGCCCCGGGGTAAAAGCAGCTTCTGTTCTTGCTGTGGTGGGGAGGAGGGTGTCTGCCAAAAACCGCCGCTTTCTGCCGGGCAAGCGGGTAAACGGCAAAGGCGGGTGGAAGGATGTTCACGGCCCAGAGCCTGGGCTCGGGTGGGCTGGCTTTCTGTGTCTGGTGCAAGCGGGAATCCTGATTCCCTGCTCTCCGACACCGCTTGTTAGGAGTTAACTAAAAGACGTGCTAACAGCTTTAAACTCTGCTCTATAAAGTGTACCGAGCGTGTGTCTCGTGATGTGCTCTCCAGCTTGTCTGGGCTGGCAGAAAGCGAGGCTGATTCTCTGCAGATGAGAGGAAGAGGGGTGGTGCCCTTGCAGCCGTGGCTGAAACCCTCCGCTGCTCTTGCACAAAAGCTTTCTCATGCTGCCGTCCCCAGTGGTCTTTCAGGCCCTGTGTTATCCTTGCAGTTAGCCTCCTCTTCTTCCTCTCCTCGTCCTTTTGAAGTAGAGGCTTTGCTCTTTGTAGGTGACAAGCACAAAAAGAGCCAGCAAAGAGAGCTGGACGTGGTGCGGCTCTACGGGCCTTTCCCTGGAGCTCTTGCATACAGGGGTGGGAAGAAGTACCCCAGCGTCACAGCCTGCAGTGGGGGACGTCGCTCAGTGTCCGTGTGTCCCCAGGCGTCCCAGAGCGGGGACCTGCAGTTCAGCACAGAGGTGTGCAGGTGGCTGTTCCCTGCTGCGCTCTCGGCCGTGCTGGTGGCACAGGGGGAGGCACGGGCCTGGTGGCACTTGTGGCAGAGCCGGAGCCTTCTGCATGTAGGCAAAGCAGGTCAGGAGTCTGGCCAGAGACCTTTGCGGGACTATATGAGCTCCTGTGGCTCCTTAAGTCCTTTGGGACCGGCACACCCCACAGAGCCAGTCCTTGTCATCACTCTGAGGAGATGCCTCGGGCTGCCCTGTTCTGGACAGGTGGTTCCTTCGCCAGTTGTTAGCCTTCAGATTTTCTTTTTTCTTGATCCTTTTGATTAAATGTTATTGCCGGTAGAACCTCCCCTAATGCCTTACTTCTAAAAACACCTTCTTCTGTCTCTTCTCTGGTAGATCTCTGAAGCTGGGAAGGAGTCCTTGCCTTCGTGGTTACACTGGAATGCAGAGAGCAGCTCCCTGGAAGGGCTGCCCCTCGACACGGATAAGGGCGTCCACTACATCTCGGTGACCACACTGCAGCCCTTCCCAAACGGGAGCTACGTGCCGCAGACCACAAACGTGTTCTCCGTTGAGGTCCACCAAGAAGACCACAACGAGCCTCAGTCGGTGCGAGTGGCGGTCCAAGACACGGGCGAGGCAGCGCCGTTTGTGTGTGGCGCAGAAGAGCCAGTCACTGTCCTGACTGTCATTTTGGATGCCGACTTAACAAAAATGACACCAAAGCAGAGGATCGAACTGTTAAACAGAATGAGAAGCTTCTCGGAGGTGGAGCTTCACAACATGAAGTTGGTTCCTGTTGTAAATAACAAACTCTTTGATATGTCAGCCTTCATGGCTGGACCGGGAAATGCAAAGAAGGTGGTGGAAAACGGGGCCTTACTCTCATGGAAACTGGGATGTTCTCTCAGCCAAAACAGCGTCCCCAACATCAGCAAGGTCGAGGCTCCGGCAAAGGAAGGGACTATGTCTGCCCGCCTTGGCTACCCCGTTGTTGGCTGGCACATTGCTAACAAGAAACCTCACCTCCCAAAAAGGATGCGTCGGCAGATCAACGCCACCCCGACGCCTTTGACTGCCGTTGGGCCGCCCACCACTGCCGCGCAAGAGCCACCGACAAGGATCGTCCCCACCCCAACGTCGCCTGCCATAGCGCCCCCCACGGAGACGACAGCACCCCCCGTCAGGGAGCCCATCCCACTGCCCAGGAAGCCTACGGTCACCATCAGAACAAGGGGCCCCATCGTCCAGACACCCACTCTTGGACCAATCCAGCCGACCAGGGTGATAGAAGGCACCGGTACGGCCTCCGTGCCAATTCGCCCCACGATGCCTGGGTACGTAGAGCCCACCGCGGTGATCACGCCGCCCACGACCACCACCAAGAAGCCTAGGGTCTCCACTCTGAAGCCCGCCACGCCATCCACAACGGATTCCTCCACCGTGACGACACGGAGGCCTACTCGAAGGCCCAAAACGCCCCGTCCTACGAAGCCTCCCAGCACCACCAGATCCCCGATCTCCAAGCTGACCACCGCCTCCCCACCGACCCGCGTACGCACCACAGCTAGTGGGATCCCCCGGCCCTGGGAGCCAAACGAGCCCCCCAAGCTGACAAACCACATTGACAGGGTTGACGCGTGGGAGGGCACTTACTTCGAGGTTAAAATACCCTCAGATACCTTTTACGATAAGGAAGATACCACCACTGACAAACTGCAGCTGACCTTGAAGCTGAAGGAGCAGCAAATGTTAGAGGAGAATTCGTGGGTCCAGTTCAACAGCACAAGCCAGCTCATGTACGGCATGCCGGACCACAACCACATCGGGAAACACGAGTACTTCATGTACGCCACAGACAAAGGCGGGCTTTTTGCCGTGGATGCTTTTGAAATCCACGTCCACAAACGCCCCCATGGGGACAAGTCCCCAGTGAAGTTCAAGGCCAGGTTGGAAGGAGACCACAACGCGGTGGTGAATGACATCAATAAGAAGATCATGCTGGTGAAGAAGCTGGCCCTGGCGTTCGGCGACAGGAACAGCAGCACCATCACGGTGCAGGACATTGCCAAAGGCTCCATTGTGGTGGAATGGACAAACAACACGCTGCCCGTTGAGCCCTGCCCCCGGGAGCAGATCCGGACTTTGAGCAAAAAGATCGCAGATGACTCAGGGGGGCCAAGCCTGGCTTTCTCCAACATCTTACAGCCCGAGTTCAAGCCTCTGAACGTGTCGGTGGTCGGCTCCGGCAGCTGCAGGCACATCCAGTTTATCCCGGTGACGAAGGACGGACGGGTGATCTCAGAGGCAACGCCAACGGTGGCGGCCGGCAAAGACCCTGAGAAGAGCAGCGAGGATGACGTGTACCTGCACACCGTCATCCCCGCCGTGGTGGTGGCCGCCATCCTCCTCGTGGCCGGCATCATCGCCATGATCTGCTACCGCAAGAAGAGGAAAGGGAAGCTCACCATCGAAGACCAGGCCACCTTCATAAAGAAGGGCGTGCCTATCATCTTTGCCGATGAGCTGGACGACTCCAAGCCTCCGCCGTCATCCAGCATGCCCCTCATCCTCCAGGAGGAGAAAGCCCCGCTGCCCCCCCCGGAGTACCCAAACCAGAGCATGCCGGAGACCACGCCGCTCAACCAGGACACCATCGGGGAGTACACGCCGCTGCGGGACGAGGACCCCAACGCGCCGCCCTACCAGCCGCCCCCCCCCTTCACCGCGCCCATGGAGGGGAAAGGCTCCCGCCCGAAGAACATGACCCCCTACCGCTCCCCGCCGCCCTACGTCCCCCCTTAACGAACTGGATGCCATCGGGGGAGAAGGGGCCTCCAGTTCCACACCGGTGCTGTCTGTGGGCCGGCAGCCCCCTCGCCAGCCGGGAAGCCCAAATCCCAGCCCGCTCCCGAGCAGGCCCCCTCCGGCTGCGCCCGCCACACCAGAGTGCTCGCGGAACCTGGGGGACACTTGTTTTATTTTTGCCTAACAAGCTTTGGTTTTATTTTATTCATAGAGAAATTCTCGGCTCAAAAACCGTCTTTCTGGCGCCGGGCTTCCGGATGCGGCCGGGGCCGGCGCAGAGGGCAGGGAGGGGGGGACGAGCAGGCAGCACTGGGGTGGCACTCTGGGTCTCCGCTGTTTGCCTTTAACACTAACTGTACTGTTTTTTCTATTCACGTGTGTCTAGCTACAGGACGTAACATGAAAGGTAGCCTAAAAATAATTAAATTCAAGGGACTTTCTGAAGTCGATGTTTTTAAGTTTTTACAGTTAATCTACTGTTTACCTAAACTCGTATATATATAGTTTGGGGGCTGGGGGGAAGCGCTATGCTACGAGTAAGCTCCGGGGGTGTTTCAGGCCTAGGGAGAGGGTGGACCTAGAGGCCAGCCAGCCCTGTCGCTGGGGGGAGATCGGTTTCTTGGTTTGTTTTTTTTGTTTGTTTGTTTTGTTTGTTTGTTTTTGTTTTACTTTATTTTTTAATCAAAGAAATCCTGGTTTTCTCACACATCATGAGCTAGCCACCAGTTGAGTCAGACCAGCCGGGTGCTGCTCCCTGGGCACGGGGCCGCTGGGGACGGAGCCCCTGTAAGGGGGGGTGCTGGGGCTGAGGGGGCTTCTGTAAGAAAAAAAAAGC
>NC_048904.1:6727283-6820474 GCF_011077185.1 Oxyura jamaicensis
CTGCCGCCAATGGGAGCCGCCGGGACGCGAGCCCCGCACCGGCCCCGCCCCGCCCCGCCCCGCCGCCCCGGGGCCCCGCTCGGCCCGCCCGGGCACGACCCGCGGTCCCGGCCGGGAAACTCCAGCGCGGAGCCAGCGCCTGCTCGGCGGAGCCCCCGCTCCGGTTCGCGCACCCGACGGGGAGAAGCCGCCGCCGCTCTTGTCCCGGGTCCCCGGGTCCCCGGTTCCCCCGGTGGCGAGGCGGTGGCAGCGCGGCGATGCCGTGTCCCCCGCCCCGGGGCTGGGCCGGGAGCCGCGGTGGCCGGCGTGACGCCGGGCATGGGTGGTGCGCGGCACCCGTAGCAACGGGCCCCGGCTTGTCCCAAACAGCCGGCGAGCCATGGGTGCGCGCGGACGCCTCGCCTTCCTCCTCCTCCTCCTCCTCGGTGCCCCAGGTAGGGCCGCGGGGCTCCAGAGGCACCCCCGGGGAGACCCCGAGAGGAGGGGGATGCGGGACAGGGTCCCCAAGGGTGCCCTCGTGTGCCAAGCCCGGGCTGGGCACAGGGACAGCAGCTGCCCGGCTGGCTTCAGGGGCTGGGGCACCTCTGGGGTGCCTTGGGGACGTCTCTGGGGTGCCATCGGGGTGTCCCAGAGGGCTCCCCAGGGTGGTGCTGGGACATCCCCAGCAGGCTGGGGTGACACTCGGCTCTTTCCAGGGACGTTTGTCAGGCCGGCAGGTGAGAACGGCAGGGCCACCGTGCCCATGGGGGTGCCAGGGGGCAGACCCTGGTCCCTGAGCGTGGCCGGGTGAGCCACCAGCGGTGACATGATATGGGGCCGGTCCCCGCGGTGTCCCGCCAGCCCTGCCCGACCTGCCCCGCGTGGTGACCCTGAGCGAGGACGCAGCGCCGGGCACCCGCGTGGCCGAGGTGACCGTGTCCTGCAGGACTGCGGAAGGCAGCCCCAACGTCACTCTGCTGCGCGTCGAGCCCGGCACCCCCACCGACCCCACCATCACCCCGCGCACCCCTGAGCCTGGCCACCCCTTCAACCCCATCGCCATCAGCGCCGTCGGCGTGTCCGCCACCACCTTTCGGGCAGAGGTACGGCTGCGGGACGCGGTGCGTGGCGGGAGCCTGCGGGGACCCCGCTGGGCACCGTACCCTCGCCGCAGGTGACGCTGCGTGCCGGCGCCGAGCTCGACGCCCGCCGGGTGAACCAGTACGCACTGGCGCTGCGCGCTGCCTGCCCCAGCGGAGAGGAGTTGACAAAGTGGCTCTTTGTCCGGGTGACGGTAGGACGGGCGCTGCGCTGTGACGCCCCGTTCGCCAGCGCGGGCGGGGACGTGGTGCGGGTGCCGGCGGACGTGGCGCCCCGGGCCCCCCTGTACGCGGTGCTGCCGCAGCTGCTTGGTGGGCTCACGGTGAGTGCCCGCAGCCCCCTGTCCCGCAGCCCCTGCCAGTGGGAGCCACCCCTGGGGACTGCGGGGCACAGGGACGGAGCTGTGTGCTGTCCCCCTGCAGTTCCGGCTCAGAAATGACGGCACGCCGCTCACGCTCACCCCACGGGGCCTGGTACTGGCGCCCGCCAGTGGCTTCAGCCCCAGTAAGGTCACCCAGGTGGGCACCAGCATCCCCGTGCTGTCACAGCCTGTCCCTTGCTGGCACTGCCTGAAGCTCTCAGCATCCTCCTCCCATGCCCCAAGAGCGCTCCAGCCCTGTTCCTATTCCTGTCCCCATCCCCAGCTCCGTCCCCTTTGGCATCCCATCCCCATCCATGCCCCTGTTTGCACTCCTGATCCCCATCCCTGTCCCCATTCCCATCCCCATTCCCGTCTCCTTGGCCTCATCCCCGTCCCTATTCCCAGCCCTATTCCTCCATCCCAAGCCCCATTCACACCCCTCTCCATCCCCAGTCCTGTCTCTGTCCCTGCCCCCATCTCATCCCCATGCCCCCCCATCCCCACCCCTATGGCTGTCTTCTCCATCCCCGGCCCCCTCCCTGGCCCCGTCGCTGTCCCCGGTGCCACCCCGGGCTGTCCCCCTGGCACTGCCCGCAGAGTTTCAGGCTGGAGATCGAGGTGACGGACCGGCAGGGGCACAACTGCAGCGGGGCCGTGACAGTGGAGGTCCTGCCGTCACGCCGTCCCCGTGTCACCATCCTGTGAGTGGGGCCGGGCTGGGCGGGGGGTGCTGGTGGCACCAGGCCATGCCACACTGCCACCTGTCCCCGCAGGGAGCCGCGGCGAGACGTGACGGTGCCCGAGGGCTCCGGCCCCTGGGAGGTGGTCACGCAGGTCCAAGCCAGCGGTGACAACGTGCACTACGCCATCCTTTCTCCCACGGCGCCAGTGCTCTTCACCATCGACGAGTGTGAGCGGGGGGGTGCTGGGGGACCCCTAGGGCCACCCTGTCCCCGTCCCCGTGCCTGACACAAGGCTGCGCCGCCTCCCGCAGTGACGGGCGAGATCCGCAGCACGTGCCGGCTGGAGGTGGCCCGCGTGCGCCTCCTCGTCCGGGCTTACAACGCGCTGCAACCTGCCGACCAGGCCACCGCCACGATCAATGTCACCGTGCAGGGGAGGGACCGGCAGGCTCCATCCTGCGTCCCAGCACTCTACGTGTACGGTTTGGGGGGGGGAGATGCCGGGAGGGGAATGCTCCTCTGTGCCCAGGGCACGGAGCTGAGGCACCAGCTGCCACACTGCAGGACCCAGGTGCGTGAGACGGTGTCCCCCGGCAGCACCCTGGTGACACTGAGGTGCGCCAGCCCCGCTGGTGCTGAGGGGCCCCTGAGCTACGCCCTGGAGGGGCCCCCAGGCTCCCGCTCCCGCTTCCGCATGGAGGGGCCGCGGCTGCAGGTGAGCGGGGCTGGGGCTGGTGACCCCCTCCTGGGGGCACAGGGATCCTCCAGCACCTTCCATCGGGCTGGGCACAGCGTGGCAGCGGCTCTGGGGGACAGCCGGCCCTACGGGACATCGTGTCCTGGCAGGTCAACACCACCCTGGACTATGACTCGCAGGCAATGGCTGCTCTGGGCTTCCAGCTGACGGCCACCGTCGTGGTGACAGCCGGGGGACAGCCCCCGCGGAGCAGTGAGTGCCCACGTCCCCTGTGCCCCGAGGGAGGTCGGAGTAGGGTGGGCAAAGCCCCTTTTGGACACCGCAAACAACAGCGGAGGAAGCGCTCCTCTCCTGTGGCCCCAGTGATGCGTCCCCCAAAGGCACCCAGCTGGTGGCACTGTCCCCTTGTCCCCAGCGGAGCGTGCCCAGCAGGGGCGGGTTGTGGGACGGTGCCGGCGCGGCTGAGCCGCCGTGTGCCGCGCAGCCCGTGTGCCTGTGCTCGTGACCGTGACACCCGTCAACGAATTCCCACCGGAGTGCCCCCGAGGCCTCGCCTTCACCGTGCTGGAGACGGCGCCTTTCGGCAGCGTCGTGGGGTACGTGAACGGCACCGACCGCGACCACCCGCCGAACAGCCTCGAGTACAGCCTCGAGGGGGGCTCCGGCCCCGCGCAGCCCTTCTCCATCGACACGCACAGCGGTGAGCACCCGTCCCCTTCCCCAGCCCCTCTGCCCCATCCCAGCACCCGCCGGTGCCCAGCGCTGACGCCGCCCCACAGGCGAGATCCGCGTGGTGGGTCCCCTCGGCTCCGTGCCGCGCATGAGCTACCGGCTGCCGGTGCGGCTGACGGACACCCACAACGACCTGGACCCGGCGAACCGGCGGAGCCGCCTGTGCAACGTGGCCGTGCGCTTGCAGGTGTGAGCACGGTGCCGTGGCCCCGTGTCCGCCCCGGGGCGGGCTCCAGGCTGCGCGTCTCTCCCGGGAGCTGGGCAGGATGGAGCAGGGCCACCTCCGCTCCCCGCAGGCCGTGCGGGAGCCGCGGTGCACCCCCGAGGTGCAGGAGCTGTGGATCACGGCCGGGAGAGGCAGCCGCCAGCCCGTCACCCAGCTGGCGTGCCGGGGTGACCCCGACACCACCGCGCTGTCCTACGCCATCGTTGGAGGTGAGGAGCGGCCCAGCTGCGGTGCCAGCCCTGTCCCCTCACCTCGGCCATGGCGCTGAGCACACCCTCTGGAGCAGGCAACGAGGACGGACGCTTTCGGCTGGATGGGAGCACCCTCTCCTACGTCCCCGACGGCCCGGCCGAACCCCGCACCTTTGTGCTGCTGGTGGAGGTGTGGGGCGGCCCCGGGGCCCCCCGCCGCAGCACGGTGGTGCCGCTGGTGGTGCACGTCACCCCCCGCAGCACCACGGTGCCGCCCAGCACCACCGCCCGGCACACGGTGAGCGGTGCCCCGCGGCCAGCGGCCCCTTGTCGGGGAACAGCCCCCGACCCCCTCACCCCCGGAATTTGCAGACGCCGCGGAAGAAGCCGCTGGTGGTCACGCGGACGGAGGCGGTATGGCACCCGCCGGCCTGGTTTGTGGCCGTGCTGACCGTGTCCGGCGTCCTGCTCCTGGTCAGCCTGAGCTGCCTGGCTCGGAGCCTCGTGTGCAGGTGAGCCCCAGCCCATGGCACGGCACGGCACGGCGAGGCCAGGGCTCACCGCCGCTTTCTGCTCCTCCCGCAGCAGCCGAGCCCCCGGCAAGCAGCTCCTGGGCGAGAGGTGGGTGCCATGCGGCCGGGGAGGCGGCACAGGCTCCTGTAGCGTCCCTGCAGCCAGGCAGGGAGATGTGGCATCGCAGGGGTGTTTAACGTCCCCCACATTTGGCTGCGGTCTGTGGGTTGCCTCTGCCCAAGGGTGAGGGCGCAGCTCTGACCCTTCGGCACGAGGATGGCGATTCTGCCAGGGGACAGCCATGCTGGAGCAGGCAGCGGGGGGTGGCACAGCACAGCGTGGGGCTTCCTTGGAGGAAGGGATGACGAGGGGTGAGGGGCTGCGGAAGGAAAGCCCGAGGGGTCACTTGAGCCGGCCCAGCCTGCGCCGGGCACCTGCATGGCAAGGAGGAGGCACACCAGCCCTCGGGGACAACGGCCACCTCCAGCCCCGCGATGCACGGCGGTGGGAGCAGAGACACAGCCTCTGCTTGGCCGGGCTGGGGACACTCGGTGGGTGACAGCCTGCCCTCCCCTCTCCTCCAGCAGCTCCCGGGACGTGGCTGAGCGGAGCGAGGGCCGGGAGGAGCAGGGCTGCCCCCAGGCCGGCCGCCTCTCCCTGCTGCACGCAGGAGCCGTCTGACGGCCGTGCCCAGGACCCGCGCGAGCGCCGTCCCCGCCGCGCTGGGTGCGGGGGCAGCACCCGGCGGGCAGCGGCTGAGCACTTCGGCTCTCCCACGGCCTCCCCAGGGCACACCGCTGGATCCGAGCCGCGGCAACGGAGCGCCCAGCGCCCGGCGGGGAGCCCGCCTGGCCCCCGGCCCCGTCCCCTGTCCCCACACCACGCACCAGGCCAATAAATGGCGGTGGCAGAGCTGCCCCGTGCCCTCGTGGCTGCTGCGGGGCAGCGGGGCCGGGGGGGGGGGGGGGGAGGCTGCCGGTGGCCGTGCCGTTCGCCCGGCGGTGGGGTCACCGGCCCGGTCCCCACGGGACGGCGCTCCCCGAGGGCTGGGCCCTGCGGTACGCGTGCCTGTGGCGGCCGTGAGCGGGCAGGGGGGCAGCAGGCGGGGGCGCGGGCTGAGGTGCGAGGCCGCCACGGGGCGCTTAATGAGTCCGGTGATTAACACGTGGGGCGCTTAATTAGTCCGGGCAGGCGAAGCCTGTGGAGGTGCCCACACGAGGCCTCTCCCCAGCGCCTCCCGGACGCGGCCGTTCCGAGGGGGGGCTGCGGCCACCGCCCCTCTGCGGCCCCCCCCGGTGCCGAGGCCGGGAGGGGGGCGGGGAGGCGGCCCCGGGGCTTCGCGGGGGGGGGGGGGGGGGGGGCAGCGCCTCACGCGGGCCGGGGGGGGGCGCCCGCCACCGGCCGCGCGCCTCAGGCAGCGCCGCGCCCATTGGCCCAGCGCCCCCCAGGCGGGCGGCCAATGGGACGGCGCACCCCGCGGCGGGGGGCGGGGCATCGGGCAGCGTCACGTGTGCCTAACGTGCGCGGCCCTCCGAAGGCGGTCCGCGCACGGAAAGGGGCGGGGCGGCTGCCGGCCGGAGTGACGGCGGCCTCGACCTATCGGGCTGCGGCGGCCCCCCTCCGGAGGGAGGGGCTCGGCTCGCGATTGGCGCGAGGAGCGGCGGGGCGGGCTTTGGACGGCGCGGTTACTATGACGGCGTGCCCCGGGCCCCGCCCTGCCGGCGGCCGCCATCTTGTTGTTGATTGGAGCCGCGGGCGGCGGCGGCGGCGGCGGCGGCGCAGCGGGGGCGCGGGGTCAGCAGCCCCCGGGCGGGCAGGCGGAGCCGCCCCGGTGAGCCGCGGGGACCGGGGGGTGGGCGGGCCGGGCCCGTTGGGGTGCCCTGAGGGGAGGGAGGCGACGCGCGGGGGAAGGAGGGCGGGGGGTGAGGGACGGGGGGGGCTCCAGGCCTGGTCCCATGAGTGATGAGGCGGGTCCAGGCGCGGCCCTGTGAAGGGGGGGCTACCCAGGCGCGTCCCCGTGCAGGGCCCGTGGGGAGCCCCCGGGGAGCCCCCCGAGGCGGGGAGCCGTGCCCGGCGCGCAGAGCGAGCGTCCCTCCCTTTGTGCCCTTCTCTCCCCAGAGGCTGCGTGCAGGAAGGAGCCCGGCGAGCCGCGCTGGTAACATGAGGCCAAGATGGTGAGGAAGCTGCGGGGCTGGGGACTCGTCCGGCGCCCTGCTGGCCGTGGCAGAGCTGCCCGCACCTGGGCTTGCCGGGAGGTGCCACCTCGGCGTCCCTGGAGACAGATGTGCTCGTGGGTCTGCGGACCTGGGGCGTAACCCACAGCCTGCCCCTGCGTTTCTGAGCGGGACTTGGGCTGGGAGGGGTGGTACCGAGTGCTGTTTGGTTTTCTGTTGCTCTGAACTTACACTGGTGCCAGGCTCTGTGTCCCTCCATCTTAAAGCTCTGAATCAGCAAGGCCTCTTTTTTCATTCTAGCAGTGTGCTGCCTGTCTCATCGCAGCCTGTCTTGCTGTGTTTCTGCTTTCTTCCCCTCAGATTTATCTGACTTACCTTGGTATTTTAAAGCCCTCCAGTGATGAATCTAAAGATTGACCTTTGCTAACAGAGCACTGACCGGTGCCGTAGTGGTGTGGGCACGGGTCTTTATTTATTCTTGAAGTAATATTTCTGGGGTCAGTTGACTGATTTTTGTAAAGGTAATGGGTTGTTTGTCTCACAAAGTAGAGTACTACAACGTCTCGTGTAAAGTCTTTTTCTAGTGAACTACCACGTGTGGCTGATAACTGATCTGTGTGCTTATGATCAGGTTTTCAAGGGAGAAAAATACTGTGTTCTTGTTATATGTCACCGAACTTTAATTCCTTTTTGCCAGAAAATCTGTCAGGAGCTGGTAAGAAGTTTAGATGCATCATTTATTAGGTGTCGTCACCGTAACCCTAAACAGATCTATTAGGGACATCTTAATCCGATGTAACAGTTCCTCCTCATTGAGGTTGAGAAGTATTTTTCTGTGGTTGGGTTCACGTAGCACTGCCCTAAGGTAAGTGCTTTATATCGGTGCTGGAAGCAATGTGGTAGGCTTTGAAAAGATTAAGTATCAACTCTTACATACCACAGTAACATTGGGTCGATGCTTCAACCACGTAAAACTCTTATTTTCCCTCCCTTAGAGTTGTCCTATGGCTGAATTTTCATCTGATAGCATTAAGAAGTGGTTTATTTGCTCCCCAGCTCTTTCAGCACAACTGTTTCTAGCTGTCTAGCTCAACAACCTGTGCCATCCAGATTAGAACTGGACGTGTCCTTTTCACGGCAGAGCCTCTGTTTCCCCTCTAACAAGGACTTCTGGGAGGGCAGGGGAAGGGATCTTGGGCTCTCTGAGGCAAAAGTTGAATGTATTTGAAGTCGCTACAGCAGGAATCTGAAGGCGGTGGGGGGGAAGGGTGGTGTCCTCTTCTGAGCACTGTGTGCGCTTCTCCTGGGATAGCTTATCCTGTAGTTCTCCAGCAGGTCCCTGATGGCAGTTTTGCATGTTTCTTACATAGAAAACAGAGCAAGTGAGCACGATTCACTGTTGAAGTGAGAAAGGGGGAGTTTCTGGGATCTGCTTCCAGTCACCGAGAGTTTCAGTTGCAGCACCTTCTGCGTGTAGCTCCGCAGTCACTTTAAGCTCATGTAAGTATAGACCCCGGCCACCAGGAGGGTCTTGCCCTCTCCCTGGTGCCAGCTGGGGTGTTTTGTGAGTTCCCTGCCTTACCAGTTTGACCAGGGAGCTGATCAAGCTGAAGATGAAGTCCCC
Source organism: Oxyura jamaicensis (assembly GCF_011077185.1). Classification (NCBI taxonomy): domain Eukaryota; kingdom Metazoa; phylum Chordata; class Aves; order Anseriformes; family Anatidae; genus Oxyura; species Oxyura jamaicensis. The sequence goes on from NC_048904.1 coordinate 6,735,565, forward strand.
TCCCCACTCTCCTCCAGCTGTGCGTGTGTAAATGGCCTTGATGGCGGTGAGATGATGGTGGGGATGAGTGGCTGGTGGTGGAGCCGAGCCTTACTCTTGTTCGGTGTTACGCACAGTGACTCCGGAATGCTGCAGCAATGTTTACATAGACACATAAACGTATATAAATACATACAGACACAAATGTTTAAAGGATTTAGTGATTAGGAGAAATGTAACTGTAGCGATCGTGCTTCTTTCCTGCTGCTTTTTTGAGTATTATCTTTGTGTGCTTCATCATAAGGATGGCTGTACTGGGCGTGTCCTTCTGGTCAAATATTCTAGAAAGCAAAATCAAAACTGGATTCCCTTTGGGGCATCCCCTGTGTAGACTGTACAAGGCGCACCAACAGGCTTGCAAGTTACTCGGTATTGTTGTTGCCGATATTGAGAAGTCAAGGTTAAAATAGCAAGCATTCAGAGGTCAAAAAATGCCCAGGCTGAAGTTGTACAGGCAGCCGTAATCAGTTAATTAGCCTGCTGAACAAGCATTACAATTTGTTCTTAATCATGCAGTTGCATGCTATTCTTGTCCACTCTAAGCTCCCTAGTTTTTTTCTTCTCTCGTTCCCTCCCTCCCCCACGGAGCTTGTTCATTTATCAAACTCTGAAAATGTGACCTTGTGGAGCTTGACTAGCGCGAGGTGATGAGTCCTGTCCAGGCTGGGAGCTGGCTGTTGACCATCTGCTTACGGGATACGGTCTCTTGGTTTAGTGGATCATCAACTGCTTGCACAGATGTCGATCACTTGTCTTTTTAGATCTCAGTTTTTAGTAGATTCCTCTGTTTCTAAAGGCTGCTGTGGATCTGGTGAGTTTTGAATGGCATACTGGGTTATAAGGCGACGCTGTCTTGTGGTTTCCCTCAGAGTAAGAAATGTCGGTGTTAAGTTTGAAGCTGAATATCCACAGCCTTTACTTCAGAAGGAGGCGTGTCTCTTTCATCTGCGGTTGAAGCCATGGGAAATCTGACAAAGGCTTTTTTGGGGCTGTTACTCAGGCATTGCACTGCAACCTTGGCACTTCACTTGCTGCCATTAGATTGCCCAAATCTGCCCATCGTGAGGTAGCTTGTAACATGTTTGAGACATGAGCATCAAAGTTCAGTGTTAGTGCTGGGGTTTATAACCATGGAAGGCTGCGAGTTAGTATTGACAGAAAACTGCAGCCTGCCTGTTTCTTCCTCTTACTTCTGGCAGCGTCACCCCATCAGTTGCAGTGCAGGGCAGGATGTAGGCTTGAACTCGCAGTTTGTGTGTGGCAGCTCGGCAGAGCCCTTGCTCTGTGCTATGTAATGTGACTTGCCTACAAACAACTGCTGTTGTTCCCGACCTTGAGAAGTATCAAAAACCAGGCCGCTAAATGCAAGGGGTCCCTAGTGAGCTCTGAAATGGGTGAGCTGGAAGAAGGAGCGAAAAAGAAAATGCGACAGAAACCTCAGCAAGAATCGTGTCAAGTGTTTGCATTCCCCGTTGCAAACTGAAGGAACCCCTCAGACACACGGAGGAGCAGCTGGCAGTCTTCCTTTTATATTCCTGCTGTGACAGGAATGCAGAGCAGGATGTGGCCGAGTGTTTAATCTCAGGTTTGTTGCTGCTGTCAGAAGGGTGGGGGGGGGAGGAAGAAGAAGTGACTGCATGGCAGCTTAGTTTCTGTTTTGCAGGCACTGCTTGTACGCAGTGCTTGTGCTGTGCCGATGTGGCAGCAGCTGTTATTTTTGGCCTTCCCAGTGTGCTGTTCGAGTAGATGTACTTTCTGAGGGGTGCAGGTCTCTTAGTTGGCATGTTGGGGTGCTTGTGCTTCCTGTGTAGTCCCCATCAGGTGCTGACTACCCAGCAGATCGCACTGAGGTGCAAGTTATTTGCCTCCATTAATTTCTATACGCGTTGTCAGTGGTATTAACTGTGTATAAAAGGCATCTTGAAGGTTTCTTTTACTTTGCATAACCCCTCTCATTACGTGGACAGTTCCCTTCACAAAAAAAAGGATTTTATCCCCTTCCTTTGGAGAAAGGGAATAAGCTCTGCCATTACAGGATGCCTCCCTGTCTGTATAATGATGTCCACAGTGCTGATGACTTTGGTGCATCTTTTTCTGTTTAAAAATAACACGGGTGTAACTGCCATAATTATATTAGTAGAAGATTGGTGCCAACCAAATCTGATAAAAGCAGTAAAAAAAGGTTATGAGACTTAATATGCGTATCCTGGTAGGATGTTGCTACGTGTGGTTAAGAGCTCTGGCAGATAAGCTGTCTCTGATTTAGCTTTTGTAGTTAGAAAGGTTATCTCCTCCACCAGCTGTACTGCTTCTTTGCCAAAAGTTACCTCTCCGGTGTTAGGAGCTGCAACAGTGTCTGCTCAGCTGCTGCAGTTTAACATGCTATGCTTCATCCTTTCCTCAGTAACATCCATCAGTGTGCTGTCTTGTCAGCCCTGCCAGAGGAAGAGCAGACACGCCTCCCCTTCTGCTCCTAGTTGGCCATTTTCAGCTGAAGGATGGAGGAGGCATTTGGGATCAGCGGTCCCCATACATTGGTTAGAGCGCCTGTCAGAGGCCTGGCAAGTGTGTGGGAGTATTTGCGTCCTGAAAGGCGCTCACTGTGAGCTCTGGTCCCAGCCTTGAGAGAAAGGGTGGTCTCAAAACATTCTGAACTGATGAAGCAGGTAAAGGTCTAAACAAAAGCGAAGTTAGTCCTTGCTAACTTGTTTCTGTACAACATCTTGCAGGCTGACTTGCTTCTGGCATCCTGTTCCCTCTTGATTGTGAGAGGTTGGCTCCATATTCCAGTGACTGTTCAACAGAGAGAGCTTGGGTGACATCGCTAAGGTAACTTTTCTGTTTTGCCCCGAATACAAATGCAGCCATGTGAAATTATGATGCAAAGAGAACTTAGCTGCTTGCTTTTTACCTCTCATTTCATAATTTTATCCTTCAAGTACATGGTTTGTAGGAAGTATGCTCCGGTCTTCAGAGGAAACTACAGGAACGCCCAGGTAAATGCAATAAACCCTAGTGAAAAGCTCAGTCCTGTCTTATATTTGTTAACTTTTAATCAAATCAATGTCAATTCTTTATAATAAGAACTAAGCTGCCAGGATTTGGAGGGCAACTCTAGTATGCTTTAGCAATTCCGGTCATTTAGGTGCCTGAATTGCTGCAGTTTCCTTACGGTAATTTCAGAACTTGATCGCTGTCTTTTTTTTCTTTCTGTTTTGAGTTCAGTTTGGTGAAAGACAACAGTATGGCTTGTGAGTCTTCCAGGCTGAAAGGTTGCTTTGTGCTCTTCTGAGTCTTTAGAGTTTGGAAGAAGCTCTAGTATACCTGCTATTTTCCACTGATTCTTTATCATCAAAGCTATGACTCAGTGGTAGTAACTGTGGTATAAGCATTTGTTTGCCAAACAGACTTGAATGTTTTCATTTTCTCAAGAGACTGCAGTTTTACATGGTGGTTGTGTTGCACAGATCACTTCTTTGGTGGGGAGGACCCTGGCCTCTGGATCTAACAGTCTTTGCTAATTTGCAGTGGGTAACGATCAAAAGTGCCAAGCTCCACAGCTACCTTCTTGGGGCAGAGAGAGGGGTGGTACAGTGTCTTCTCTGCAGGGGTTCCTCCTGTGTCTTTGTCACAGCCGACTTGTGGCAGATTCAAGTGCTGATTCAAAGCTGAAATATTGCATAGCTCATATTCTGCTGTGATGGTGCTCTTTTTTTTTTTTTCCTCCATGTGGTTGTATGCTGAGCTGCATTTTCCCCTTTTTTAAACTGTTGGCGAATGTAAATAAAATAGTGCCTCAGCCTTAATCCAGGTTAGTTGTCTGCTGTTGGTATTGAAATGTTGCCAAGCGTTTTAAAAGTGAATTTAGAAACATCAGATAGGCACACGAAGATAGCGCTGGCTGTTTGTTCTACATCCTTTGGCAGTACTGTCTAAGCAGCTTAAGCTTGCGTGGGGAGGGCAGTCGTGATCTCATTACAGCTAACTATAGGTGATAAGCAGCTTTGACCACCAAAATCAGCACACCAGAGTATGCGGATGTTAGAGAGTTATTTAAAGCAGGAAGGGTATGGGAGAGAAGCCTAGGGGACTACATAGCCCTATGTCGTAGTGACGGAATCAAACCAAGGAGTAACTTCCATGAAGACACTGGAGCCCTTGTGGAACATCAAGAGTAATTGTGGCCTTGTGGTGCTTGCAGCAGTGTTGTGAATTGTAAGCAAAACTAGCCAAGTCCTGGAGCTTTGGAAGGCCCTCACAATGTTTGCTGCTGCCTAAGTGGAAGGAATACTTGACTTTTCCTCCAAACTCTGGTCTGTGGGTAAAGCTGCGTTAGCAATACTGAGGAGGCATACCTGTCAGATTCAGGGGGGTTGACTCTCAAGCAAAACACAGGTGGGAAATAAAAAAGACCTTCTTATCCTCAGACTTCTAAGTCTGACTCAAAAAGATTGTTAAAGCAGTCTGAACGATCAGTTTGTATTAAAACACTTTCATTTTTTTTGTAGATTGTTGTGGAGTTAAGTTGTTGAAGAAAACAAAAACCCATGCTGGGTAAATCATGAATATACAGATTTTTGCCTATTTTTGAAGTGTGACTGTATGCAAGATAATTGTGGGTAATTACTTTTGAAAATACTGGAATGGTTTGCTTTATTTCCCATTTGGACTGAGTCTTGTCAGGGATTTATTTGTTTGTTTTAAGCTGCCCAAGTGGCATTTTCTTAGGTTGGGTACAAATCTTCTTTATGTAATGAAGTCTTAGTTTTTTGCAGTTCTTATCACAAACATTGACCTGAGTACACTCACTAAAATTTGAAGGTAAGCTAAATCTGAGTAATAAGTGTTACCAGGAGTGTTTTAAATATCTTCTATTTTTATAGAACTGAGAGAAAATGGCTAACACCGTTAGCCAGGCAGAGCGGGTAGCACTGGTTCCAAATAGGTTCTGCTCTTTGTTCTTCAGATGCTGTGCGTGCTGCTACTTTTTTTGTTGTATCAGCACTCTGGGGTTCTTTTTTTTTTTTTTTTCCTCCGGAAATCTGCTCTGTTATTTATTCTTTATTTTAGTTACATGAGATCAAATGCATCTTTGTTACCCTGGTCTCTTTGTTAGTCTGTTTGTTAGTTTGTAGCATTCTTAGGACTGAAACTTCCATGTGTGTTTCAGCAGTTGAGAATAAAGAGAAACTGTTGATGGCTTGGCTTGCGTGATACGGACGTCTTAGAAAAATGATTTCAGCTTGACCCAAATATTCTTCGTTAAAATTATTAAGGGCGCTAGATCTATCATTCACCAGGCAGAAGTAAACCAATCTCTTTATGCACCGCTGTTTTCCTAAAACCTTGCAATTAAAGGTTACAATTTAGATGATGAAGTGTTTCCAGACTCTATTTCTTTTCCTTCACCTTATTGTGATAGGACAACCAAAAGAAAATTCAATACCTTTAAGAAGTTCTGGTAAGCACAGTGTCATGCAGTAGTGAGTTGGGCAGCTCGACTCTTCTGTGAGCAGAAAGCAGTTTGTTGTTCCAGAATTGCTTTCATTTGCAGTTTTCTTACTATCTTCTTAGAACTGTTATTTTTTTTTTTACCCATAGTGCTTATTAGCTTATGTCTTTCAGTCTGAGAGGCTACCCTTCTGACAGCTGTTATCTCACTATTGAACTGGAGAAGAAAAAGTAAATTTGCTTTCCCTAGCTAAGCTACATGTGGCCTGTGACTTACTGGAACCCCAGTAACCCAGCTGGCTGTGAGACATCTGATTTGACAGACTGGTGCTTAGTAGAAGCTGCAACATGGTATTCTGGTAGCTTTAGGAATCTAAGGTGTGAAAAATCAAGGTGGTTTTTATACATCTGGGACAGACCTGCTATTAAAAGTGAACTTGCCACGGTCTGTGTTCTCAGAATGGATGTGTTGTGCCTTTTTAGCACATGGGGTAAAAATCATTTATGTGTATACATGCAGATGTCACACCTCATGGACACAAAATCTGACGTTAGATCAGGTTTAACAAATGACTTTTTGTTTTGACTTTAGAACTCTGTTACTTAGCCAGTGACCTCAGTTGTAATTGGCATTCTCGTTGGAGAGGGCTTCGAGCTCTGCTTAAGCAGCTTAACATCTAGATAAGATACTGGAAGTTTGACCTGTAGTGTGTTTATAAGAACTTGTTTGCAAACGCCGCAGTGAATAGGAAGTTAAATATAGGCTTCATCTGATTCTTCTTTTCTGTTGAAAAGGAGAAGTGCTGTGTTTCAAACCTTCAGCACAGAACTGGCTGCCGTGGTAGGGTGTTCTGAGGCCTGCTGTCTGGTGTTGGCATATGGAATAAGAAGAGAAATAATGAAGATTTGGAGTATTAAGGGGCTCTTCCCTTTGGAAGGAGCTTAAAAATACGGTAGGGTGAACTGTGTTTAGGGACTGTTGCTTTGGCATCTAGGAGCACCATTTTCCTTCAGTATTGCTTTTTGCAAAGCCCGTGTTATGTTAAGCTCACGAGAAGTCTGAGGCTTGCTAGAAGAAAGCACCAAAGGATGGCAGTGCTGGCTCCTGCTCTGGTAAAATGATCTTGCAGACATTTTAAATGCCAGGTTTTGTTTTTTTGCCCTTCAAAACGCATAGCATCTTGCCAAGCTTGAAGCTGCGACTAGCTGTCCAATTCATATATCTTCTGAGAAAATAGCCTCAGGTTCAGATTGCCTTTCATTTTCATTTGAGTGGCTGGGGGCATCTGTGTTACCTCTTTGTCCTTCACCTTCCAGAGCATACTGCAAGCCACAGAACAACACCAGAGGTTCTTTAGATTTTCGATATGAGTGACTGAGTGTCTTGCAGACTATTCTAATCACTGGAAGGGTAAGAGAATAACAGAAGGCCTAGATCATGACCCCCTTCGTGACCCTGAGTTTTATGTTATATATGTTTTGCCATATTGGATTTTTAATGTCACTGGGAATGCGAGAGTGTCCTTGTATGAAGTACTCTTTTGCCTTGTGGCCAGTTTCAAACTAAATCAGCTAAAGGGTCGTTTGGTTAGGAAAATTAAACTGATGACTAGTAAGGGGCATAGATTTGCAATGCGATGATGTGGCTTTAAATCCCTGTGGATGTGCTTATAAGGTCTTTCTCCTACAAATGCTTGGGACAGCTGCATTAATCAGCACGTTCATCCTTGCTAGTGCAGCTCTGCAAGTGGAATCCCGTAAAGTAGTTACAGTGGTAGAACCACGCTTTTAAAATCTGGTTTTGCTTTGGATATCGAGATGAGAGGCAGTGGTGTGACTGCTTTTTTGTCATTGTGACTAGCACATGAGCTACCAGCACTCTTTCCAAGGAAAAAAGGATCGTGTGAGTAGGTAGAAAAGTAGGACTCCAGTGTGTAACTTTTCCAATTGAATTCTTTGAATTCTAAAAACCAGCAATGTGTTTTGTTTTTTTTTAAGGGGGGGGGGGAGAAGAGGGTGGAAGGGAGGAAAGGCAAATGCCAGTCCTCTTATCAGTTGGTCTAATAAAGAGATTTTACCTCTCCTTGCAGACTTTGTTATATTTATTCCAGAATGTGTATCTACTCAGCATCATAGAGCAACCTGCAGGTCACTTTTCTCATATGATAAATTAAGCTGTGTCCTGGGCATTAAAAGGCGTTATAGTCTGGAGCACAGTGCATCTGGCTGCTCCCGACTTGTCTGCCTCCCTGACCTTCCTCAGCTGCTTAAGACAGACCCGGATTTTGTTCAGTGTCAGTGCCTTTGAACTACGTTAGCAGAAGAGAGTACTAGATAACAGCTCTTCCTTCTGCTTTTGGCACAAGAACTTGTTTACCAGGGAGAAGTGAATTTGTTTGGATAATCCTGCTTTTATGTTCTTAAATCTTTCTGTGGAACTGATGTGCTTCTAGATTGTCCTTCTCCGTTTATGCCATTTTGAGCAGAAAAGTTGCTAAAGGCTTTGATTCTTTGGCCAGACAGCACCGCATTCACTTGAAAGCAGCAGTGCCCTAATTTTGGTCTGTACGAACAGACTCAGCTCAAGTTTAGATGGATTGTGACACCAATTATTGCGATCTGGAGAAGTTAACTATCAGGTAAGATGAAGCTGAACTGGAATGCAAGGGGTTTGGGGAAAATAAAATTGTCTCCAAACTGCACTCTTTTCAAAACAGTATGCAGATAGTTTTGACTATCCTGCTGTTCCTTTTTGAAATGCTGTTTCGCCAGTGATTAAAGAACACCAGGGCTGAGCGATCTGACCAAGATTGCTGAAACCTTCAGTGAAGCACCAACACCAGTGACCTATTCCTGGTTCTTCTCTTTGATTGCATCTTGCTTCTTTGTTTAGATCACCTCATGTAGTTGGTGGTTATCTGAAGAGTCTCTTGACCAAGTCAGCTGGGCACTTTTCTGATCAGTTAAACTACAGCGGAGAGGTGTAAGAATTGCTTTATTTCTCCTGGCTTTAAGTGTTTTAATGCAGTTTGGGGCCTGCTGAATAGAAGTGTTCTCCTTTTCTGTGTGGGGAAGCTTACAGGCATAGCTGAAGCAAAATGTTTGTTCAGCCTTACCTGCACAGTCAGACAGAGAAAATTACAATGCAAGTGACCTCCCTGCCTTTTTGCACTCAAACTCAACTCTGATGGCACAAATGCCTCGGTATATCTGCCTGGGTATGTCGGATTAAAGTCTTCTTGGGTAGTGAAATTCTAGGTGGTGTGAGGCTGTGAAGCTTACTGTTCCTGCCTTTCTTTACCTGGAGGGATAGGTGGAACTTATTCAGACAGCGTATTAAAGTCACAGCATTCATCTGTTTTTGCTCAAAGGTGCTGTTTGTGTACCATCTGTAGTTCTGGCAGAACTTCTGCAGGTCAGGATGTTACTCTGATGTGGTCTAGTGGTGGCAAGACCACAGGCAAGGGAGGTGAGACTCATGCCATAGCTAAACATACATCTGTTTCTGGACACGAGTGAGAAGTTGGGTACCGAACTGTCATGTTTACTTAGTTGGATCTTAAGCTTGGCCTCTTTGTAGAAGCATGAGCGGTATTGAATGGGCATTGCTTCAGACTTCTAGAAGGCAGAGATTCTGTAGTCCCTTGAAGAAGCCAGTTGCTGGGAATCCCTTTATCTAATGATGTTCCTTTCCATGTAATTAATTCTCAGACAGCTCAGGAAAAGGCAATGTAGAGATCTGAGGAGGAGATGGATCAGAGTGGTGTCACAGTCCACAGCATATCATAATAACTGTAAAGTTGCTTTACAGAGTGTTTGAACCAAGCCAAATTACATGTGGGTTTTGAAAGGCATTAAAGAAGAATTAGCTTGCTTGTGATGGTTCTTTGTGGCAAGTTGGTGTTTGGCTTTGAACTCTGACTTGCTAGGTTTGAATCTAGATTTTGTCCTCGTTCGTGGGAAACAAAACATTTGTGCTGCTTCCTGAGTACAAGAGTCAGTGCCTGCTCCTTATCAACTGAATTTGCGATGGGGAAGGAGAGCACAGAGCGTGTAGTTTTCAGTGTGCTCGTTGGTGGAGTTCCTGGATGTCTGCTGCAGGATCTCTCTCTTCAAAATGATAAATGTTTCTCTTTACAGCTCCTAAACATCTGCTTAACAGTCACTATGCTCCATGGCTTTGGAAAGCCCCTTCGCTTTGTCATGGCTGGGAGCAGGATGTGGGGTCTTTGCTTGTCTTTCTTCAGTAGCCCACAGGTAAAGCAGGACGGAAGAAGAGTGCTTGATTATCTGGGGAAGTTTTTTGAGCAGCAGTGTATTGCAGGGCTGTACTCTGGAGGTGAAGGGGAAACCGAACTCTTTGTTAATGCTGTGAAATGCAAAAATGCACAAATTGTAACACATTTTCATTGTTAGTGGTGTGAGGAAGAAGCAGGTGGGAGAACATTTTTCCACTGTCTCCAATGAGGTTTGTTTGTCTTTTGCATTAAGATCTTGAGATAAACGTTGGCAAGTCACTGCAACAGGATTTTTGCTTAAGTCAGCTCTCAGTCAGCAGCTTGATAGAGTATAATTTCCGTTACTTGTGGAGAAGGCTTATGAGCAGCTAATGCATATCATGCAACTTTTGCTTTAGTTGCTATCTTGCCCTTCATTTTGGGGGAGGGGTGGAGATATTGGGGGGAAAGGACGGGGAGTCTGCGTTGCATGTCTGCATCACAACCTGAGCGGTGAATTGGCTTAGTCATAACAGTTGGGCTGTAGTGGATTGTCAGGCTGCTTTCTGGCAGGTACGGGTTTCTCTGTGGCTTTAGTGTGTGGGTAGAAAAAACCCAGCTTGAGTCCGTCTCTGCTGAAGCAGATGTGCTTAATTATACACGTGTCTTTGCTAAAGGGAGTCCTGCCTGGGGCAAAAGTACCTTCTGGTTTTCTTTTGTTTGTTAGCCCAAGCAAACGATTTTATCTTTGCAAATACATATCAAAATTTTCAAATCCACCTCCTTCCCAGAAGGGGGCAGGGGAGACTTAGAAGTTCTGGAGTTCGACAAAAATGTACTTTTGTTTTTATGTTAGGTTTCTGTGCTTGCTTTCAGACACAGCAGGCATTGCCATCGTGTTGGTGGTGTGGGTGAGCACAAAGAGATGCAACAAACCTGCAGCAGTGACCTCGGCTACAAATGTTTTGTCCTCTGATTCCCCTTTCACTCAGGGAGCATTAGAACCGCTTTGAGTTTTCTCTTGCCACTCCCACGTATCTTGTACTGAGATATTATTATGCATGTAAAGACCATGAGAACACGGAGGCATCAGAAATCATTGTCCGTTCTATACCTAGAGTAACTTGGCTCTGGATGGCTGGTGTATGGATATAAGCACACCAGGGAATGCTGCGAAGAGTAAATGGAGTCAGAGGAGGATGAAGTGGTAACTCAGAGAGCTCCTTCAACACAGCGGGATGATAGCTTTTGGAAGTAGGCTCTTAGTCTTTCTTTTCCTCCTGAACGTCATTCTTCACTACAATGCAATAAGGATGGATTGATGACAGTATTTAAAAGTCTGCTTGGCTGAAATTCATCAGTCTTGTTGCTTATCAGTGTAGATTAATCAGTCTTTTTGTGGTGTATGTGGGGAGGTTGATATGAACGTTCTTCAGGAGTACCTTGCCTTGTTTTTTAATCGGTCGTCTGCATACATGCGATAACCACTGGACTGCGGCTGTGTACAATACATGGCTTTTCTGGGCTCTTCTTAAGCCAGTCAAAGCTGGCGTGAGCTCTCATGGAAGACGTGTGTGGAGTGCTGAGAGGCCAGCTTGCTTTAAAAAAAAAGGCTCAAGATGTAAAGTAACTTAATTTTCAGCTGGTTACGGCCTCCTTGGGATTGACCCACCTTCCGGTATAGCAGCTGAGCTGGAGCTATTTCCCAGTCCAGACCTACCATGTCCTTCGATTTCTCTTCATTATCCTTAAGGTTTTCCCTGTGGCATTATGTTCAGGGGGTGGCACATGGTGTATGATACCACAGGAGATGTCACCCCCAGCCCACCCTCCAAACTCAAAGTGACACGAAGATCTGGATTTCACAACTTGTGGAAGTTGCAGGGTGTTTCTAGGGAACATTTGATCTTTTGGGGACTCCCAGCCTGGAAGAGTACTGTTTCATTAGGGCTGCACAAGCTGAGGAATATCTGCTTGTGCCTGAGGAACTGTAATTCCAGAATTCATTGTGGTGCTTGCTTTGGGATTCTCTTCTCTGTTATTGCTGTTACTGCAGCTGGTGCTGCACTTTGGCATTAAGAATTCAGATTATGCTATCTAACGTGGTGGTGCTAAATTAAGGTGCCGGTTATGAACAAAGAGGTTAATGGTCTTACATAACATTTGTCTTGAGTTTTTTTTTTTTTTTTTTTGGTGGTGTGGAATTAAAAATAGCAATTAGAAGTTCTGTTTTGTCCTAGTTGTGGAATTTTCTGTGGAAATCAATTATCTGCAGCAACTGCAATTTTTTATCAGTTGTTTTTCCCACTTAAAAGCATGATAATTCACAAGTTGAGAACGGATATGAAAATCCAAGATTGCCACAAGCTGCTTACGTTTGTCTTTCAGTTATTGGTCTCTTACAAGGCGTCTGGTTGTCCTATTTTACCAAAATTATTTAAGGAATACAGTTGAGCTCTGCTACATTTATAACTTCTGTAGCATCTCTTCACAGGTTTGATTCCTTATGGCTTTTGTGCTTTGGTTATCAGTGTAGCTCCTACATACTGGTTAAAACACACAACTCTTGGCTTACCCTAGCTATTGCGCTGTGTGGTCTAAAACGGCCAAACCTCAGTAACCTCAGAGTTCTTACAGATGCATCTGAGAAGCTCTTCTGCTGTGTTTGTCACGTGCTTCTCTTATTCCTGTGCACATTTTAATCATTTGTCCCAAACCAGAACGGGCTGTAGCCATTGTGATTACCTCTTAAGTGTTTATTCTCATCATATATCTCAGTTCCCAGCGATGCTGTATACTTACGTGTTCCTACCCGTTAAGTTTTCTCTTCATAAAAACTTCTATTTTTCATAACTACAGAACTCATAATATGTTTTAACTTGGATTACATTGTGAAGGCAGAACTGCTTATGTTCACCTGCACAGCAGCATGTAGTGCTTCGCGTCCATGCACTATTAATGGTAATAGGGAAATAATTTCCTGATCATTGTCTAGGACTTGATTCAGAATTGTCCAAATGGTGTTTTGTTGCAAGCTGCAAAAAAAAAAAGAACATGGAGCAAAAATTGTCCTGAAATTCTTTGTTTCTGATCTCTATGAAAACCAAAGATTTATGGAACTGAATTTGATTCAGTCCATCCCTTGGTTTTCCATCTGAGGTGCCAGTGTGTTTTTTGCAGTGCATTACTGCTCCCCACTTATTTAAATGCACCTGGGCTTAGCGCTCGCTGAGATATTCCCTTTGGTTTGTGCAGTCTGTGCGTAAGCTGTGGGAAGCTATGAACTATACTCATCAGCCTTCCCCTATTTTTTTTGTCATAATGATTCCAAGCTCTTTAATTTTTCCTCGATTAAAATATCTGCTTCCAAGGGTAGTCTGCAGCCTGCATGTGGGAATAAGCTGAATTAGCATGTGTGCGTGGAGGCACTAGGCAGACCTGCAGCTGGGTGTGTGGCAGCCACAAATCAGCACCCCCCCCCAAGCACTGATGGCTGTAGCTTTTCCTGCTCACGTTAGAGGTTCCATTTAAAGTCCTGTCTTCAAGCAGCGGCCTCAAATTCCTCTAATATCTTTCTTATTGTGTCTTGTCCCTTCGCTCTTATCAGCAGCATTGATGTGGAATACCAGTGGTAGACCAGCAGCTGAGCAGAGGTCTCCCAAGGGTAGGATTCGTAATCCTCCTGAAGGAGGGGAGAATAAGAGAGACCTTGAGAGGTTGCCTTCTGTGGGGTGAGAAGCAAGCCCTGTGTGAAGCTTTACCTCTTTGTGAGCATTTCTCTTCCTTTTTCATACTTCATCACACAGCAGTGGGGGGTAGGTCTCAACGAATCCTGCAAGAGTTTTGTAAAAACTCGGGTTTGCACAAGCAAAGACCATCTATGAGAAGACAGCCGTGTGTGTAGGGATTGATAACCTTATGTGACGGTGTTACAAAGCCTTGCTCTGTGGAGGTATTAGCCTGTTAGTCATGAGGTGCTAAGGGCATGCTTTGATCTGCATGTAACCACGTGCTTCTGCTTAGTGCTGTGCGGCTTCGCTGCAGCTTTACCCTAGCCTTATTTTGTCACATGCGTGTTTTACTTTTTGGAGAGCTGTGGGGAAAGTCAGGTGTCTAAATGCAGTCCTAAATGATGCCTTTACCAAATTTTCGTGATGTTTAAAAAATCCTTTAATATTTGCTACTTAAATACTTCCAGTGTTGGATCACTGAGTGTCAGCAGTCAAGAATTTATTAAGATAAACTTCCTACTTTATGATTTATGATATTGTAGTGATTTATGGAGATGTTAGTGCTTACTCATGAACATGCTGCTGTTCGCTTTGAAAAAACCGAACTCTTGTGCAAGGTTGTCCAGCTACAGTAGTGCTAGAAACTGTCTTGCATATTCAAGAGAGAGACACAGCTTTAGTTCTGAGTTTTGGAGGAGAGAATTGTATGCAAGTAGCCCGGACTTCAGTGTAATGACCTCTAAATGGCAGAAGATGACCTGCAGAAGTTGGATTTGCAGTACCCGTGAGGTATAACTAGGTCTTCCAGGAATGCCCTGTTTGATCAAGGCTGTGTCCAGAGGTAGGTGTTCCGAGCAGTGCCAAGAGCTAGCTAAAACAGGTGTCGGTCATGTGGAAACGGTTTCAGGTTAAAGTCAAACATACCTTAGGAATAAGCGAAATTCTTCTGAGCCTATAATGACCTATAATGTCACTAGCATTAAGGTACTGCAGTGTGCAGCAAATGGTGAAGTGCGAGGTCTCCAGCAGACGAGAGGTATGTGCACGCAGCTTTTGGAGTGCTTCTGAGAGCACGAGACCCCTTTTTGGCGAGGTAGGGGATGAATTGCTAGTTCCAGCTTCACATCACCTTCAGCATCACTGCAGCATACCTGGAGAGCTGTCCCCTCTCTGGGTATGACAGACATAGCCCAGGCAGCAGTTTCTAAGAATTTTTTGTTGTTCATGAATCAGCGTTGTTTGTATAATGTTGTTGTCGCTGATTCTCCTGGCTTTGCTCCTCAGTGCTGCTTGCACATGCTGCTGCTGTTTGCCATGCCTTCGTTAAACACAGCGGGCTGTTTCTCACTCTCACCTATATACATATGTTTTAGTAGCTCTCTTGCTCTGGAAGTAATGCTGGCAACAAATAAATCAGATTTATTTTTGAGGAAATAGGATGTTGGGAGTGTTAATGATGTGTTGTGAGAACTTAGTGTGAAGAATTAACTGTTCATTTTCTTATATGCAATTTAAATCTTCTGTACGGAAGTTTGTTTTTATATAAATGTTACTTAGGCAAAATTTCACAGCAAGACTGTGATGAGTAAGAGTGCAGCTTCACAGTTACTTGAAGTTGAGCTTTAGCATTTCTTCCCCTACGTTTAGTCGGTTTCCTGTCTGTGTTTTGATGCTCTTGGGTCTGTTGAACCACGGGGTTCAGATTTGTTAGGACCTTGTCGGGCTGGGCCAGACCTGACCCAGCTGGTTTAGACAAGGAGCTTCTTTTGTTTTCTATGTTGCACACCTAGTTTCCTACCAGATCAGGACCTTAATCTAACTGTCAGCAAGAGTGCTGGTAGAAAGCAGCTGTTGGGAGAGTTGAAAGTGTTGAATGACCTTTCTGTTGGGAGCAGCAACGTGTCTCTTTAAAGTCACGGTGAGGCTTCTGAGCACGTGGTTGCAGGACAGTTGAAGCTGAATAACATTGGCACTGCTTCTCCTCTGCGTGCCTTCCTCTCTGCTGGATGATTCTCCCCTTTCCTTTCAGTAGCATTGGCATTAAACCAGTTCAGGAAGCCACACTGGCAAAAACATTTATTTTCTTCCTCAGGTTAACTCTTTTGCCAGCTTAGTTTCTGAGCAGGATCCGGGTGAGTGCCACTGCTGACTCAGGAGAGAGGATGGGGTTGAAGAATGCTGACTTGGATTTTACATAAGCCATTGTGGAGCTATACACCGAGATGCGTGTTAAGGAACAAAACAAGATTTGCCAAATACCGGTTTTGTTAGTTTTTCTGTCTCCTCATGGATTGATTTGACATCTTTTACAAAGCGAGGCTGCTGAACAGCCTAGCGACTGATTCTTCTCTTCTAGAGCAGACACAACAGGAACTGTAGAAATCTCAGTTTCTTGAAGCTGTTTCATTAACATGCCTCATACCCTGCTCTAGAAGTCAAATCTTAATAGTTATTCATTCTTTTGTGTTGTCTCCTCAATGAGAAAGCCTTACATAATGGCCTGTGATGTGTCTGATGTGGGTACCTGTCACCAGCTGAAAGCAGAGAACTGAGAACGAAGACCTTTCAAGTAGGTTGCTAAGCAGCCATCCAATGGGAAGTATTTTCAGTTTCTCAGTTGGTTTTGTTTCAAGCAGTGTTTGAGCTGGTAATTTGGGAAAAGAGCCTTCGGTCTTTCTGTTGTGGTCATTTTTAAGTATGCTAGCGTTTCATCATTGCCTAGTGCTTATTTTGGTTTTCCATCTTTGACTTACGTGGAAGTACGAAAATCAGGTTCAGGATTGGTAAGGCTGCAGATCAACTCCCTGCTCTTTGAATGTCACAGTCTTCAAGACAGTGGGAATCTGCACATCACGTAGGCTTGAAGTTTTTTTGTTTTTTATTTGAACGGAAGATCACCAAGAGAGTTAATAGTTAGGCAATTTCTCTGAGAGTTTGGTTTCAGAATTTGGCCCAAAGCTGTTCGTTCGCATCAGTGACTCTTAGTCATGTTTTTATATTTATTTCAGTGTTTAGACTGCAAAATGACATATAACTTAAGACAAGCAGCAGCTCAAGGGAACTTGGTAGCCATGCCATACTTGTAGGATACTCATCAGCATGACCTCATTTTGTCTCAGAGACCCTCCGTGCAGTTGCGAACAGCCGCAATAAAATACGTGTTCAGTTCAGTAAGTAATCCTGTTCTACAGCAACTGTGAAATAAGAGTTGAGCTGGGAATGTAAATGTTGGCTTTAGACACAGGGATAACTATCAGCAGTTCTGGCACCTTGTGCTGATACAACTGTTTGTACAGCTGCACAATAGATTGTGGATCTGACCTGAGTTGAAAAGTGATCCTTAAAAACAAAACAAAACAAAACGCTGGTTTATTTTTAACTTCAATTGGTTCCCTGGTTTGTTTCGCTGCAAGCAGTTCTACCAGCACAGCGGAGTTGAGTGGGAGGGTACTGTTCCTGCTGCTGCAGCTGTCAAAGGGTTGTCTGTGTAACCATGCTCTGAAGAAATAGCTGAAGGAGGAATTAGAAACTGGTTTGTCACAGTTGGTGCCAAAAGAAGTCTGCCCATAAATCATTTCTTTTTTTTTTTTTTTTTTGAAGCCAGGCATTTGGATTGAGTTGGTTTCATTGTAGAGGATCGCTTTAAAGAGAAACCAAAACAAGCAGTTGTCCCCACCCCGCAATCTGCCCTGTCTTATCAAACTGGGGAGAACGTGGTGGATGAATAAAGTATCAACATGCACCTTTTGCTTGTGCAGATCATGCCTTTGCATGTTTTCTGACTCTGGTATTTCAGAGCAAGAGAGATGGAGAACTAGCTGTACACCCATTTTTTCCCCCCAGTGCAATGTTTTTACATGTTCTGAAAGTAAAAACTAAGTTTATAAAGAGTGGGTATATGAAACTTCTTGTTTAACTTCTAATTTCATTCTTTTTCTTTTCAGAATTTCTTGTAAGGTAGTTCTGGAAGTGGTTCATACGTGTCTTGCTCTGAGTCAAGGGTTGACAGTTTTCCTCTTGCAGAATCCTCGCTTCAGCCTCTGTGCTTCACTTTCCTTGCGTGGCAGGTAAGAAGCATTAAATCAACATTAGTTCTGGTTCCTGTCAACCACCTTAAGTCTGAAAACTGTCTGTTGCCGCACTCATCTGGATTTGGGTGCCCTCACTGGAATTTTCTCATGTTCTTGCACAAGCTGGGAGGATCCTTCCCTATCTTCCTACCAGCTTTCCAGCTGTCTCGTTAGCAGCCCGAGGGACACCAGCCGAAGATGCAGAGCCATTCCTACTTGTCGAGTCTGTGTGGAGGTGTGAGTGGGAGGTCAAGCTCCGGAGCTGCTTGCACAGTGTGATGACAGCATCTTTCAGCTCGGGAGCCAGTCGTTACTCTGGAGGTGATGAGGCTGAACTGACTTCTCGGCTCCAGCTTTGACACCTCCAGGGGCTTCTGGGATGTTTTTAACCTGGAGAAGGTGGGGTGGGAGCTTGCTAACAAGGTGTCAGTATTTCTCTTCCCCATCGTGGCACAAACCTGAGACTTTGAACTCCCCTGCTTGCTGTGAATTCTTACCAGTTTGATTGAGCAGCCCCTCTGGCACGGAGCACTCCTCCCCAGCGCCACCCACCTGGCTGAGCTCTGTGCATGTTACCGCAAGCTCACACCTCCCGATTCTCTGCCAGCAGAGGTTTGCTGCGCAGGGTGTTTGTCCTCTAGTTCAGCACAAGCACCGCCAGCACTGACTCATGTGTTGGTGGGTGTTGTGTCAGCAAGCTGTTGCGGTGCATTCACCTGCTCAGCTCTCACCTTTTGATGCCGTGGAGGCTGTGGAACTTGGTAGCTGCAGCTGACATGAAAGCGCTTCGTTTCTGAACGTACTTGTCATGCTGAACTCAGCAGGGTTATTCCATTCTCTTCCTGTACTGGAGAGGATTCTGGGTGGAGTTACCAGGAGGATCCTGTAGTCCTTCAGGACTTCCTTAGGGATGTGACTGGTTTATTTAAGCTTTATTCTTGTGGAAGAGGACAAGGTCTGTGACTGAAGAGCAGGAATGCTTTGCTACCAGCATTAATGAAAACTTTAAACATAAGATTTTTTGAGGCAGGACACAAAATTGTTTCCTCTGCTTATTCAGACTAGAAGTTGAGTTGCAAATTCTTTCCAAGTTAGTTTTTGAGCCAAGCGTCTTTAATGAGATCAACGTGACTATTTTTGATTTCCCTCCCCCAAACTTTGTGAATGGAAGGACCAGAGTTTTCTGCTGTTGACCCCGCTCATAAGTTTTCTGCTACGAGCCCCTTCAAGAAGTGTTATTTTTTTTTTCCTTGATGGGTTAAGTTGATTCTTGTGGCCTGTGATGGCTGAAAATAAGTTCCTTTCCAACTGTCTGACCGCTGGAGTAGCTGTGCTGAGCAGCAGAGTTTGCGTTGGAGTAGTTTAAAATGAACCTGTGTATTTGTAAATGAGATGAAGAGAAGCCAGAAGTGAATGCACAGAAAGCTGACTGACAAGGCCTCGTAAGCACTGATCTTCCCTAAACTGTTCTCTGGAAAGTGTTTGTCATATTCTCAACCCTCCACTAAAACACAAAGCTGATACTGGACAAAGAAAATGCTCTGGGCTGGTACTGATAAAGCAACGACTTGTTAGGGCACGTATTCGATCAGGTCTTGCTGCTCTAGAAGCTGAGGTTGGGCCATAGCTGGTGTCAGAGAACAGAGCAGGAAGGTGCCCTGTGCTGCTGAGGCAGGGTGCGTGTGTAGCTCAGCGGTTCAGTAGCTCAGCTTTCTCCTTCTCAGCTCTCGCTGCCTACTGGAGAGGAAGGAGTGGAGATAACTGGCCCGGGGCTGGCCCTTCCTCCAGCCTGCCCTCTGCAGCGGCAGGGATGGCAGTGAGGAGGGCTGGCAGGTCCCCGGGCAGCCTGCATCTTCCTGCCTATGTGCTGTGTCTCTCTGGTGAAGAAGGGGAAGCCTGGTAAGAAGAGCAGCAAGGGAATTAAATCAGTTAATATCATCCCTCTTATGTGCTGTCCTCTCCTGCTCCCAGGCCTGATGTCATCGCAGCACTGCCACCTTTTCCAGCATCCAGCCAAATAGGAGCACAAGCTGGAAGAGGCCATCTGAGCCCCTCCACCTGGCTACCCTTGCTTGCAGACAGCAGTGTGACAGGTGTTCGCAAAGTGTTGCAGAGCACCTGCTCCGTGTGTTGCAGACTGACACAGATGTTTCCTAATTC
The DNA here is from genome assembly GCF_011077185.1 of Oxyura jamaicensis. Taxonomy (NCBI): domain Eukaryota; kingdom Metazoa; phylum Chordata; class Aves; order Anseriformes; family Anatidae; genus Oxyura; species Oxyura jamaicensis. The sequence continues at coordinate 6,755,233 of NC_048904.1, forward strand.
CTTGCCGTGTGCTAAGACTTCTTGGGGAAAAAAAAAAAAGAGAAGCAATCACAGTAGTGTGCTAGTGTGATGAAAACAAGTGTTGTCTGTGCCTCGGGTCTAGCAAGCACCTCATCACTCCTTGGATGTGTGCTGTGCTTTATGTGTAGGTAATGGTTAAAGGACCTCTGCAGTTCCTGCTGATCTGGCCTCTAAACTAAAGGAAGCTAAAATAATCTTCTGTAATCCCAGATCTAGGTACACCCGTTCTGCTGAGCGCTTTGGGCACTCCAGCCGTAGTTAAGACTGCATAGCTTGACCTCAGGAGGAGCTGAAAAGGCTTGGCTTCCTCTCCTTTCTCAGGAAGCAAAAAAGAACATTTTTGGACTCCACAGGCTACTGGCAGAAGTGATGAAGCTTTGTGATTAATGGGATATGAGCAGGGCACAAATAGTTGTCATTCAGAGCTCTGGAAGACAAACACAGGCTATGCCTAAGGACTCACTCTCCAAGCTTAGTTTTATTTTCCACATGGTCCTTTCTGTAAGTTCACTCAAGCTCCTTCTCATAGTAGATTAGGCTCTTTCCTGATGTGCACTTCAGCAGTTGGTGCGTTTGTGCCCTGTTGACAGGAAAACTTGGTGAAAGGAACGTGCTTTTGTGGAGCTCGTGACACGGGGAGCACACCTGAGAGTGGTTCTTGCCCTCTTGCCTGAGTGCTCTGGTGTGGTAGATCATCCCCCACTACTCCACTGTTAAGTGCTGCTCTTCCTCAGCTGGCTTTCTGCAGCAATGTTCCCTAAAACTTGTTCTGCTCTTGATTTATGTGTTGTTACAGTGTTCTGCTATCTGGCCTTGATCTGTAGAGCCGTGCTCGCCAGGGTGAGGGCAGCGTCTCCAAAAAGAGCTGTATTTGGTAGTAGCCGAAGCACTGAACGAGATCCGGGGGAGGCTCAGGATCCAAAACTAAGCACTCGAGCGGACCAGGAAGGATTGTAGCTTCCAGGATGCCAGACTGGCCGAATGTGAATGTTTCTGGTTACATCCTGAGTGTTGCTGCAGGTTCTCGGAGGGTTGTTCCTCTGTGCAGAGGTCCTTGAAGTCATCTCAGTCTTCTGCTGATGTGTATCAGGCCCGTGGGGCAGTTTTTGTCCTGTGGGAAGCTGATCTTGGATCACAGCACAGTGGGAGGCTGTTCCTTCATAGACTGGGTTTTCTTCTGTAAAAGTTGGGTCACCCAGTCCAGCATCACTCGAAAAGACAATGCTATTCAGCATGGGTGGTGGCTGCTGCTGCTCTTTGACAGCAAGATCACCTCTAGTTCTCAAGAAGCAGTCATCAGGCACCCACTGGCCAGATGCCTTCTTGCAAGATGGTCCTCTTGCCTGCTGCGCTGGTATTTTTTATTTCTGTTCTTTGCTCCTGACTGCTTTGGAGTTGTTAAGGGAAAGTCTTAATGCCTGTCAGTATGACCAGGTGTGAGCAGGTCAGTATTTATCCCTCGCCTTTGGCCCAGCTCTGGGCTCCTCCCTGCCCTTACTCTTCAGCACTGCAGGTCCTGAGGGCAGGTCACAGTCCTAGGAGCCGCAGCAAGGTGTTTTTGGAGAGACAGATGTATGAGCTGCTTGTGATGAAGGCGAGTCAATGGTACTCAATGCAGTCAGCTCTCTTGTTGCGTAATACAGCACAATTTTAGATGTTTGTTCTCTTTATTTTGGCAGAAAATAGCTTTACTAGTGAGTCATGAAGCACTGCCAGTATTCCCATACAAGACAGCTTGTGAAGAGTGGGAACATCAGCACCCTGATGTGCTGCCTGCAGTACTTCTCGCACCCATTGCAGGGAAGTTCTGCCACCACCTCTCATGTGCACGGTGACTTCTGAGGCTAGTTTCTCTGTCACCTGAAGTTAACCATCAAAGAAGCCATCCCTGCTCTTCCCACTGCCTTTTTCCTGGGCTGATACCCTCAGACTGTGTTCTACTGGTAGCTGTAACCTCACAGGAGCTGTGCCATCATCCTGCTGCCTCCATCCTGGCATCGGCACAGACGTTTGTGTAGCTGGACGGGGACTGGCACTGGGAGCACGATGCGAGTTAAGGCGGTTGGTTATGGAGCACCTTTGCTAGTGTGTTTTTGCAAGACCTGATGTCTTGCCCTGAAGTTTGGAATTGCTTAAAACTGGAACCCTGAACAAGTGCCTCAGCCTTGTCCTGTCTGGCCCCTGCCCTTCCATACCCACGTATGCATGGGGATGTGCTTGATGCTTTTCCCTCCCTCTGGTTCCCCTCAGCTGCTGCGAGTTATTTCCCCCATTCTGGTGGTGGCCTCGTAAGACGTGGAGATTTCAGCCATGGGTCAGTAACGTTTGAGTGCTCCAGCAGGATCTTGGAGGGCATGGCGCTGTTTGTTACTGAGGAGTGGCACATGCTGAAGGGCAGTGCCACAGGAGCTGAGGCTTTACCCCCCCTTCACGGTAATGAACAGCAGAGTTACCTGCCCTTTCTGATTTTTTCTTTGAAAAGGTTTTGTCAGTACAAGAAGATGCAGCTTATTGCTCGTTGTGCCCGTGTTGCTAAAGAAGTGTTTGAAACGTGAGGCATGCAGCTCAGATTTGGAGTAGGTATGCATCTAGACATAAATGCTGTAGGGCCAGTCCTCTTCCAGTAAAGGGTATTTTAAATGAGGAGGATAATGGAGTGTCAGACGTGGGGTGTCCTTGTGCAGTCACCAGTAACTTCTCATGAACCTCCCCCCCTGGAAGTGCAGCCTAGTGGGTGATCTGTTCCCCCGACTGCCTCTGAGAGGAGGGCTGCTAAACCAGCCTTGCTCTCTTCCTGTTGTTTGACCTCTAGTCGCAGCGCGGGACAATACCAAGAGACGTGCTTGGCTGAACTGGTCTCCCTCCCGCGGTGGTGGGGGTTACACACAACGTCTCAGTCTAATTGGAAGGACTCTGAACTTTATGAGCCAGCTAAAATAGTTGAACCAGTGCCTTTATTTAACAGAGGAAGGATGAGTAATATTTAGGCCATCAAATAGCTTTTTTGCTTTATAGTTGTTTGAAGCTGCTGGGATTCTTCTGTCTTTATTTGTGGAAGTGTCCATGTTTAGTAATAACCCTTTGCTCTGAAGAATATTGCTGAGCTGCGTGATAGAACATCTCAGTTTTCTCAAGCCTTGTAGCTAGCTGCTGCTTAAACTTTGTGAAATGCTACTGGCCACAAAGTATTTCTCACGCTTGTGTGCAGGAGAATACTGGATATCCCTCTGCTTTCTTGAGGGGGTGTGGATGAAGAGGTGGAGTCTGGGGGGTTTGGACTCTCCTCACCTGGTGCCCGGCTCCTTGTCTTGCATCGTGCCCACAGAAGGCTTTCTGTGTGCCGGTCACTGCCTCACGGGTGTGACCACACACTTGTAACCCGTCGTGTTGAGCTGCCCTTTAGTGGAAGGGTTAGCGGCTCAGAGGACCGGTGTCCCTGGACTGCAGCTTCATGGACATGAATTCCCTTGGAGGTCGCAAGGAATTAATGAGGAGACAGATGAAGCTATTTGATGCTTTTTCTGAGGAAATGCAGAGTACCCTCCTGGCAGAAATACTGTTACTTTCTGCCCCGCTGCTGCGTGGCCCTTACCGACATGCAGGGATTACTGACTGCGTGCTCAACGCTCCTCTTCTGCGGGTGGAAAAGAGAGCAGCTGCCTGCAGAGGACTGCCCCCAGAGCAGCGCGTGAAGCCCGTTTCCTCCTTTTGTGATTTTCTTGGGGGTGGCTGGATACTTGGCAGCCGGCCTGGGACACTTCTTGGAGGCTGCAGCCTGCCCTCTTTATCACTTTCCCTGGAACCCTTGGACCTCTTGAGTCATCTCTCAGGTATCTCTCAGCTAGGCAGCAGAGAAGGCTGGAGGGACTCCCCGGTGTGGGTTGCTGCTGTCCTCAGAACAATTCAGGTAGCATATTCCTAGTTTTTGCTCGGCTTTCAGCAGCCTTCTTTCTTGAAGTAGGCCGGGGGTTCCCTCTCTTGCTCTGGTGACTAAAATCTTCCTGCGGCCTCTTGTCTGTGAGAGTGGTCTCCCCGGGGCCTTGGCGGGCGTGTGTGTCTGCCTGGCTATTTGTGACCTCTGCCTGAGGTTAACGAGCAGGCTTAGATAATCTCCCTCCTCTCAGATGCGGATGTTGGGACTTCCTGCTGTCACTGGTGAAATAGACCCCGAGACGCTTCGCACTCAAATTTCAGCGTAAGCTGGGAACGGTCCCAGAACTGGAAGTGATGTGCGTGTCTCCTGGGTATGATAACTGCCGCTATCACACAGCAATCTCTCATCTCCCTCGTCCCATGAAGTTTAAACTACAGGAGGGTGTAAAGCAAAGCTTGTCCCGTGCTTGGAACAACTGAAAATTCAGCTTCAGTCACTGGCAAAATGAAAGAAACCAAATCCAAGGTGATGCTGAATAAGCACGGGGAGATCCAAGTCTGGAAAGCATTTAGCTGTGAAGTGCTGATCTGTTGCAGGTGCTGGCACCTTGCTTCTTCTTGGTTATTAACTGTCATCAAACAGCTAAAAAAAACAACACATAGGCAGGCCTCTGCTGCTAGAATTGTCTTGTTGGGAAAGCAAATAAGAGGGAGGAGAGAAATCTGCAGCGCGTTTTTGTCTTCGTGGTATGACTCAGGCTCTACGTGAGGTTAGAGACAGACCCACATTTCTGAAGCGTGATGTTTTCTTCTCCCCAGCCCCCACCCCAGCGAGCTGAGTATTCCCATCGTTCCCTTTACACCGGGTGTAGCTGTGTGGTCATCTAACCGCAGAAGGGCATGTTTTCCGTTGGATCAGTGAGATGATTCAACTCAAATGAACGTGCGCTCGCGTTATCCCAAAATCCGGTGTGAGGGAATGTGCTGACAAGGAGAGAGAAGCGTTCTGTTGCTGGGACCTTTTGGGTTAGATTGGGTTAAACGTTATGAAGTGGCACCCTTAGTTTCAGGATCTCTTGAGCTGCATCTTTCCCACTGTTGAATGGGAGAAGAGGGAACTTTCTGATCCTGGCACGTCCCCGTCTGGCTGGGTTGTGTGGCTGCAGGGACATCCCGTGGCCGGTTGAGGAACAGCCTGAGCCGTGCTCAGGCCTGCCGGACCCCTCAGTCTTGAATTATTGTCCCTGGATGTGACCGTGCTAAGAAACTGGAAATTTGATGAGTTCAGGGACTGAAGTTGCCGTGTCATTCTTGTACCAAAGACTTCAAATAGTTCCCTGTTGTGAGGAAATCCTGTGGAGTTTTCCCCAGCAGCCCCAGGGACAGCTAGGAAAGGGCAAAGCATCTGGAGAGAATTTGGATAGTTTTACTTTTCCATTATCCTGTGGCTGTGCTGGGCAGTTGGCAAACATTTAAAGAGCATCTGTTTTCTCCAAAGCACTTCTGCTCTCAGTTAGATTTAACAATCCCTCTTGCCTACCTCTATAAAGCCCAGACCTACTGTGTGAGGAGGTAGAAGCATCGGGAAACAGTTGCTGTCCTGAAGGGCTCAGCAATAAAGGAGAGGATCCGAGGGGAAGCCATTTAGAATACAGCGAGTGCACGATGGCAGAACGAGTGCAGCATGCTTGTTCTGAGAACCTGTCGTGTCACAGCTTAGAGAAGCGAATATGAAAAAGAGGAAACGGCGTTATGGTAGGAAGTGAACACAAGTTTAGTCATTTAGATCCTCAAAATGCAGAGGCACAGGGAATGGGGTTGAGAACCTTGGGATGTTCTGCCTGTGTTAGCTCTGTTACTGGCAGGCAGACAGTTGTGGGCTTGGCTTTACTAGTGCTTTAGCTTACAGTTTACACTTTATTACCACACTGCCTTAATGACAAAATGAACTGAAGGAAGGAAATAGTATTTTCTAAAGATGTGAGGCTCAGAATATTCAGAGTTCCTTGTTTCCCTGTCTTTTGTCAACCCTGTTGGAGAAACTGTATGTGAGATTGCCTCCCAGCCTGTGTAACCTACAAGGTTAAAGAGATGGTGAGGAGCATGCTGGAGCAAATGGGAAGTAAACAAAGAAGGGAAGAGAGGCAGCTGTGGTTATAAATAAATGCTAGAGACTTTCCTAGGGGATGAGGAGTGAATGGAAGTGGTCTTCCATTTACAGGAATCTCCTTTGCTTTTTCAGGTCATCGTAAGAAAGTGGACAGCCAGGATTTTTGCCTTGTGGCTGCCTGACCGCTGCTGAGCTGCGTCTCCCAGCCCATGTGGCTCTCCCCATGCTCCAGGAGTGCAACTGGTGCCCAACGCAATGTGTGTTTGTCAAACCATGGAAGTGGGCAAGCATGGCAAGAATGCCACTCGATCTGGAGACCGGGGGGTCCTGCTGGAGCCTTTCATTCACCAGGTGGGCGGCCACAGCAGCATGATGCGCTACGATGACCACACTGTCTGCAAGCCACTCATTACCAGAGAACAGCGCTTCTATGAATCCCTGCCCCCGGAAATGAAGGAGTTCACACCTGAGTACAAAGGTGAGGCCTGGTGTCGTTTCAGAATGCAGTTCCTCTCATTTTGCTGGAGCTGCCGATGTGTTGCTATCTCTTTGTCTTGTTTTGTTTGTTACTTGTATCTTTTGCAGGTTAGCAGTTTGGTAAGAGCTTTTTAGAAAGGTGGAAGTCTTTTTTTTTTGGCATGCTAGGCTTCATGTGCTCCTCCTCCTAGACAAACTAACGTGTTACGGTTGCAATCTGGTGCTTAAGGTTATGAATGTGTATCTAAAGTAATTTTACTAGCAAGTAATTGTCAGTTATTGCCTTGACCTTGAGCAAAAGAAGTTGGGTCATACACTGAGCCCTCGTGCATTCCAGTCTTATAATTTACTACTTCCTCATCCCAGCTCTTTTATGGACCCATATCAGAAACGCTTGCTGCTTCAGCAGCTTCCTTTCCCAGAGCTGAGGTGAAGCCTTGTCCCCAGCTGCTTTGAAGGAATGGAATTTTCCAGTGTCTGTGTCGTTGTAGGAGGTAGGCAGCTCACCTGTGCCTTTCAGGAGCTCGACAGGCTTTTGGCCGTGTGCTTGTACTCAGGACAGTCACGCTGGCTGGGAGCCTTCTGGGGGACTTGGTGTTCATGTTGCCTCTGCCTCTTTGTCTCTGTGTGGTGTCGGTAGGCCCGTGCTCCCCAGACAGCTGGGACCACCATCTGTTCAAGGTCTGGCCGTTTGATCTGGCTGCAGCCTGAAGGTCTCAAAGCAGTGTCAACTTACCTGCCTGTCTGTACGCAGAGAGCGAACAAAAGGTAGCCTCTCCAACAGGCCCTCCAGCCGCTCTGGGTCCATATGGTGCTCTGGTGACCCATCTGAACTTCCAGCTGAAACTTGTGGAGTTACTGGAATCGATGTGATATCAGGCTTTCCTTGGGAGATCAGTTTAAAACTGACGAAGCTGATAGCCCAGATAGAGGCCTGTCGTCTTGAAGTGCGATACTTCCTGGTTGCCTGAGGGCAGAGGGCAGGCACCATGGTATGGGATTTCATCTGAGGCTCTTGTGCAGTTTCCTGCTGGTCCTCGAAGTGACAATGTCGGGGATGATGTTCCTTGTCTGATCACTCATGATACTGTATAATTGCCCATTCACAGGGGCAGCTTGAGGAGCACGTCCAGGCAGCCAGAGCACTTGGAAGGGCATTTATGTAGTGACACACTGCAGTCCTGAACTGCTCTGAACTTGTGCTGAGCCTTCTTAGACTTGTTTCATCACTTTTGTGGTGAATCTTTGTGTTCAGCACACGTAGTATCTGATATTCCTGGCAGCTATTTGACGCTGGTGTCAAGAGAATGAAAGATTTTGTCATTGCAAGTTAGGAGATGTTGATCACCTCATTTTCAGGGCTGGAGGTATCCCTAAGATGATGTCAACACTAACCGAAAGTGCCAGGTGTTGTGCTTCATGGCTGGTCAGCTAGATATATTCAGAACTGGTGCCATGAAAGATCTGTATCTTTTCTTGGAGTATGGTGTTTTTCAGGAGTCTACAGAAGGTAAAATTGGACAGGACACACATGGATGGGTTTGCCTTCACCTGGCTGAGGTAGTGTACTTCCAGGACGTCCTGTTTTTACCACTAGGAAGCCCTGGGACCTCATTTATCGACATCCCTTGTTTTATTGAGTGCTGCAGGACTGAACAGAGGGGAACGACCAGACCCCCTCAGCCTTCCAGCTGCATTTCTGGTAGCACAGCTCAGTAGGGTGTGAGCACTCAGGGCTACGAGCCTCATGTGCACAGTTTTGGGTGGATAGCACAGCTGCTACCACTGTTGTGGACTGTTTGCTCCAGTAGTGATGCAGGACACTGTTTGGGAGGTTTTCTTCTCTGTGCTGTGTTAAAAGTATTTGGATTCTCCCCTTTGCCATCTTAAACCTCATTTAATTGCTCTGGATTTCTCTCGCTGCTCTGTGAGCTGTTTTCCTCTATGCTGTTGAACACATGGAAGCTAGCGATTGTGTATTCCTCCCTGAAAAACTGTGCTGATGTCGCTTCTTTCTGGCAGGTGTAGTGTCTGTCTGTTTTGAGGGAGACAGCGACGGCTACATCAATCTGGTAGCGTATCCTTACGTGGAGAACGAGGCTTTGGAGCAGGATGACATGCCAGAGAGGGACCAGCCACGACGCAAGCACTCGCGTCGAAGTCTTCACAGATCAAGCAGCGGCACTGAGCACAAGGAGGAAAAACCTGGCCTGGCCAGTGACAGCACTGAAAGGTAAAAGTTTTGAGGGTCTAGTCATGACGTGACAAGTGGAAAATGTCTTAACCCTTCAGCTTTGGTTATCCTTTTGTTCAGGGTGTCATACACTTCCATACAGTTGCTAGGTTGTCTTGCACTTACTATCCCAGCATACTGTGGCAGTGCAAACAGTCCTGACTTGTGCCCAGTTCAAGACAAGCTCATCCAAGTGAAGTGCTTCTGATGCAGGATGACCCTTGGAAGGTTAATTGGATGTGGAACCAAAAACCTGTGAAACAAATTCAAACACTCTTAAGTCCATCTGGTTATTAACCCAAGGTTAATGAGGATGGGTCCACATCCTGGGATGTTAGCAAGGATTTGCTGTGTAAGAAGCTGGTGGGTTTGGATAGTGTGAGGTGCGCAGAAGGAGAAGGAACAGGAGATGCTACTGCGCGAGGGAATTGCGTGACTGCTGTAAGTATCTGGAGAATATATGGATTCTAACAGGCTACCTTGTTCTGTCTTTATACCAGCAACATCCAGGAGACAAAGAGTCCCAGGGTGGACATGCACATCCACTCAGATGTTCCATTTCAGATGTTGGATGGGAACAGTGGTCTGAGCTCTGAAAAAATCAGCTATAATCCCTGGAGCCTGCGCTGTCATAAGCAGCAGCTGAGCCGCATGCGGTCAGAGTCCAAGGACCGAAAACTCTACAGTATCCTTTGGGAAGTGAACTGAGTGCGTCAGGTTGCTGCTGCTGTGCTGGCCGATGTGTTTGTGCTTGAGGCAGCTAGGCCTCGCTGGTGTCAGCATGACACTGATGCTCAGAAGCCATGTTTCTGGCCAGTTGCCATGTTTTCTTCCCTTTCTGGACCACCTTTTGAGTCAGTTTGTGTGTTCTTAACTAGACGGTTTTTCATGTCGGGCAAGGTCTGACAGCAGATTCAGGTCTAGGCTGTGCAGCAGTTCCTTGGGAAGGAGCTGTGATTGTCCTTGTCACCTTTCTTGAGTCTCTTCCAGTCCTACTGTATCCCTCTGGAGATGGTGACCAGAACTGCACATGGTACCGAAGATACTGGTGAACCAGAGAGTTCCACTGGCACGTAATGATGTTGTCTCCATTTCCTCATGATTTGTAACACATGTTCTTGTAAATGTTGCTTTGTTGCCCCAACATCTCATTCCTGACTGATAACAGTGGTCTCAAAACCCAGTGCTTCATACATTAAGCTAAAAGTCTTTTCCCTTTTATGTTTATCATCTTGCATGTTAACTCCAGAGAACTTTGTCTGCCAGTTTAGTGACCAAGTCGGTCTCCTAAGGTCTTTTGGGGATTTTTCATAACTGCTCCTCATCTTTGCAACCTCGAGTAACTTAGTATATGAGCAAATTTGCCATCCCATTCACTTTTCTGGATCACTTGTTGACTAGCGTAGATCCCCACACAAAGACCCTGCTAGTGGCTCGGGCTGTGAGACCAGTCAGGCATCCTGATGTTTTTCTTTTGTTTGCTGACGAGTTATCACCCTGTCAGCATCTTAGTCCTCAGCCTGCCGTTTAGCCTCTTTGAGACATCTTGTCAAATGTCTCCTGATACTCGTGCAGATTTCATTTGGTCTCATACTTTGTCTTTATTTCTCAAAGTTGCTGAAGAACCCCAGGATATTTTTGAGATGTTACTTTCACAAAAGGTGTGTCTGATCTTCCCTGATAAATTGTACTTATCCACATCTGCATCTGTTCTTCCGTACAGCATCCCGCTGAGCTGTGAGATAGGCTTCTGTCAGTTTGTAGTTCCTGTATCTCTGCAGCTCAGCATTGCAGTACCCTCCCTTTAGTCTCCTGGAACTAAGGCAGCTTTAAATGAGTTAATGCATCTTGTTTAATAAGGGAGGTAGCTGTGCCTTGTGACATCTAGGGCTTCTGGGTGAGACTGTTCTGGTGATCTGTTACTCTTCAGTTTTTGTTGGACGTGCAACCTCTTTGCACTTCAGTTTGAGACCATTCTTTGAAATTAGAATTTTGGCTTGGGAATTCCCAAAGCTCTTCCCTGTTAAACACAATAAAATATCAACGTTAATTTTTCTTTTGGGGGTCTCTCCTTTTTACTTTCACCCTGCCCCCCAGCTCCTTTCATGCTTTGACTATAAACCCTTCGGGCAGTCTGAGTAACTGCTTCACATGGCAGAAGAAGGTTAATTTCTGGGCCTTTGCAAATTGCTCTTTGTACTCCTTTTCAAACTTGCCAACTTGTGTTTTTGTTTCACCTGCTGGAGCTTGATTTTTGTTTTCCTTGCTTAGAAACAGCCTCACTTTTAATAGCTCTATTCTTCCACATTTTAACTGCGTAGGCTTCCTTTTCCAATTCTCAAACGTGTGCTTTGAGCCTCCAGCTTGTATTTTTGAATAGAGGCCACATCACTGGCAGAGAAGTAATTCTTTTTAGCTGTCCTATCTTTTTTTAACACACTTCCTTATTTTTATGAAGTTCCTCTTTCAAATCAAACGTGGCTGTTGATAGATTTTTCTAAATGTTAAACTTCCTTGCAAGTTTAATCTAGCTGTGCTCTCGTTGCCATTTTAGCGCAATGTGTTAAACCATGACCTACTCCTTAGGGCAGCCTTCAGAGTTGTTTTTCCCCTTTGGGACTCCTTCGCTCTGGTGGCTTGTTCTCAGCGTCGTGCCCTGCTGGAAGGCTTGCCCATTGTGTGTGGTGGTAACCGAAGGTTCCCGTTGCTGCTGTTTCCTGCCTTTGTAGCCTCTCCAGTTCTTCCCCCTGTATTGGTTAGTGCTGCTGTTCTGGGCAGGTTGGTAACAGCAGCACTGCGGATCTTTCTTGAGCCTCGAGTTCTTGGTCTGTGGGGATTGTGTTCTGTATCCGTGTGGTTAAATTGTAGATTGGTGTAGACCAAGCTCTCCCTTAACGTTTCACCAGTTCTTAGCATACTGTGACTTTTCTGACACTAGCATTCTGCTCCTTGGCTCCTCCTGCTGAGCCCAGTGTGCCTGTATGTGATCCCCTGCTTAGTGCTGGGCAGGCCACTTTCCAGGCTGACTTCTTCTACAGGGTGCCACTGCTTGGGTTTTGTCCTTTTTCTTCACCTTCCCAAACAGTTTGTTCTCTCTCTTCTTCAGTTCCTATTTGTTTGCCACCCAACCCTATCTCATGCTGTGTCCCTCTTCCTGGCTGCCCTGGGGAGCAGCATCTCTGACAGTTGAGCTCTCCTTGACGTCTCTCCCAGAGTTCCTCTTGCTGGAGAACGTGGTGCATCACTTCAAGTTTCCCTGTGTGCTTGATCTGAAGATGGGGACCAGACAGCATGGAGATGATGCCTCTGAGGAGAAGGCTGCTCGGCAGATGAAGAAGTGTGAGCAGAGCACTTCTGCCACCTTGGGTGTGCGAGTGTGTGGCATGCAGGTAGGAATCCCCAGGTCTGCAGCAGGTGCTGCACATCCTTTCCCCAGCTCCATTAGAGCTGCTACCTAGCTAGTGTTTTCTGCTGAGCGCTGAGTTAGCCTTCCTCTTCAGGTAGGTACACCAGAGTTTGTGGTATGAGCTTTTTGTTTTCATTTCTAGTCCTCGGACAGAGGATTCTTGCAAGGTGGCCTGCTTTATCCAGAGGTGTTCATGAAAAACATGGGGGTTTTCTAAAATAACTGTTCTTCTGGCTTGGTGTTAAGCTAGAATTGCAGTGCCTGGGGGAGATGTGTTGTTTCTGTCCTAGCATCATCTGACGTTTACTTCTGTACTGTACTGGGACTTAAAATTGTCTCTTGGTGCTACACCGTGAGTACAAGGATTTGCTGCTGGTGCTGTTGCACAACAGAGTTGATCTTTTTCCCCACCAGCAGAAGTATCTTGTAATCCAGATCTCTGCCCGCAGACTCTGAAGCAGTGAGGGCCCTGCATTAATCACATGCCACATCCTAATGGCAAGGACGTACATGGCTCCTGCTGCCAGGGGACTTGTCTGAGCTGCTTATTGAAAAACTTAGCTTTTTGAGCCTTGGGGTCTGTTGTGGCGTGCTGCTTTGGGGATGCTCACCTGTGGGTGTCATGGGACCAGTGCTTGGACACCCTGGTCATGCACACGTGAGCTGCTTCGGGATTCAGGGAGCTTGCAGAGCTGTTTGCTCGCTCCTGGGTGTGGTGATGGGGCTCCCTCTGCCCTGTCCATACGGGACAGCTTTGGGCTCTGTGTGTTGCCTTAGCCTGGCGTCCCCACTTGATGTGTATTTCCTTTGATGTTCTAGGTCTATCAGCTGAACACAGGGCATTACTTATGCAGGAATAAATACTATGGACGTGGTCTTTCCATCGAGGGCTTCCGCAATGCCATCTACCACTATCTCCACAACGGCGTAGAGCTGCGCAAGGACCTCTTTGAGCCTGTCCTCACCAAACTCCGAAGCTTGAAAGCGGTTTTGGAGAGACAGGCCTCCTACCGCTTCTACTCCAGCTCCCTTCTCATCATTTACGATGGGAAGGACAACAGGTCAGGGACATTTGTGGATATCCAGCCAGAGACGCGCCTGAAGCGAACGGACAGCTCCCTCCCAGAGAACCTTCAGGAGGGCGGCAGCACAGAGCCCGACTCTTCGACCCAGCCCAAGGTGGACGTGCGTATGATTGACTTTGCACATAGCACCTTCAAAGGCTTCCGTGATGACCCCACTGTGCATGATGGACCTGACATGGGTTATGTATTCGGGCTGGAGAGCCTCATCAACATCATGGAACAGATGCGTGAAGAAAACCAGTAGCCCTGGGCCACAGCCTCTTGTCCTGGTGACTGGAGCCGACAGGACCACCTCCTAGCACAGGAAAAAACAGACACCTCCCTTTTAAAAACAACTCTATTGCTCCCTTGTTTTTTAAATGTACTTGGATAGAAGAGCTGAGGGGAGGCAGGGTGGAAGTGCTGACCAGCTGGTTCTGACCACATTAGCTCTGCCTTCTGGAGGAGGTTCCAGAGATGCCTCCAGGGTGTTGGGTGGCCTGGTTCTTTGCTCCTTACGTGTGTGTACTGGAGGGAGGGCCTGGCCTTGGGGCAGAGAAAGCAGGGCAGCGCAGGGCTCTTGGGGGAGTTGGAGCTGGGGCTTGAGTAGCATCCTGTCTCGGGAGCCCCTGGAGGAGCCTATGTTTTGATATTCCCTTAGGTTATGTGGAAAGGGCGCTGGAGAAATGGCCAGCAGCAGCTGTGGAACTGATGGGGAGCAGCAGGCACGCTGCTCTGCACGCTAGCTCTGCCCTGGGGTTTGCCGATGGGCCTCTGCTTTCCATGCAGCCTTTTCCTTCTGTTTGGGCACTATGAATAACCAACCCAACTGTGGAAATAAAACGACCAACTGCAGCCCATGGCAGAGCTTGCTCGGGGTGAGGACACGCTGCACGGCTGGAGCTGTGCTTGAGCTTGGGGCTTGTTCATGCCAGCACTGGGACTGACCCCAGGGGCTCAGGGCTCTGCCTCCGCCCACTGACCAAGCCCCCCTCAGCTCGTGAGCTAGCACTAGTACCTGTAGCAGTTACTGTGACCCCAGCCCCGCAGCGGGTTTCTTTTGGACCATTTCATCCCTTCCTCTTGTGCATTGTTGGTCCCCCAGGCTGCAGGCAAGGCTCTTCCTGGGGCCAGGGCCTTCAGCCTGAGGCCGCCCTCTGGGGGGGCAGATGGGGGGGGCTGCCTGCTGGGGCTGCCTCCCGCCTCCTCTCCAGGGCTGGCAGCGGGGTGAGGAGCGCTGGCCCTCGCCGTCAGCTCCTGCCTGCATCAGCCTCGCCCCGGAGCCGCTCTGTCCTCAGATGAGCGCAGTGCTGGGCCGGGAGCCGCCCGGCTCCCCCCTGCCGGGGCTCCCCGTGGTGCGGGCAGTGCCGGCTGGTCCCGCACCGCCTCCCTCTGTGCTGCTCCCCCGTGTGCCCCCCTCGTTCAACGGCGTTTCTGCACCTGCCCGAGCGGCGCTGCCCGCTCCGTCCTCATGGCGGGGGGCGGGCCCGGGGGGCTCGGGGCGGGGGCAGGGGCGGGGCCGGTCCCGGGGCCGTGCGGGAGGCGCGGGGCCGGGGGGGCGGGGCCTGGCAGAGGCCCCGCCCCCTGGCGGGCGTGTTCCGGCCCGGCGGTGACGCGGCGGGGCGCGCGGCGCTGACGTGTCGCGGTGCGGGCGCGGGGATGCGGGCGCTGATCCTGGTGGGCGGCTTCGGGACGCGGCTGCGGCCGCTGACCCTGAGCCGGCCCAAGCCGCTGGTGGAGTTCTGCAACAAGGCGCTGCTGCTGCACCAGCTCGAGGCGCTGCGGCAGGCGGGCGTCAGCCACGTGGTGCTGGCCGTGAGCTACATGTCCGAGGCGCTGGAGGCCGCCATGCGCGAGCAGGAGCAGCGGGTAAGGGCGGGGGGGACCCCCCGGCACCTTCCCCGGCGCCCCGCACGCCCCCGCGGCGGGGCGGCCCGGCCCGGCCCTGACCGCTCTGCCCGCAGCTCGGCCTCCGCATCTCGCTGTCGCACGAGAAGGAGCCGCTGGGCACAGGTAGCGCCGGGCGGGGCCGGGGGGGCGGGCGGGGGGCGGCCGCGGGCGGGGGCCGCGGGCTGGGCTCGCCCCGCTCCGTGCCGCTGCTGACGGGCCGGCAGCGGGGCCGCTGGCGCTGGCGCGGGACCTGCTGGCCGAGGGCGGGGAGCCCTTCTTTGTGCTCAACAGCGACGTGATCTGCGAGTTCCCCTTCGCCGCCCTGGCCCGCTTCCACCGGCAGCACGGCGGGGAGGGCTCGCTGGTGGTGACCCGCGTGGAGGAGCCGGCCAAGTACGGCGTGGTGGTGTGCGAGGCCGACACGGGCCGCATCTGCCGCTTCGTGGAGAAGCCGCGCGTCTTCGTGTCCAACAAGATCAACGCCGGGCTCTACATCTTCAGCCCCGGCATCCTGCGGCGCATCCAGGTAGGGGCCGGGCTGCGGGCTGGGGGCTGGGGGCTAGGGGAGCCCCCCGCTGAGCCCCGTGCCCCGTCCCCGCAGCTGCGCCCCACCTCCATCGAGAAGGAGATCTTCCCGGCCATGGCGCAGGAGGGGCAGCTCTATGCCATGGAGCTGCAGGGTAAGGCCCTGCCCGGGCAGGGAGTGCCACCCACACCGTTGCCCCTGCCCGCGCCATTAACCCCCCCGGGGGCTGTCACCACAGCTCTGTCCCCGCAGGCTTCTGGATGGACATCGGGCAGCCAAAAGACTTCCTCACGGGCATGTGCATGTACCTGCAGGCGCTGCGGGCTCAGCACCCCGAGAAGCTGCACTCGGGGCCTGGTGTCGTAGGGAATGTGCTGGTGGTAAGTGCCGGCCCCCGGCACGCTTCACAGGCTCGCTCCGGCTTCCCGCTGCTGTCCTCGCTGTGGCCCTCAAGCTGTGCCCTCCTGTCCCCACGCCAGCTAAGCGTTGCAGGCCGTGCAGAGAGCTGTGGCTGCCTCGCAGCCCTGGTGCAGCCTTTCTTCCTTCCAGGACCCCAGCGCCAAGATCGGGGCAAACTGCGTCATCGGCCCCAACGTGACGATCGGGGCTGGCGTGGTGGTGGAGGACGGGGTGCGCATCAAGCGCTGCACAGTGCTGGAAGGGGCCCGCATCCGCTCCCACTCCTGGCTGGAGTCCTGCATTGTGGGCTGGAGCTGCTCCGTGGGGCAGTGGGTGAGGACGTGGGTGCTGCAGGGCCCTGGGGGGGGGTCAGGCATCTTGCCCTCCTGTCTCCTCCTGCCACCCCAGGCTGTGGCTGCAGGGCAGCTGGGGTGCGCCTGGGGGCAGGAGCATGGCACTGTGCCCTGAACCGGGCCAGGTGTGACTGGGCTCTCTGGGGCAGGTGCGCATGGAGAATGTGACAGTGCTGGGCGAGGATGTCATTGTCAACGACGAGCTCTACCTCAATGGGGCCAACGTGCTGCCGCACAAGTCCATCACCGAGTCTGTACCAGAGCCACGCATCATCATGTAGCAGCCCCCGGTGCGCCCTCCACTCTCGGCTCTGCCTGGATTAAATATTTATACTTCCACCTACCTCTGAGCATCATCTGCGTATAGCCCAAGCACTCAGGTTTCTTCCTAGAGCCAGCCTGGCTTCCCCTCCCCATGTCTCAAGGCACCACATAAGGAAGAATAATTTAATGCTGCATTTCATCAAGTCAGCCCCCAGCCAGGGGCAAAGTAACAGAGCCCAAACACACAGGGCCCAGGGCCCAGGCACCGCTCACCGCTTGCGAGGCTGCTGTGGTGACGAGGCCTCAGGCTCCCCTCCCTGAGAATGACCTGTAGGGCAGGAGAAGGGCGGGTGCTGGCCCCAGAGCCTGCCATCTGCACCCCCTCCCCGCCCCCCCGAGCCAGCCTCTCCCTGCAGAACCTGGCCCCATGCTGGGTCCTGGCCTGTCCCCGGGAGGGGGGCTCCTGAGGGAGAAGCCAGCGCGCAGTGCTCAGCTGGGGGAGCCCGAGGTGCGGGGCTGGGTGCTACGAGCTGGCGGGCTTGGTGAAGTCGTCCACGCCTGTGATGGTGGCCTTGCAGAAGAAGCAGTCCTTGTTGTTCATCAGGTGCTGGTTGATGCAGGCTCTGGGACAGGAGAAAAGTGTGAGCACCCTTTGCCCCCCCAATGGTGCTGGGAGCTGGGGGCATGGGCACGCAGGAGCTACTCACTTGCACGACTTGTGGGAGCAGGGCCTGAAGATGGCTGAGATGGGGTGTGCGTAGCAGATGGGGCAGAGGTCCTCCTCGCTGGTGGGCTGGGGAGGGGGCGAGCAGGCGGTTGGCGGTGGCAAAAGCCATGGCACCTCAGAGCTGCATGGCAGCTGTGCCGTGGCTGCACCCAAGCAGTCTGGCAACTGCCTTGTGGGGACAGGGACAGGGGCAGGGGAGACTCACCAGCGTGGTGGCAGCTGCCTGCTTGGACTCCTCACTCAGGTGGCTCAGCATCTTGTCCACCTTGGCCAGCTCCTCAGCACTGATGTACTCTGTGTCTGTAGGACCAAAAATGTGTGTTGGGGTGATGTGTGTATGAATCCCCCCCCTCTCCCCGCCCTGAGGCTGCTGGGTGATGCAGGGGGGATTGCGGCTGCCCTCAGGAAGCAACCAGGACAGGGCTCCTCATTGGGGACAGCAGCTGGGGGGTTGGGCACACTCCTGCTGCAAAATCAAACCTCCCTGGGCTCAGGCACTGACTCAGAGAATGCAGCCAAGGGTGCTGCAAGGGGACAAAACTGCCACCAAAAGCAGGCAACAACCTGGACATGTCAGGCTGGGGACAGCCCTGACCTGAGTGCCACTGCTGGGGCCGCACCATGGGGTCAGGGCACAGCCCACAGCCCAGCCCCAGCTCCCCAGCCCAGCATGGACACTCACATGTGTTCAGGGAGAAATGGCGCTTCTCGGTGGCCGGGGCAGCAGCCGCCAGGGCTGAGGGCTCGGTGTGGCCCAGCAGGTACTGGATGGAGCGCAGCTGGAAGCAGGGGTCTGCCAGCATCACTGCTGTCGCACGCTCAGCCCTGCAAAGGGACATCATAGTCAGGCTGTGCCCCCTCCCCATCCCGTCCCCACCAGCCTGGCCAAGCCCCTGGCTGTGTCCCCAGGCACAGCACAGCCAGCTGGGTGCTGCAGGAGGCACTAAGGGCGATTGCAGCAGTGAAGTGGGAGCCCCAGGGTGTCCCAGGCCTCAGGAGTCCCCAGCGCCTGTGCCCATGGGGACAGACCTGGGGCGCAGCTGGGCACACGCAGGGCCCCATGCTCCTAGCAGGGACAGCACGTTCAGAGGCAGCCGAAGGGCATCCATCCTCCTCCTCTGCCACCACCCTGCTCGGGTGGCCTCCGGGGATCGATACGGTACATTAGCACTTGCTGAGGCTGCAGCCCTCACACTCAGGTGCCTGGTGCATGCCTTGGGAGCTGGAGGGTGGCTGAAGCAGCCAGCATTAGCCTCACACAGCAAGGGTAAAAGGAGCGCAGGCCTTGGTGGTGCCGGGGCATCCCCTGCACCTTGGGGACTGCGCACTGCATCCCCAGGGCGAGTGGGTGCCCAGGCCGTGAGGCAGGAGGGAGCAGCCGTGGCCCTCCCTGGCCTCAAGCAGCAGTGGGGATAACCAGGACAGGGGAAGGACACAGAGCAGGATGCGCGTCCCCTCCAGCCATGGAGAGCAAGCAAGCCCCCAGCTCTGCTTGGGCACCTGCATCCTCAGGACCCATCCCCACGGTCCCATCCCTGGCTCTGGCCAGCCCCGCGAAGGGAAAAGCTGGGTGGAGCACTCACCTCGCCAGCTCTGACTGTCGCAGTCCGAGCCTGAGCTGGGGAGCAGGGGGTTAATGGCAGCGGCAGCAGCCAAATTAGCTTTTTGCTGCCCTAATGGAAACCAATTCCCCAGCCCCGCTCTCCGCTTCCCACTAAAGAGCCCAGGTGCTGGCTAATGACATTCCCCAGCGTCCTTCACCGGGTGGCCACCCCTGCAGGTGGCACCCCGTCCTCCGCGGAGACCCCCCCGAGCTCGGCGTGACCCCGGGGTGGGTTTGGGGAGGGGGGGGGCGAGCGAGGGGGTCCCCGCCGGCTTGCCCAGGGGCGGCTGCGACGAGAGCAGCGAGGGCCGGTGACCGCGAGCGGGCACGGAGCTGCGGGGGGGGGGGGGGGGGGGGGGGGCACACCACCGGCCGCGGGGGGGCGGGGCGGCCCCCCCCCCCCCCCCCCGCCCCCCCCCCCCGGCCGGGCGGGGCGGCGGCGGCCGAGGGTCGGCGGAGCGGCCCCGAGCCCCCCCCCGGGAGCCGCCGGCAGGGGAGGGAGGGATGCGCGCAGCCGCCCGGCCGCGGTCACCGGCGCCGCCGCCACTCCCCGCGCCGGGGCCAATGGGAGCCCGGCCGGCCCCGCGCCGCCAGCGCGTAAATAGCGAGCGGAGCGCGGCGGGCAGGGAGCCGCCGGCCGGGAGGCGCCGGGCGCCGCTCGGGGATGGAGCCGCGCGCGGGGAGGTGCCGCGGCGGCGGCGCTGGGCGGTGAGGATCTCGGCGCTGCGGGGACTGAGCGGCTCCGGGAAGCGGGCCCCGGTCCCCCCGGGTACCACCGAGCCCGCCCCCCCCCGGTGCCGGGGAGCCCCCGGGCAGCCCGAGCGCAGGTAACGCGGCGGCGCTGCCCGAGCCCCGGCGGCGCTGGGCGGGGGGGACGACGACGACGACGACGACGTTGCCCTTGAACTGTTCTCGAGCCCCGCGGCTGGAATCGGGGGGCTGCGAATGCTCGGCGGGGACCCCCCCCCGTGCCCACACGGCACGCGGCGGGGGCCGCGGCGCCTCGCCACCCGGATCGCCGCCGAGCCCGGCCGTGCCCCCCGCTCGCCCCGAGCACCCCGAGCGGCGCGATGGCCCGGCGGGTGCCCGCGGAGCCGCTCTGGCTGCTGCTGCTCCTCCAGCTGTGCGCCCACGGCCGCTTCGGCCGTGCCTCGCTGCTGCCCCGCAGCTGCCCCGCCGCCTGCATCTGCACCTCCGACCTGCTGAGCTGCAGCCGGCAGACGCTGCAACGCGTGCCCCGGGCGCTGCCGCCCACCGCCACCACGCTGGACCTGAGCCACAACGCCCTCACCCAGCTCCACGACCGCTGGCTGGCCGCCCTGCCGCACCTCGAGGCCCTCCACATGAGCCACAACCAGATCAGTTACCTCTCTCCGTGGGCTTTCCACAACGCCTCGTACCTGCGGCACCTGGACATGTCATCCAACCACCTGCACGCCGTGGAGACGCACTACTTCGAGGCGCTGGTGAGCTTGGAAGAGCTGCTGCTCTACAACAACCGCATCGCGCGAGTGGATGAAAACGCCTTCGCCAAGCTAAGCGGCCTGAGGAAAGTTTACCTGAGCTGGAACAACCTGACCACCTTCCCCTTCCGCTCAGTGCAGGGGCTGGGCAACTACAGCCTCCGCACGCTGGACCTGTCCTCCAACAGCCTGAGCAGCATCCCCGTGGAGGAGCTGGCAGCTCTGCCCGAGAACATTGGCAACGGCTTGTACCTGCACAACAACCCCGTGAGGTGCAGCTGCCCGCTCTACCTGATGCTCCAGCGGTGGAAGCAGCGAGGCTTCAGCTCTGTGAAGGATTTCTTCGAGGAGCACACCTGCAAGGTGTCTGACACCGTGCCCCGCTCGCTGATCAAGTTCCTCAAGTACAGCCACATGTTCGAGAACTGCTCGGCCGGCCCCGAGGACATGCACCCCGTGCCCTTCCCGGTGACCGTGGGCCAGGCCCTCCTGCTCACCTGCAACACCAGCCTGCCCGACGTGCTCACCACCTACATGTGGATCTCGCCTCACCACGAGCCCATCAAACACCCGGGGAACAGCAACCGCTCCGTGGAGGTGTACCGCAACGGCAGCCTGAAGATCGCAGCAGCCAAGCCCTGGCACTCGGGGGTCTACGTGTGCTTGGCCATCAGCAGCCCCCGCAATTTCAGCAGGATGTGTGAGGTCAACGTGACAGTCCACTACCCCAAGCCAGACGGGGAGACCTTCAGCACTGGCCTCACAACACTGCTGGGGTGCATAGTGAGCCTGTTGCTCGTGCTCATTTACTTGTATCTCACGCCCTGCCGCTGCCTGCCGTGCTGCAAGAAGCCGGCCCCTCTCAGCCCCCCGCAGGAGTGCAGCGCCCAGTCCTCCATCCTCAGCACCACGCCGCCCGCCACGGACGGGACGAGCCGCAAGGCCAGCGCCAACAAGCACGTGGTCTTCCTCGAGCCCATCCGGGAGGCGCAGAACGGCAAGGTCCGCCTGGCCCTCGGCGAGGATTTCCCCGACCCCAAGCACCCCAAGGTCCTGCAGCTCAAGTCGGACTCGGAGTCCATCAGCTCCGTCTTTTCGGACACCCCGATCGTGTCGTAGCAGGGCAGGGCTAGGAGGAGGCTGTTCCTCCCCAAGAGCTGTTTTCCTCCATCGCTGCTCAAAGCAGGATCATCGGGCACCCCAGGTTCCCAGCTTGACTGCGCCCCGCGAGGGTGACCGGCATCACCCGTGACCGCTTCAGCCACGAGCCCCTCGTGCCCACCAGCACCCAGCAGGAGCTCCTCGCGTAAGCCACCGGCAACGGCCTCTTTAGCACAAGGGTAACGCTAACGAACCCAGCACGCCCGAGAAACCCCCGCTTTGTCCTGGCAGCCAAACTCCCTGGCAGCAACGCAGGGGCTGGATTTTCTGCCGCGGCCGTGGGAACACGAGGCCCAGCCCAGTGCCGCTGCCCTGGGCACCCTCGGCACTGTCCCTGGGGGGCAGCGCCACCGTCCTCTCCCCGCCCGTGCCAGTCCCCATCTGTGTGCCATGGTCTGGAGCAGGGGCAGTGTGTCCCTGTGGCAAGCCCCCCCCCCGACACCGCCGGGCCTGTGCACGCACCCATCAGCCGGGGGGGCTGGGATGTGCCCCCTTCCCTAAGGCAGCTGTGCAGGGAGGAGGGGGCTCAGCTCCCAATGAGACACGAGCTGAGCAAACAGCGCAAGCTTTTGCTTCTTAACACTCACGAGAAGCTGTAAATAGTAAGGACAGGCACGCACGAGGTGACGTGATGCAGCGCCCCGACCCGCATTGCTCAGAGCTCCCCATGCCACCAAGGACGATGAGGTCTCATGCACCACCCGCCCTGCTCCGTTTCTCCTTGAGACGGACAAAAGCGCTGCTCAAGCACAGCAAATAGCAGTAATCTAATAAGCCTATCGATAAATGTGAGTAATCTCCTCTCTTGGGTCATAATTCTCTAGTTACATTTGAATAAAAATGCCTATTTTTTTAAGCTCACTCCGGGCTGAGTGTCTCCTTGCCCTTGCAGGGGGTCGGCGGGAGCTGCTGTCCCCCTCGCTGGGGTCTGAGGGGGCCCCTGCGGTTTGCAGCGGGCTGGCAGCCTGCCACGCCACCGGGCTTGTTCGGTGAGGGGCTTAAATGTTCTGGGACAGAGCCAGCCGCCGGGGCTGCACAGAGGTGCCCCTCTGCTCGGTGACGCTGGGGAGGTGGGGAGGGAGCGGCACCAAGTGCCACAAAGGCACGCAAGGGACAAGCGGGACTGAAACATGCAGGGAGCGGCACCATCAGGAGAGCAGCTCGGGGGGAGGCTGGCCCTGTCCTGGGCTGAGTCCTGATCCCCTCCGTGCGTGCAGGTGCCCACGGGGCCAGGCAGAGCCCCGCCGCTTTCCCCTGTGCCTCTGCCCTCGCCACAACCCTCGAAGCCCCTGCTGCAGCCCCCATCTCCCCTTGGCTGCTTCCATCTCTGCTGAGGCCACCCCCTCCCAGTTTCTCCCCCCTCCCTCTGGGACTGGGGGACCACAGCTGGACGTGGCGGGGAAGCAGGGGGACAGCAGTGCCCCTCCATGTGCCAGCCACCACCAGCCCTCGGCAGCCAGGAGGAGAGCACCAGCTGTCACCAGTCCTCCAACTTTTTCAGCAATCAAACAAACAGCTTTTTTTTTTTTTTTTCCCAGAAAAAAAAGCCAACTGTGCCCTAAGAGCTCACCAGAAGCTCCCCACCTCTGCGAGGATGGGGAGGATTTGGGAGAGCAGCTATCCTGAGAGGGCCGCAGCGTGGCTGGCCGCCCGACACCGACCTGGCGCGGCTGCATGTGCTACGTGCCCAGCTGCTGCGAGCCCCCGCGGCTGCTGCTCTGCACGAGGGACGGGGAGGGACGGGCGCCGCCAGCCCATGCCCTCGCTCCCCGCGCCTGCCCTGTCGCCTCCTGTTAGCACAGAGCCACTGACGAGCCTGGGACGCCGAGGCGGTTGTGCCGGGATGCTGCCGGGGCTGGCGAGGTGCTTCAGCGCCGGGTGGGTGGGTAAGCGGCGCCTTGTCCCTTGGGGACAGAGACAAGGTGATGCCACAGCCTGGCTTTGTTCCGAGGCAGGGATGCCACCGAGGAGGAGCTGGATTTGCCCCCTCCTCAGTTTCTGGGATGGGCTCTTTATTTGGGAAGCTTAATCTGCTTTTGCTTTGTGCAAAACCATGCACTGCCGAGGGATTCAAGGTCTGCTGCAGAAAAGCAGCACTGCTGATGCTTCTCCTGCCGTTGTTGCCTCAGCGTCTGGAAAAACCATCCTAGAGAGGTGCTACAATGAGGGGGTGCGCTCCCTCACCCTGGCAGGGCTCCTGGGAACCTCTGAAAAGCAGTACTGAGAAAGAGACGCGAGACAGTCCAACCTGCCCAGAGCACAGCTCCCACCGGGACGGTGCCAGCCCCCGCGGGGCAGCACAGCGCGCTCATGAGCTGCGGCTCAGCCCCCTGAAAGGCAAGGGGGAGCGCTGGGTGAGTCCGGCACCTTCGTGAGACCTTCTGTTGCCATCCTTGTGGGCTTTGTCACAGAGCTCCCCACTCCCTTGTGCTACCACCAGCAGGCACCGGTGCTCCTGCAAACTTGCACCCTCAGCTGAGCTAACGCTCAGGGAAAGCCCAGGCTCACGGGAGTGTCAGGAAAGCTCCCAAGGGCCTGTCCCAAGCTACAGCAGCCAAGAGAAGCTGAGGAGAGCTCATCTAGGCCGGCTGCAGTTGATCTCGCCCTGCAGGAGGGCTGAGCCCCACTGTGCCAGGACAGCACAGCCACGGCTCGTATCAGCGCCGCTCCCAAGGGCTCCGCTCCTGGGAAAAATCCTACTGCTGGGTCACACTTCGGTGATGCCTGGGAAGGAGCAAGGAAGGCTGAACTGTCAGAGCAGTTCATTAAGCAGCTTGAAAGGCAAATCTCAGCAAGGACAAACATAGCTACGAGCACGGCCTCCCTGACAGGTGGGAGTTGGAAACGTACTGGCCATTCCCCGAGGAATTCCCCGTCCTCTCCCGGCAGCCCTCTGCAACACTACAGCTCTGGCTCGCTGCCAGCCGCTGGCCTCTTGTGCCTTGACTCTGAGAGGTGAAGGAATGGGGCTGCACAAAGCACCCCTCCTCCCCGGCACCTGCGTCCATGGGAACGAAGGAGCAAGCTCCAGCACCGTCTCCCCTGGCACTTCCCAGCTCAGCACCTCAGGCAGTTCCCTCCCATCCTCCTGCCACCAGGGCTGGCCACAGGATCTGCAGAGCTGGAGCCGGAGCCTTTCCTGGCGACGCTGATGGTTTTCCAGAGAGATGCAGGCAGCAAAGCCTGGTGCACGACAGCACGATGCCTGTGCCCGCCAGCCCTGGGGGGCTGGGGTTGATCGCAGCCTTTGCGTCCTGCTGCCTGGGACATGGTTTGTGGAGCTGGCAGCTTGTAAAAGCAGCACGATTCCCAGCCTCCTTCTCCAGCCGTGGAACCGAGGTGTGACCTAGTCCCGCTGCTGTGCTCCGGCTCCTGCTCACCCCGGCATGCTACACCCAGCAAGACCTGAGTACCGCTCCTGAGTTTTTAGGGCAAGGTAGCAAGGGCTCCTGTAGCCTGAGGGATGGGAGAAATGTCTCCTCCTGCCCCTCACTTCCACTGCAACCCAGGCATCATCAAAAGTGTTGAAGGAGCATGAGCACAAAGTGGTCAGTAACTACCGGGCTGCCACGTGCAGAGGGGAGCAGCCTCTTGGGTACCCCGATATCTGAGCAGGTGGCCAGGCTGCGTTTAGGAACCTGCAGTCTGGGATCTTCTGTGTCTTTTTTAATGAGGGCAACCCAAAAGCCATCTAGAAATTGCACAAAGCCTTCTTAACCTACCTCCACCATGTGACCTCATGCCTGCTCACCTTCTCCCCCACCGAGGTGTGAGATCTGCCATGGGAACCTCTCTGTCTCCTTCCTGCCTGTCCGGCCCTCTGCACCCACCTGCCTGCTGCAAAGGAGAAGCAGCAGCCATCCAGCCTGAATTAGCCCAATACCAGTGCCACACGCCCTGGCAGCTCCCACTGGCTTGTGCCCAGCATCCCCACGTCACAGCACGGTCACTTCTGGTCCAGGATCCCCGTCCTGCGCTCCACTGGCAGGCACAGCCGTCCTCCTAGTGCCCACAGTGCTCTTCCCTCTGTCCTCTCCAGCTTTTGGGTGGCAGTCCCTGGGAGATGCACCTTGAAGGCAGCTTCTTTAGGAGCTGTGCTGCAGACGAGTTCGCTGACTCCTTGCCCATGTCCCAGCCCTGCAAGCCACGAGCCCTGACCCCACTGAGTGCGTCCCCCTCACCAGGGCCCAGCAGCCAAACCTTCGGGCCTCGCCCCGCTTCCCATATCGCTCGCTCTCACCAGGATCATTACCCACGCTCTGGCCAACACTGCTCCATTAGCTCGCTCCAAAGGCGGCTTAATAGAAAATCTGCTCAATTATTTAGCAGACAAACAGGGGCGATGATACTGGCTGAAGGCAGCCAGGGTCTCTGGCGTGGGCTCAGCGATTCAGACCAGCTCCTGGCTCTGCCTGCCAGATCCTCCTTTCCCTCTCCTCCCCGTGAGAACAAGGCACGGTCACCGGGGGCCGGCGAAACAGGGAGCAGCAGGCGTCCCTGCATCAGCCCCCGCGCCTGCCCCTGGGCCAGGACGCCACGGTCAGACGTGGGCGATGTGTGCCTGGGAGGAGGCAGCGTGGCAGAGAGCAGCACGGAGGCCCGAGCAGCCCTGCAGCAGCCCTGCAGCAGCCTCGCAGAGGCCCAAGCTGTCTCGAACCAAGGAGCTGTTGCCTGTTTAGGAGCCAGCCAGGCTGCGCCGCGCTCTCCTGCTGAAGAGGCTGAGCGCCCTCCCTGCTAGCGCTCGAGGGCAGGCAGCTGCTTTGCTGGGAAACATGGGGCTATCAGCACGTTCCTGTCATGGGAACTAGAAGACCCTCTGCCAACAGACCCTGGCTGGAGCTAGCAGCCTCGCAGGCTGTGCCCTGCACTAACGTTCCTCTGCCCCCGTTCATGAGACTCATTAAAGCCCGTGGCTGAGCCAAGCCATGAAATCCTCAGGCTCCGCTCCTGGCTAAGCCATCTGCTCTCTAAGGATGCTCTGCTATCAGTGAAAGGTTTCCCTCTCCACCCTCCAGCCCCAGCAAGCATTTGGGAGCTGTGGCAGCCGACCCCTGGAGGCTTGATGGAGATGGGTGCCCACGGATGGGGCAGGTGCTGAAGTTTTGGCTCCCCACGAGCTGTCGGACCTGACGAAGGACGCATTTCTTCCCTCCCAAAAGCCCAGCCCGCTCTATCCACAGACTAACTAACACATGCCATGTATCAATTGTCTCATCACATCCCAGCCTGGGCAATGTTCCCTACCCTTGTGCTTAATGGCTCTTTTTGTGCCAGGAGTCCGTAATAGGAGGACTTGATGCCTGGCTGAGCGTCCTGTGCTGGGCAAGGAGCAGCTGAGGCATCAGACTGCATCCTGATAACACGGCTGGATGAGTCTGCATTTGGAGGGGGGCAGGCTGGCACCAGGCAGGGCCCCAGCTCTCATTACTCCTGCCCTTCCCCTGCTCCACTCCCAGAGGAATCTGTGCTCGCTGACCCAGGACAAAGCCTCCAGCCAAGTGCCTGGTGCAGGGTCAGCTTGCTTCCACAGCTGGGTTAGAGGCAACCAGAAAAACCACACAAAGCCAAGGAAGTCATTTGAGATACTGTTCCTTGTCCTCATCCTCTAGGGCACAGCCTCCCTGCAACGAACCAGTCAGGTTAACAGCTGGTGTCTTAGGTAATTCCCAAAGAGAAGTTCCTCTAAGCAAATTCACATCGTATAATCGCTCTGTTAATGATTTCTGGAAACCTGGGAGTTGCCAAATGGGACCTGGAAGAGATTTCTACCGGCTTCTAGTTCTGCCCAGGCAGAGTGCTTCTGCAGGAGGAGAAATGCCCATCCTGTTATTCTGCTCGCTACACCGAGAGGAACAGAAAAAGGAAAAAGGAGCAATGTCTCCTCTTGACTTCATGTAAAACGGGCCTCATCTGCAGCGCCCAGTTACCCCTGGGATCCTTTACGTGACTTCCTGCAGCAATGTGACCCGTGGCCATCACCTCCCGTTTTCCCCTCACCGTGTCACCCTGCCTGTGGTTACCCAGAGCTCTGCCACCAGGCTGCCCGGCCCCTCTCTTTGGTAGCGATGGGGGTCTCCAAGCTGCTCAGCCTTGGTACTTCTACGTCTCGACTGACCTGAACGGCCTCCCTGCCATGTTTGCCTCCTTTTACAGATCAGTGGCAGATCAAACCTCAGATTTAGTGCTGGGCTTTGCAAAATCACACAGAAGCATTTTGTTTTATAGATTTTCTTTTTCCTAGGCCTCCTCCTGTCTCATCTCGTGTTTCTCCTGCTCAGCCAGGCCCAAAGTAAGGCCGTGTTACTCTGCCTGCATCATCCCGCTACTTCTCATTTATTTCTGCTTTCCAGTGCCCACGGAGGTGACTGCAAAACCCTTGGTGATCAGCCAGAGGTTTGCCACTTCCCAGCTGCACAGCAGGATACAGCATCTCTGGTTTGTCACCATGCAGCCAGCCACTGTCCAGCCCCTGTGGACACTGTTAGCACGCAGGGGACAGTGGCACTTGGCAGCGTCCAGCCCCTGTGTCACCAGCTTCCCAGCACGATTGGCTTTTCAGGTAAGGGAGACACAACCTGGAAGATTTTTGTTTCCCCAGGACTCCCTGCAGGCTGGGAAGGATGCGATCTTCATCCCACTGCCGTCTTCTCAGTGCTTTTTAGAGTCTGCTGAACTGAAGACCAGGGCAACAACTTTTATCCCGGTCATCTGGCCTGGGACAGATGTTCAAGGAGGTCCAGGGAAGGATTTCTTGTCCTGCCTGGCATACAGGGAGCTGCTTTATCACATCTCCTCCTTCCTTCCAGGAAGAAGTAACTGGTTGTGGCACCAGATTTGTGACATTTGCCTTTTCCATGCAGCAGGATTCTGAGGGAGAGCAAAATACACCCACACCCCCCGTCCAGCAAGGCCACCGATCAGTGACCTTGTGCTAAGCACTTGGCACTGTCATCCTTGGGGCTGTGTGACTGGTGCAGCAGCCACGGGAGGCAGGGTATAATTAGATGTATTTGTGTACATCTTTGAGTCCTTGAGAGAAGAAGCTGAAAGACTGGCTGCGGGGCTGAGCCGCTCAGCCAGATGGGGCTCTGCTCTCTGCAAAGCCAGAAACTATCCTGCTCTCCCAGTGTGAAAACAAGCCGAATGCACAGCACAGACCAAGAGCCCCTTCTCCTACAGCATCCTACAGAGCACGGCGGCAGGGCAACTCTGGGAGAGAGCAAAGACAGGGCTGCAGAGTCTATCAGCATGAGCTTTTTTTCAGGGCTCAGTGCAAGCATGAACAGTACGCGGGCACACATAAACCAGCCGTCTGAGCTGAGCCGTGGCTTCCCTGAGAACATTTTCAGCGAGGATGTGTGGAAGCTGTCCTGCTCCCAACCACACGACAAGGCCATTGGTGTGCTGAACACAGAGATGCCGTTTGATAAGGAAAAGTTTCCCTAAAATAGGGTTGCAGACAGTGACCCCACCCTGCTGGAAGTACAATATCCTGAGAAACCACCTCAGTTACAGAGCAGGGGTTTAAAACACAATGGCTTCTGCCCGCTCCAAGCACATGTTCCTCTCCTCACCACGCACATATATTGCTCCTGCGACGTCGCCCATGACACAGACTACCACAGTTACCCAAAGCAATGCCAGTGATGCTGTGCTTCAGAAAGCAAATCCACTCACCCCTGAACATCAGTGTCCACAAGCAGTCGGACCAGTATTCCCGTCACAGCCACAAGAATTGGGTAATGGTCCACACTCTCCAACCCTGTGGAAGCAGAAGAGAAAGATGGAGCCACTGTCACCGCACAACAGGCAGGACAGGGCTGCACCCCTGCCCTAAGACTTGGTGGCAGAACAGTTCAGGATGCAGGGCTTGTGGCTTTGGCTCTCCAGCGGCCTGCAGGGTGACCTGGGCTCCCCCCATGACAGGTTTTCCCACTAATATGAGCTACGGGCTTGGGCACCGCCCTCACAATGGAGCATCCCTGCCTCTTCCAAGCCTCGGGATGGGAAGGAAATCTGTCCCCTACTAAGCAGGAAGGAAAATCCAGCCGGTGTACGGCAAATGTAGGGTGCCTGTAACATAGCACCTGGAGCCAGGCTCTGCTAACAGGCAAAACCCAGTCACCTCCAGGAGAAAGAGGACGGCTGACATCGGTGAGAACAGCTTGCTCTAGCAATTCAGCGCACCCTTTACTTGATGCAAAGCGGAGCTACCAAGTCTGCTACTTAAGCTGAGATCTGTCCAAGGCTTTGAGCCTTTCAGCCAGCTCCAATCTAACCCGTGTCAGGTGTTCCTCTCCACCGAGACACCTGCCACCAGCGCAGCACAGCTGCCACCTCTGCTGCAGACAGCCGGACCCACGCATCAGCTGCCTGCAAGGACAGCGGGCCTGGGGGGAACCAGGGCTGCTGGGGAGCCAGGGGAGCAGGCAGAGGCTGAAGGCCCCAGAAGAGCACCAATGCTCACGTCACCTGGAGGATGCACGTGTCTTCTGGTGACAGCACTTCTGCGGCAATCCGTCTGACCTGACAGGCTCCCCAGCTGGGGATGTGGCAGGCCTGAGGTCTGAACACACACACCCCCCTGCAAAGACTCTGGCCATAAGCCACCCGCTTCCCAGGGGCACTTCTCCAGCACGTTTTCAACAGAGGGAAGGGATGGAGAGGTAATGCATGGACTCACCGGGCAAACGGAGGTTGACCACTCTGTCAAACAAGTTCCTTTCAGCTGTCACACGATTCAGAACCTGGTTCAAGAGCTGCGTAGGGAAAAGCAGAGAGCATTTGTATTTTCTGGATGGGTCTTCCTGTCAGCAGCATTCAAAGAGTGTGCTTTGGAGCAGCATGGCTTACTGACCCAGTGCCTGGGAGCTGACGGGTGCTGCACAGGCACCTACTCTGCTGATGGACGGCACGTGTTAGAGACAGGGCTAATAAAACCTTTTGAATTAACACATGCCTCTTTTTACAGCTCCTAAATCTCAAACCTGAGCTGAAGAGCTCCGCAATATGCTTCTTTCCGAGACCCACCAGCGGGAGCATCAGCTAACACTGGCTGTCATGACCTGACACAGCCTGGAGAAACTGCGCAGCTGCAAGTGCACATTGTGGTCCCGTAAGAAAGGCTGAGCAAGGTGCTGGACAGGGCTGCCTTCTCTGTCCACACAAGCTTGCAGCACAGTCCTAGCCTGGCCCTGGCACAGAGGGAGGCAGCACCACATCACAGTGGTTCTACTGCACCTAAACCTCACAGGGAAGAGTCAGCCTGAGGTCAAGACACCCAGATCTCAGCATCTTACACCTAAATCTGAATCCCACCTACAGATGCCAAACTAATTCAGTGGATACAGCTCTTGGGAAGCAGAAGGTACTGCCACAGACCATGAAGAACAAGCTGGCAGCTGCTGCTGGGCAAAGCAGTGTCAGTGGGGTGGAGATGGCAGCAGGCTGGACCTACCAGCCCTGAAGCACAGGAATTGCACGGAAAGCAATGTACTTCTCTGCTTGACAGAGCATCACCACAGGCTGAAATTTCTGCACTGAAGGAATCAACTGCAAAGGCACTTAATTAGCTGCCATTAGCTCTCACTCAACCCCCAGTGGGATGAGCAGGGACCGCTCCAGGCTTGACACAACTGCTGCAAGCTGTGCATGGTCTCTGTGCGCAGCATCCCTCCTGCATGCACAACGAGCTGAAAGCTGCACCCTTCCCGTGGGCACACTCTGTGGTGGGGCACAGCCTCATGGGGACACCAGGACGAGAGGGAGATGCTGCAGAACTCTGCTCTGTCTTGGCTCTTCCCCAGATCGCCTCAGCCCCTCTATGTGCTGAGGCCCACTTCAGAGGACGTTTCTTTGCGCTCTGTGAAAGGACGGTACCTGGGCAAGCCTCCGAAGCAGCAGCTCTGACGATGGGCGATTCCAGTCCAGAAAGATCTCGGGGGCCAGAGTGACGGTCATTTCCAGCACCCTGAGCAAGCTCACCGACAGATCGAAGCATGTGGCACACACCTTTAGCTGGCGGCTGTCCACAAAGTTTCTCTCCAAGCGCTCTGCTGCCTGCTGGATCTACCAAGCAAGAGAGAGAGCTCACCAAGCCGCCTCTTCCCAAAAGAAGGGCCATGAACCCCCCTCCAGCTTGGCTTCCGTGTGTGCCAGGGAACTGCTGCATTCCCAGCCCTGAGAGTAGAGTCCTGAACCTTGCTCGGTGCAGGACATGGGCATGCCTCAGGTGCCGACCCCGCAGCCCCAGGAAGGCACGCTCACCTCCTGAATCATGCCGATGAACTCGGAGAAAGCCCAGTTCAGCTGGTTGAGGACGCTGTTGAGGAAGCTGGGGGCCAAGTCACGGTCGCTGCGGAGCAGGTCTGCCATGTGCCTCTGCAGCAAGGTGGAGGGGCACGGCTCTGAAAGCAGACACAGACAGCTTCAGTGGCCTGCCCCCAGAGCAGCCACAGGTGTGGGGCAAGAGCAGGTAGGAACTTGCTCCTGGGCTTGTTAAATATTGGCTTGTGTCTTACTGTAAACGGAGATGGCAGGGTGCTGGGAGGCCGGGCACGAGGACTGTGCTGAGCAGCAATCTCGCCTGCTGGGCCTCTGAGCACTTTTTTGCAATGCCAGCCTGAATTAAGCAGAGGCCAGCCCCGCGTGCTTGCTGCTGCCCATGTGCACAGCACGATGCCCCCACAGCCCTGCAGCCTCGTGCTTGGCTCTGGAGGGTCGCCTCAACTTTAATTGCTCCTGATAGCAGCGTGGCAGCAGCTGCCCAGAGCCAACACCCGACAAACCCCACTCCTGAGAGGCTTCTGCCTGGTGCTGGGCTGTGCCCTCGGCAGGGCTGCCCACGCTCCCCGGCCAGGTTCAGGAGCACTGGCACTGCAGCACCCAGAGGAACAAGCTGTGCTGTGAATGCAAAAAGTCTTTGGGATGGCATCCTGCTCAAAAGGCTGGCACAGGGGCAAAGGAAACACGGGGAAACCTCCGGCACATCAGTGGGGGTTGAGCAGCAAGGTGTAACTACAGGCAGACTGCTAGCTGGGAACAGCAAAGCCAGGGAGAATGGCAGGAGACAAGTAGAGATCATCACCTCTGCCAGGAACAGAATAAACTTCTCTCTACACTCCCACTCCTAAGTACGAGATTCTGGTGTGATGGGGACATGTGCCGATGTCTGAGTGCTTTTGCTCCAGGCAGGCCAGCACCCTGGCTTTGATCCTGGCTCAAAGCACATCTTTGGGAAGGATTCCATCAGACAAACATCTTTAATGTCCTATGCCCACCCTATGGTACTTTCCCAGCCCTTGGCAACATGTGGCTCAGGGCTGCCTTTTTATGTACTTAGTGATCCCAAGTGGCTTTCCTGCTCAGGGTCCCCCCGAAGCTATGTAAGCCTTTGGCACTGATCGTGTCCCAGAGCAACATTTTACAGTATAATTGTGTGTGGCAGGAAGAATTCTAATTTGAGCTTGGCTCCTGCTCTCTTTATTTGATAATATTTCTTCTCTGCTGCCCCCTCCTTCTGCTGGGAGAGGCAGAGATGCTGCTCTCCATTTGCTTCCTCCAGCTAGCCGTGACTCCACAGACCTTCACGGCCCCCAAATCCCTCCTTCCAAACAGGAACACCTCTGGTCTAGGCAGTTTCTCCTATAGAAACTGTCACGTCTTTGTCCCCTTTGCCATCCCTCCCTGACCCTTGCCGGGTGTCCCAGATTTTCTTTAGATAGGTGGAATCAGAAGCACCGCCAGCATCCAAACCGCAAATGCGGGGCAGATTTGCAGGAAGGCATGGTGTGGTTTTGCTTCATTCTATTCTCCTTTCCTTGTAATTGCTGTTGTATAATCTGTTCCTTTAACTACGCATCAAGATGTGCTTTTTTTTTTCCCTCCAAAAGATCAAACTAGGATTGCAGTTTGAGGATAACCCTTCTGTAAGAATTTATAGTTCAGGGTCCTCAGGAACCTGCTGGTCGCAAGGTGCAAGCAGAGAAGCCCAGGAGTCAGTACTGGAGCCCACTTGGTTTTCTTCCCCGTCAGCGACAAAGGCTGGCACGCAGCACGTCCTTAGCAAATCTGCAGCTGACACTGAACAAGGGGATTTGTCTGATGTGCGAGGCATCCTGAGAACCTTGAGGGGTGGGACAAAAAAAACCTTGTCACATTCAATAAGAAGCATAAAACTCTGCATCTGCGGATACCAGCCCTGGCTGGGAAGCAGGGGGCTGGGCACCTTTCTGCAGAGGGGCTGTGGAAGATACCCACTCAGACAGGGGACGGATGAAGGCTTTTGCTACAACTGAGAGGTGGGTGATGGTGGGAGGATGTGCTCAGAAGATCAAGAGAAGGTGCTGCTCCTCTGAGCGGCCCCGGGGAGGTCACACCTGGCACAGCGTGGCTCCTTCCTCAGGACGGTGCAGGGACAGGTCCCAGGGAGGTCTCCAGCCTCGGGGGCTGAACAAAGCCCCAGCCACCTGGACCTAGTGCCAGCCACAGCCCTCATCTGAGCAGAGGCCGGGCCACATGCCACCAGGACCCTTTCCCACAGACACCCGTGGTCTTCAACTTTGTCTCTACAGGCCCAGCTTGCAGCCCACTTTTAAACCCCGTTTTTCCTTTGCATTCACTATTCCGCCTCTGGTTATGCTGAATTTCACCTCCGTTTTCTCTCCCAGTCCCTCAGAAGAAGGTTCTTTTGCAGGGCTGGCATTTTCAGTCTTTGCTTTTTTCCTAGCCTCCCCTAGCTGTGTAAAAAGTGATTTTTAATAACTGCTGACGTATTAGCCCCCCTCCAGCCTTCAAGTACTGAAGCAGTTTTAGGCAATGACCATCAGTCCTGGTGGATGAGCTCTGGGGGTTTTTCCATTGGCCCGCCACCAAGGCCTCTTTTACTGACATTTCAAGTCAAGACATCTCCAAATGAAGCTCCCAGCCAAAGCCTACCTCATTTGAAGGCAGCTTTGGTTTTTTGAAGGATGCTTTTCTGCTTGTAATAACTTGCTTTATCCTGACTTTTAGCCAATGACTGTTTCCTCATGGTCTTTTTCCAATAAGTGGTGTGAATTTGCTCCAAGCATCCAGTTCCAGGTCCTTAAATGCTCTCCTCGCTGCTAGCAAAGACTGAGCCAGTCTGTAAAAGCACTAAAAAGCAGTGCCTCTTATCAAACCTCTCCACGGTTACGTAGTTGTTTTTTTTTTAAGGTTTTAAGCTACCACTAGGAAAAGGTGCACTAAATTGGCCTTTGCTGCTCCTAGGAGGATTGAATCTTAAATACACTGTGATCGCTGCTGCTCTTTGAAAGCGAGGTAAGAGACCCACCCTTGGCCATAGCAAGAGCAGCTTCTTCCCCTGCAAGCGTTGCCAGATCGGGGTCTCCATAGGGCAGTCATTAATGGTATCTAGAAGCCTAACTCCATGTTGGACCCTGGTGCTGTGCTCATCTCCGTTTACAAGAAGTTCACCTTCACTGAGGCATTTCCTCCCTCACATCCCAGTCAGCATCACTCTCCTGGGTATTAACAGCGCCCTTGTGTTTGCCAAGTTTTGGAGGAGTGTCAGTTTATAAGGAGCCTAGGGATACTTGTTGGTGCGGTTACTTTCTTGATCTTGGCAAGAGTACGTCATTAGTATTTCTAAAACTTGTAACTCCTTAATAGAAAAGCCACTCGGTCTTGGCTTAGCCATCATTATGGCAGACAAAGATCAGTCACTGGAACAGAAATCAGTGGTTTTCCAAGGCCAGAAATTATGACTTCAATACATTTAATGTGGGCAACAGAGCATGGCTCCGAGCGGTTACGGATACATCCGATGTTTCCACAACAGAAACTTCCCCACAGAAATATGAGTGAAGCAGGTGGAGGAGAAAAAGCAAAGATCTAGGTGGGGGAAAAATAGTGAATAAAAACACTGAGCTCTTTGAAAAGATTATTAGGCAGCCAGAAAGCCCCAGTGCTACAGCAGACACTTCGGTTAGAAGGTTTGCCAAGGCCAGGATGAAGCAAAGACCTAAGTTAAAATGCAAAAACCAAAGTGAACATAAACAAACATAGCCAGCAGTCAAAGAAAACAAGGAGAAAAGAGGCAATAGAAAGAAAAGATATAAATGAAACATCTGAGACAAACCTGGCTATACATCAGTTTCTTTAACTAGAGGAAAATATTATAACAGAATTATTTTTAAAACTAGTAATGGGAGAAAGTCAAACAGCAGCAGAGGCCCATTAACAGATAGAGTTAAAAATTAATAAAGCAGACAAAGTGGAAGCGTTCAATAAGTGTAGATAGTTGTAAAGAAGCAGGGTCGTGTACTTTCATCACAGGAAGGTAATTATGTACTTTATAGTTTGCTAATGACCCAGGAAGATTTATAACAGAGCCATTTGTGAGACTCCCTGGCCAGCAGACCAAGTGACGTATGTGTGGGGGCTCCCAATGCTGCAGCACCTCCAGCAGAGCTGGGAACACAGAGGAGGAAAGCCCCAAATGGACCAGATTTGGAAGCAAAGCAGTTCCACCCAGCACTAATCTGAGTTTCCAAAAGGATCCAGATGTAAATGTGAAACAGCTGCTGCTCGGTGGCTGCCAAGCCCATAGAACAACAGCGACAAAGGTAAGGCAGCAACCCCCATCGCTGGTAAACTGTGTCCCTTCAAAGCAGCATTTACATAGGACCAAAAGGAACATTGGTAGGGTGAGGCAGGAGGAAAGCAAACTGCATTCAGGGAATGAGATGTCAAAAAGGTCAAACACAAGGCACGGTGAAGCCCCGGTGCACGCCTGGGACTCACGCACGCCTCCAAAGCGAAGTGCTGGCAAACAGGCTAATGCAAGCGCTGGCTCCGTGACCAGCACGTAAGGGAGTTGTTCTACCCAGCATGACACTGGCAATGCTGGGGGCTGTTAGGAGAAAAATAAAAAATAAATAAATAAAAAAAGTGAAGAGTGAACACAGGGGCTTGCAGGAGAATAAAAAAGCCTTCCTGAATGAGACACAGAGGCTGACTTCCCCCCCCCCCACCATTTATAAGGGCAAAGAAGTGAGCGTCCTTTGCTACAAAAACACTTTTGAGGGAGCAAGTGTTGTAACATAAACCCAGCAGCGAAAGGCAGAAGGAGCAGCAGGAGATGTATCAGGAAAATATCATGGATTTATTTCTGAGGCTGAGGAACTACCATGGGAAGGGTTTGGCCAGTTAAACTAACACAAGACGATTCTTTTGGTGTTGTCACATAGAAACAGGGCTTCATCCTGGAAGACCTCTAGCTTAGACAATCTGCTGAAGCCAGGGGACGTGGGCGAATCCCCTGGGCCACCCCGAGCAGCAGTGCAGCTCAGTGATCTCACGGTCCCGCTCGCCCAGCCACCACCACTTGATGGATGTATGGGCAGAAGGCCTGGGGCAGGGGGCTGCAAACCAAAGGCACCCTGCAGCTCAGTGACAGCAGTAAAGGCTGGGCCTGGCACGGCTGTGTGTGCAGCACCTGGCCTTGCTTCCAAGCCACAGGTTGTGCTCCCCAAAGGCAGCAGCTGCCTGAAAGCAAAGCAAGTGGTGGCCCCCAGAACTGCCCCTGCCAGGAGCTGAGCCCGAGGCTGAGCCCCGTCTGCTCGGGAGCTGTGCACTGCTGCCCAAGAACAACCCAGGGAGCGAGCAGGATGACACACGCAGCCTTGCTGAGCCTGTTCCCCTCTCTGGGCTAACACAGGCAACCACCTCATTGCAGGGGTGTTCGCCATCAGCGGGAATGGGTAAAATGCAGGGCAGAGCAGCCAGTGCTCTGCATTTCTCAAAGATACTGAGAGTCAGCCAGCACACCTCTGTCACCTGCCCAGAGTCCTTCAAGGAAGCATCCCCAGTGCAGGACAAGGCTGGAGCACTAGAGAAGAGGCATTTGCAAAAGCTCCCTTCAGACTGGCCTGCAGAAGCAGACCCAGCCAAACAAGAATTTCTTTCGGCTCAGACGTTTGTCCTTTTTGTCCCTGCCAACGCTCAAATTGCAACAAGGTGAAGACTGATGGGTGTGAAGGCAGGGGGACATCTCCTCCTCCTTTCCTGGGCAGCACCTCAAGGACACCTCTGAGTCCCATGTCCCTCTTCAATTAAATCAGCATTCATTATTGATTCAGTTGCACCTTAAAATAGCAGCCCCAGGACTGAGTCCCCAGTAGCCTGCCCAGCACACTCCATGCTCAGACTGTGTGGAGCCATCTGGAGATGGATTTAGAGAGGTCTCAAAAACTGAGGAACTTTGAACCTGCCCGAAAGCTTCCCTGGATGGGGGGGATCTCGATGACCACTCCGCAGTACTGATGGCAGCTACCTGGGGGCTTGCTTGTGCAGTTAGAGGGTGCAGGACAGTCATGAGGTCCCTGCCACATGTACCAGGGCTTCCCCATTGTCCTCTGAGGACGGGAGGAACCCAAAGCTGGCACAGCCTGCAGCAAGGTACAGCTGTGTGATGCAGCCTCAGAATCTGCTATGTGGATGCCAGCCTCCCTGCCATCTCCTGGGGCTGTAACTGGGAAAAAAGATCCTTGTGTGAACCCCTATGCCCCCCAAAATAAGACTCTCTCTACATGGAACAAGGGAAGGAGGGAGCTCTCTAAAAGCTACTTCACCAGACAAGAGAGGATCACACACCAAACTTACTCTGGAAACTAGCAACAGAGAGATCTCCTGGGCACCCAGAGGCAGGAGAGAGAAAGAGAACAAGAGTGCCATTAGAACAGGGACAGGCAGCTCTCCCCACCAGAAGGGGCTTCCAGCACACCTCCACATGCCCACGTCAGGCTGCAGCATCCTCTGTCCCCCACCCCTAAGCAGCTCTCCAGGAGCAAGATCTGGCATGAAGCCTTTTCCACAGCAGAGAGGAACCAGGAGTGTATCCAGACTGGCCAAGACCCTGCAAGGGTGAAGCTGAGGACGTGTACTTCAGCTCAGGAAAGGTACCTTCTCCTTCCCATGTCTTTCTCAGATGCAGCGGAGCTGAGGAACCCCTCAGGTTGACAATAGTGCTGATAACTGAACCGCCGTGACAGACTGGACAGGCACTGCCAGGCTCCAAGAGAGATGCCTGGTTAAAACACTCCCTGCTTGCAAGCTTCTCCAGTGCCCTTCCTCCTTGGGCACCCAATCCCTCTCACAGGGTACCTACTGCTTGCCATAGTCATCAGCTCTTACCCATAGCAGCTGCTTGCTGCAGACATCAAAGCTACTTCTCCTACGCTTACATTCTGTGGTAACACTCTGGTAAGGATGAAGCCCTGGGCCTCTCACCTTGCCCTTGAAGGGGAGAACCCCCCTTGGGATGAATTCAACCCACCACCCAGTCTCCAAAAGAGTCATCGGCAAGTGCAGAAAGACTGGGAATGCCCAGAAAATGCTGGCTGCAAAGCTCAGGCCTGGATATTTGGTTAGGATCCCCCTAATTCTGCAGCCATCTCACTCACTGGCCTGGCCCATAGGAGAGATGCCTGCTGGAGAAGATGCCATTCCTCCCTCATCCACCCTTCATAATCCCAACCACCAGTCCCCTGGCCCACTCACTCTGCAGGCTGGGGAGGCTGGCATCCTCAGGCTTGGTTTTCAGCAAGTGTGGGAGCCGTGTGTATCTGTACCCGAAGCCACAGCCCTGGTAAAAGAGATGAAAGATCTCAGAGGATGACAAAGAGGTGAGTTTTGCTGCTATTGGAAAGCAAAACACTCCGTGTCCCCCCAGCCCCAGGCAGTGAGAGAGGCAGGGATGCTCACCCGCCACAGCCTGACGAGAATCCAGTTGGTCTGTGCCCAGGGCCGCTGCTCGTAGGGAGCCAGGAGGTTCTTCATCATGGAGATCCGCCTACCAGACAGAAAGGTCAGCTGCAAAGCGTCTGGGGACAGGGAATTGAATAGGACACACAGTAGGACCCACAGAACCGGGACAGAGCAATACCCACTGGTG
Source organism: Oxyura jamaicensis (assembly GCF_011077185.1). Taxonomy (NCBI): domain Eukaryota; kingdom Metazoa; phylum Chordata; class Aves; order Anseriformes; family Anatidae; genus Oxyura; species Oxyura jamaicensis. The sequence continues at coordinate 6,794,738 of NC_048904.1, forward strand.
TAAGAGAGAAGAAGGGCTCCCCAAAGCAACTCCCGCACCCTGCTGCAGCTCCTCTACCCCTGGCCATGCTTGGCAGCCCACCTGCTCACCCCAGGCCTTGCCACCAGCCCAGCCCTTCCGCAGGGAGAAGGCAGGGCAGCACTTACTGCTCTTCTGGGATCCTCTCTACAGCACGCAGCGAATGGGGGTAGCAGACATAGCTGGCCAGCGCCTGCATCAGGGAGTCCCGGATGTCTGTGGAGGAACAAGAGCGGGTTAGGACAGGCATCCAAGGACACACAGCATGCCACGGAGCACTTGAACACCAGAGGCTGGGAGAAACTAGCCCTCTTTTACAACAGACCCTCTCTGGACATGTTCTGGGGAAGAACCAAATTTGCAGACACCAAATTAGTGGGATCATTTGATGTGGTCAAGGGAAGAGCTGCCAGAGGGACCTAAATAGGCTGGAGAAATAGGCCAGCAGGAACTTCATGATTTTTTTTTTTTTTAAAGGACAAATGGTAAAACCTGGGCCTTTGCAATGCTACCGGCTGGGATTTAGTGGGCGGGGAACAGCAACCTGGGGCTCGAGGCAAGCTGTAACCTAAGCTTGGGCCAGCAATATGCCCTGGCAGCAAAGGAGGCCAACAGTATCCTGTGCTGCATTAATAGGAACGTAGCCAATAGATCAAGGGAAGTGATTATTTCCCTTTAGTTAGCTCTCATTAGATCAGACAGAGACTGCATCCTATTTTGAGACCCCCAGTACAGGACAGACATAAACTAGAGAGAGTTCAGCAGAGGTCTGCTAAGATGGTCAGGGGCTGGAGCACTTGCCCTGCAAGGAAAAGCTAAGGGAGCTGGGCTTGTTTGGCACAGAGATGATAAAGCTCTGGGGTTTACAGCCGCCTTCCAGTACCTGCAAAGAGGTTATCAGGAAGATGAGAGGTTATCACTAAGATGTGGTCAGTGACTGTGATTACAAACTACTAGCGGTATACGGTGTGAGGGTAAGAAAGAATGGGCACAAATTAAAACAAGAGAGGTTCACACTGGGTATGAAGAAAAATGAGGACAGTCCAGCACTGAAATGGGTTGTGCAGAGAGGCTCTGTGTTGTGCAGCCTTCATCCTTTGAGGTTCTCAAGACATGAGTGGATAAAGCCCTGAGCAGATTAGTCTAGCATCATAACTGACCCTGCAGCTACAGACTTCCCGAGATCACCTCCAACCTGAATGAATGATACTGTGATTTCTGCCTGACCTACGCTTTCAGTCCGAGAAGCATCTGCACCCTCTGTGCAGAGGGAAGCTCAGTCATGAAGTGGGAGTGTCTGAAGGATAAGAGACAAGTGCCCTGAGTCTGTCTGTTGAGTCCATTGTCTCTTCTGTCTTTAGCCATAGCAGCTGAGGGTATTCCTAGACTCCTGACTTCCTACTCTTACCTTCCTGTTAAAGGTTGCAGAGTACTTCTTGATCTACTCCTGTGCAGCCAACCAGGTAACTAAATCATTTTAATCTAGAGCATAAGCTCACCTAGCCAACCTCCACAGAATCAAAAGAGCAGCCAAGCATCCTGGTGCTCTGCTGTGGGTGTGACAGTTGCCAGCAGATGAGCGGTATGAAAAGCAGCACTGTGGTCTGTGACAAAAAAGTATGCCTACAGCCTTAGCCTGGCCTCTCAGAAAGACAGTGTGATCTAAAGGATGAAGGGAAAACAGCTTCTGAAAGAGGAGGAGGGTCACTTCTAAGTCTAGATGACACAGCTGAGAGGAGGACTCGTGTGTCCTCCTGGAGAACCAGGATAAACACGCCTTCAGAAATGGCTACTGAATTAGGAAGAGCTTAGAGCAGTACGAGCCTAGGCCTCTGTCCCAAACTGGTTTCCATGCAACTGGAACTAGACATGTTGGATCACTCAGTCTCCAGGATCCCCACAGATATCATAAAGAGTCATACGCTCAGGGGCCTTCACAGAGGACACGCTGAGCTGATGAAGGAAAAACACTAAAGTTGCTTTCTCCAGAAGCAGTGGTTTCCCTACAGACTTAACCAAGACGAGCATCAAGCTGAACAGGGAATTTTGGTTTGGCAGTAAACACAGTCCACTCAGCAGGATGCTGGGGTTCTCCAGAAGCCCAAGTCATGTCCCAAACACAGAGAACTAAAGGCAGAAGCACACATGCAGAGATCAGCATTTTAGTACAGATTTGTGTTCCTCACGTTAACAAAAGCTCATAGCGCACTGGGGATGGCCGTTTACGGCCCATCTGTATCTGCATCTGCTTGCCTACTCCTGTTCCAGCTCAGGAAAAACAGAGACTCACCATCCTTGTGCCCTGGCAGCTAAGAAGAAATCCCAGACTCAGTGTGCAAATAGTTGGCACACGAGTCCTGCTCTCAAAGGGGTATCCTAGGTCATGTATCTAACCCTGAAATAAGCAGGACGTGCTGGATAAGGGCAGAGTCCAGACCTTCTTTGTATGTGGAGGTATAGAGCACTCCATGAGCTCAGCAGATAGATCCCAACACAAGTCTGCTGAGCCACCAGCAGTGGGACCAGTCAGGGCTGCACAGTGTCACCCCCAAGAAGAAGAGAGCAGCTTTACCTGTGCCCACAATCCTCGAATCAGCAAAGTGCTTGGCCAGGATGGCAGCGAGGCGCATCAGAGTCTCTTCATAGCCTGCAAAGAGGAGGGAGAAGGGGTCACGCAACAGCACAATGGGCAGCCCTGTGGGCCAGCTTTCCCATGGGCACAGGACAGGCCCCGGGATTCATTCCTGCTGCAGTTATCTTTGCAGTTTTGTTGTGTGTCTAGCTATCCAAACAAACAGATGAGAAAACGTCTACAACACAGCCTCCCACCTCAGTGTGCAGAGCAGTTACTCCGAGAAAGATAAAACCATGCAACTCGGATGGCAAGAGAGAAAGGCTTAATGCAGAAGGGGCTAAGCAACACAAATAGCACCCTGTATCTATGCAGAGAAGCCACGTCCAGCCTGCAGGCCCTGAATAAATCTGCTACTGCTTAATTATGCTGCTGCCTGAACAGGAGGTACAGCTCTCACTTAATGGATGTGAACACTTTAACTATGTCTTGTTGGCTGGAACGGCAGCTCTTCTTGCCTTCGCAGGCTCTGGAAAGCACAGAACAATTTTGCTAAGAACCACTGGGGTCATATAGCCAGGAAAAGCACAGAACATGCACAGAAGAAATCCACCTAAACAAAGATGGTTGGCACGAATTGGGTGGTCATCTCTATATCCCAATCCCACGGAGATTTGAAAACAGGCCCAGTTTCTGCACTCGTGGCACGTCTCCCCCCACCCAGCAACCAGCAGGCAGCTGCATGTGTTGTCAGGGCAATGACGTCCTCCAGCATTCCAACCCATTCCTGACAGCTCCTTGGATATGAAATCCATAGCTGCCAGTGATTTTCACTACGGCCAACACCATGACAGCTTTGGGCAAAGCATGGCCTCCCTGCCTTAAGCAGTAGGTCCCTACTCTAGGAACAGCACTCGGGACTTGTTCCACATCGTATAGACAATATAAAGGGAAGGACATCACAGCCAGCAAAGGACACAGATGGGATGCCCTTGTATTTCATCACAAGGATGTGGCTTTATTTAGATTTTATCAGGCCAGAATTAGCAAGGGCTCTCTATCCCCTTACCTGGAAGCTCCTCCATGCTATTGACAGGGCTGAAGTAGTTCTTGAGTGCACTGTAGCTGTTCATAGCCACGCTGAGGTAGAACTCTGGCATGAAAGCAAAAAGCGAGCCTGTCCTGTCGCCATGCTCGATGGTGCGGATGCACACGCGCAGCAGCCAATATATATCCTGCATCTTCTCCTGACCAGAGAGAACACAGCAATCCCCAGTCAGTTCTTTGGAAAAAACACCCCAGTCAGCACAATGCTCAGGCCTTACAAACATCCCCGTGTCTGACCTGTTCCTCAGATGGCTGCTCTAAGTTCATTAACCAGCTCTGTGCTGTTGGATCTTCTCACAGAGCCACAGAAGTGTCAGAGGAAGGAACAATCAGGGATCTCTACACCAGCCTCAAACTCAGGGCACGGTTAGTACTAGTATGAGATCAGATCAGCAGTGGCTTTGTCTCCCTGAGCATTGCAGCCCTCCAGGAACTGCTCCTTGGTGAGGCATATCTGACCACACAGGCCTGACGGCACAAAAAGGCACACTAATTTTAATTCCAAGTACAGTGGCTGAAGGAAGGCAGGCACTAGCATTCCCAGCATGAATCTGCTGGAACAAAGGCTCATCTTTTGTAGGAACTAACAAATGGGAACTGGCAGAAAGCTCACACCAACTCAGATCCCTGCAACAGGCGGCCACTGCCTTTTGGATTCGGTGCCAGCCATTCAGCCAGCTTTACCATCCCGAGGAATACTGGCTTCTTGCTTCTCTAGCAAAGCTCTGGGGGTCCTAGATCAAACCCAGGAAATTTAAGGGCATCTACATAACTTTAAGCTATAAAAATCAGTACTAACAAAGCAAGAGGAAATGCTACTTCGCATCCTGTCCTGCCAAGAAATACCATAAGCAATAGCAATTTGCATATAAACAGAGAGAAGAGAGTTACACTTCTAATTAAAAAAAATAATCAGAAGATAAGTGATTTCATTTGCTTAGGGGGCTTTTCTCCCATCTCTGGGAGACTTACATGGGTTTCTTCTGTAAATTACACTGAATTAGTACAAAGCAATTAAATTGAATAAAAAGACATCTTTATCTCAACACTGACACACGCCTCAGCTCAACTGTTGCTTTCAGAATAAAGAACAATTGTGCAGACAACATTAAGGTAAAGGAAGCCGCACTTGATATTATAAAGACTTGATAACCTAAAAACATCATCTTAGGTATTGCCAAGATAGAAGAATGCCTGCGCCAAGAGGAGAGAGATAATCACCCACCGCGTGACATAGTGTCATAATAAAATAAGATGGTACCGTCTACTTTAAAACCAAGAATGTTTTGGTCTCGCTTTCAGCTAACCTTGAACCCCTCAGCTCAGAATAAACTAGTAACTAATTCCCCAGAGGAGCAGCCTCTCCCATGCTTGACACCTCAGCACAGAGCAGGACTTCACCTCCAGACGGAGAGCAGAATCAGTCTCTTTCTGTTCAAGAGCACCACGCACACAGATACGTCCCTCCGCAGCATGCAGCTTCTGTGGAGGCTGGAGCCCACTGGGGGCACGTCTCCCCTGGGAAACACCTGTGCCAGCTGTGAGGGGCAGCCCTTGAGGTACAGGCAGAAGCACGAGCAGATGCTGCTGATAAATCCAGAAGAGTGAGAAACCCGCACTCCCGGTGGGAGGCAGGCACCCACGTTTAACAGGACAATAGGTCATCTAGAGACACGAACAATCACGGTGACTGATATGCACACTAGTAACGCCCCCCAGCGTTTCAAGAGGAGTCCAGGAAGAAAGGTGTATTTTCTGGCAAGCGTGGTCTATGCTAATGCAGCTGGAGAGCTCCTGCAGTGCCGCACTGTGTCCTGCGATCCTGTTCTGGGAGTGAAGGAGAGGACAAGTAAAGAGCTTGAGTCAGATCAGCCACTGCTCCTGCCACTGCAGCTCTGCCAGACATGTTCATAGGAGCCACTGTTCTTCCACTCCCTGTTTACATCCTGGGACACATGCTGCTACTGCATGTTGAGAGGAATGTGTCCTCTTCCCCAGCACAAAAAAAAAAAAAAACAAAAAAAACGTACAAACACAGATGGGGCAAGGCAATGTGCAAGGGAAGACAGGAAGAGGAAATCTGCAGAGTGTAAGAGCACAAACTGCTCATGAGAAAACAGGCCAGAGACTTTACACCAAAAGATGGTGAATGTAAGGAAGAAAGAACAGCCTGTGCAAACAGTCACTGGGTTACTAAACGTACAAAGCTCTCTCTCCCCATAGGAACCAAGTGAAGAAGGGGAGAACACCTGAGCAGAAAAGCCTAACTCTTGGATCCTGCAGATTGCTGGAAGAGCCTTAGTGAAAACTCCCTGAGATACACAGCACAGCTCAGGGAAATGCTTCACAGTAGCATCTGTCCTCTAGGCACTCCCCAGGAACTGGACGGGGCATTTGACCTGAACCCTTCTGCAACAGAGACCTGACTTCCTGAGGGAAAGCCCACAGCACCACACAAAGCTCAGAACAGATCGGGATGTGTCCTAACAAACACTTAGGGACCAAAGCTGGGACAGGAGGGGATCCAGGCCTCAGAAGGAGGCTCTTCATGCACATGAATGCAGAAACAAGCCCCACAGATCAGCATTGCTCCAGCACCGGCAAAACCATCACGTGTGACACCACAGATACAGAGACACGCTCTTGGTATCTTCTGAGCTGCTCACATTACACTCCTGCCCACCTTTGAATAGATGGTAACATTTATCCAAGCAAGGCGACGACTTAGGTGATTGAGTTTCTCAGAGAAGACCTTTTGGCTCTTCAGCAGCTCCTCATGGATGTCTCTCCTCTGAAAAAGAGTACAGATACGCAAGGGCAGATATCACTTCCACTTATCCTTTTTCAGGGCTGGACAAACAACACAAAAGCAAATAACACCTTGGGGCTAGCTAGGGAGTATTAACAGGAAAGGAAGGGGTCAGCTGCTTTTCTGCAGAGGGAGTGGGAATCAGTGCTATAAAAAGCACTTACTGGCCTCAGTTGCAGCCCACGAGGCCTGATGCAGACACTGGTCCACTGTGCAGAGTGGCTTTAGGGTCAACTGCTGTCAGAGATACTTTTTTAATGCATCATCAGATACATTCAGTCTGACAGCTGGAACAGGACATAAGTGTCCCAAGTCCAGCACAGCAGGGTATTTCCTCCTTGTTTTTTTTTTTTTCTTTTTCTTTTTTTTCCCTGAACCTTTCATTGTGCGTGTGAATGACAGATATAAGGAATAGCCCCAGCAGTCCAAGCAAAAGTGGTGTGGCTAGAGATTGGAGAGTCTCCTCTGAGCAGGAAACCTTTCCAAACCATAAATCACAATCCTGGGGTACCCCCACATTCCCACCCCAGGAGACTGGCTCCAAGCTGCCTGCAGCACACAGAGGTTTGCAAGTTGCCACAGACTGTCTGGGAGAAGCTGAAGCAATTACTTCGGTGCCTCTGTTTCTTGAGGCAGTGGTACAATGGGTTGGCACAGAATGAAAATGTGGTTGACAGCACCAGGCATGGGTTACTACCCCAACAAGACATTGCTCCAAGGCTAAAAATCAGGCACCGTGCTTCATGCTTTTTGTCAGGTACTGAGGAGCTACCAGAGAATGAAGCTTGGAGTCCAGAGACACTTACCCTCTTTGGGCAGCGGCTGATTTTTTCTTCTGTGTCTTTCAGTGCCATGGCGTACTCGTTCACATCATCTGACACACCAACCATCTGAAAAACAAGCAGATTCCAACAATAAATGAGGGTATTTTTTCCCCTAGGTACACAAGCATGCAATCAGATCCCCCGTAGGGGTTGGGAGGACACACAGTCACTAAACAAGCAGGAAACAGAGAGTCAGTGTAGAAACAATTGAGGTTGGGAGAATGGATGCTTGCAAAGCATGTGTCACTTACCTTCCCGAGCTGCTGGTGGACACTGAGGTTGTACATCATCACTATCCCATCCAGGATTTCCAGGAGGGAGTTCTCTGTGATGGGCTGGTCTGGCTCCTCTGGGGGTCTCCCCAGTAAGAGACCTTCATTTCCATGGCTGCCTTCAACTGCAATCCACCCCCAGGACAGGAGAGAAGTTCTCAGCAAGGCATTTTGGCACCTCAGCTTCTGCCTGCATCTCTCCCAAGTCAGTGGCCAAAGCTCTGCTGTTCATCTAAAACACATTCTTCCTTCCCTTCCCGTGTGATTCACTAGTCACACAAACACGCCGTCCCCATCTCACTGCCTGCATCAGGCTGACCTGGCAGACCTGCTCAGACAGACCCACGCTGTGCTTCAGAGACCTGCCTGGTCCCACCCCAACAACAACCGTGCTGCCTCCACACTATGTCCCTGCAAAGCCTCGCTGTGCTTGCAGGAGCCAAGGCAGCATCTCTTTGCACAGAGTGACACCATCAACAGCGTCATGTGCAGGACAGCCAAGTGGCTGACGTTGGACTTATGGGTCTCAGCATGCCCTGGAAATGGGAAGGAGCAATGCTGGAAGTTAATGAGATTGCTTTATTCTTGAGAGTACTGGGAGCTGAAGATGCCCTTCGCCCAAGGACCAGCTGGGCCACGCTAGCATGCAGCAGTACTCACTGTCCTCCTCTGTACGCTGCTCCACACTCAGCGTGCGCACTTTGACCTTCTCAAGGGTGCCCAGCGGCCGCCGCGGGTTCATCAGGCTGACAGCCGCGGTGCTGAGGAAACGGTTGGCGCGGCCCAGGGTGGGTGAGCTGAGCCAGCCAGGTCTGGCAAGAGCTCCACCGATGGCCAAGGCGGCAGAGGGACGCTGAGACTGAGAAGAAATTAAGGGAGGAACAGTTTTGGCTGTTAGGCTGCTGACTACTCCCTTGTCCCTGCAAAGATTTTGGTACAGATGGACAGGGGCTACTGGAAAGGGAGGAGATACTTTCCCCGCCGTGTATGAGGCAGCAGTGGCCAGTTCGCAAACGTGTGTTCCTTCCTAAGGGCACGTGCCAGGCACTATCAGCAGATGTGCACAGCAAGAAGCTCTGTCTACAGTTGCACTCCTTCAAATGCAAGTGTCAAGAGCTGCCATTGAAGAGAAGGGGCACATTTGGGTCTGTGAAGAGTTAGAATGTGGAGAAGAGAAACTTTTGCTGCTCAGACTTGGTGCATCTAGGACCTTGCTGATCTACGGCAGTTCCCGTGTGTGCTTAGCTGTTTACCTGATTGCTCACAGGCTGCTTACAGCCCCAGCCCAGACACTGCTTCTCTCTAAAGCAAAGCTCTAATAGCTAGAGGCTAAGCTTGCTGCTCCAGCACCAGGGGCCCCACTGATGAATCGCAGTACATGGCTCACCTGTGCTGCTGATGTTGCTGATTCCTCATCTTCATCAAGATCATCCATAGTCACTGACTGCAGTTCTGCAGGGTCAATCAAGACGTTGGCTTTTGCAGCCAGGTCATCTGCACAAAGCACACCAGAGCAGCTGTGAATGCACGAGTTACCTGTCACAGCCCTAGGCTCATCTTCTTTCCTGCTTCTCAGCAGCAGAGAAGCACCCAGTGAAGCTGGACACTGCATCAGAACAGGCTCACCGTTCCCCTTATGTGGAATAGATCTGCCCTTGCTAACAGAACAAAGACCAAACAGCTCACCTAGAACGCGTTTCTGTTCCTGTTCCTACCAGCAGCAAACAGAGTAACTGAGGAACCAGGAGACAACTGCTGGGGACAAACTGGAGTAGCACAGGGAGGGAAACTCAGGGCTTGAGACCATTTGATAAGCCTCCAACTCTTCAACACTGCCCCATTGTATGTCCCCAGTTCACTAGGACTGCAGGTCCCCTATAGCCCAGAGGAAGGCTGCTCTGACGGAGAGGGACTCTATTACAGAGAGTATTGATAGGACAAGGAGTAATGGCTTTAAACTAAAAGAGGGTAGGTTTAGATTAGATATGACGAGGAAGTTCTTCACTCTAAGGGTGGTGAGGCACTGGAACAGGCTGCCCAGAGAAGTTGTGGATGCTCCATCCCTTGCAGTGCCCAAGGCCAGGCTGGATGGGGCTTTGGACAGTCTGGTCTAGTGGACAGTCTGGTCTAGTGGACAGTGGTCTAGTGGACAGTCTGGTCCCTGCCCATGGCTGAAGGGTTGCAATTAGATGACCTTTGAGGTCCCTTCCAACCCAAACCATTCTACATGGCCTCACATGCCACTACTGCTGCAGCAAGTGGGGCTGGAGCTGCTGACGTGCCAGAGCAAACCGTAGAGCTAACCCCCATTCTACAGGCAGCCTCCCTGGCTTTGCTCCTGGGCTTGCTGGGCAGGCTGGGGGTGCTCTGACACAGAGAGTGACCGAGGTCTGACTGTGCTCAGCTCCTCTCCCTTATGCCCACCACACACCATAAGTCTGGGGAAAGGAATAAAAGCGCAGCAAGAGAAAATCAGGATATTAGATTAGAAAAAAGTTTCCAACTGAACATTCAGGCCAAAGCACACAATTAGGAAAAGATGACAAATGAATGCCCCAATCAGGGATGTAAAGCTGTCAACTTGAAGGACACTCCACACCAGACAGATGCTGCCTTCTCTAGAGTAACCTGCATTTCATTAAAGCTCTAGTCTCCTCTCCTTCCATTTAATCACAATTCATTATCCACGGCTCCCTCCCTGGGATGTCTCTTGGCTGAACTTCAGCCAGGACCTGGGGTGAAGGTATTGGAAGCGAGAGCACTTACCTTTCAGAGTCTTCTTGAGATGAGACAGGAGACCTCCAAGTCGCTGAAGGTCAAAATAATCCACCTTCCCGTTATAGAAAAGCTGGGGAGGGACATATGCCTCTAAAGCAGAGAAGGAGATTTGTTAGTCCCATGCACAGGAGCCGCACACACACCAGCACAAACAGGTAAGCCCTAAGACAGACCCCAGGGCCCAGCCTGAAGCCAAAGCTACGCTGAGTGACAACTTGTGTTCTTATAAGAACACAAGCCTTTGAAGCAGAGGCAACTTCCACCATGAAGCAAGTATGAGATTTGCACAGAAACAAGAGCAACTGATGGTCACGGACAACAAGCCTCCCAGCCACAGGCACTGGGGAAAATTGGATCCTTGGAAAACTCGGCGGCCTTCCACTCGGCGACTCCAGCTCAGACCCTGAGTCCCACAGGGTACTGTAAGGCACTTTTGGATAAGCCAAAAGTAAGAAGAGGGACAGGCAAAGCTGGGTTAAAGAGTGGAAAAGCATTGACTTGGTTTCCCCATAATCCCAGAGTCTCAGAACCAAGAAAATAGACAAATATCTTTCCCTCTACTTGAACTATTGGACCACCACCTCCTACAGACCCATAATCAATACTGGACTCTGCTCCAGAGCATACAGGATGAACTAGCTAAGGCAGATGTTATTATGCAATTCTCAAAGGAATTATCCAGAATTGGTCAAGGTATTAAGGGGAATAGATCTGCATACAGGAGTTTCCAAGAATGACTGGGAAATACAGGCACAGGGTGACAGAAGGCACCAGCACCCATGAGAAACACAAAACTTTCAGCATCCTGGAGAGGCAAACCCTGGCCCAAACACAGAAGCATCCTCAAAGCTTCTCCACCAGACTTTACCATCACTGCTCAGTGCAGCCGGGGTCTTCGCCTTGTGGCCATCCCAGAAGAAACGCAGGGCAGCAATAAGCCGGTGCAGGAAGCACACCATGTACTCTGGCGGGCACAGCACAGTCAAGTTCTAGGGCAACAATGAGAGTTCAGCCATTAGGTGTGAAAGTGCATCTTAGTCCCAGTGGCCACATGGGACAGACAGAAGAAACCTGTTCTCAGCCTTGCTCAAAGCACGTGCATCAGTTTGCAAAGAGCAGCTTTAGTTTCCAGCACTGGGATGGAGCCCAGCACTGATGGCAGGAAGCAGCTTCCACCTCTAAAGTCCTTGGCCCCAAAACAAACTGGTCTGATAGAGGAGGATGTATACCACGTGCTCCACCACTAAAGGAGGGCTGCTCTTTAACACAGAGAGGCAGATGAAGAAAGGGTTGCTTCTAAAGCTGCAGGCCGACAGCCTGACCCAGAGCTGGAAGGCCATTCCTCATCCAGGTGGGAAAGAGGATGCCGAAGCCAGCAGGCCAGCTGTGGCAGAGCACACCCCAGCTGCACTGTGAGATTTTAGTAGGATATTCAACTCACACCCATGGCTGCTCCCAAGGATCTCCTTCTGCCTGAATCACTGCACAGGACTTGGTTAAGCTCCATGGCTTCTAGCCTCAGATTTTCTCCCTCCTCCCCACACACTGCCATATCTAGATCTCAATTGCTCATCTGCTGAAAGCAGCCCAGCCAAAAGGGTAAGAGCTCCCACCCTAGAGGTACCAGCTCTCAGAGTGAGGCTTGCAGTAAGGCTGGTCCTCCAACTTACCCCTCTGTTGCTAGCATTTTCCTGAAGAAACTTGCGGAATTTGTTTAGGAAGATGTATCTGGAGGCTTCCCCCTGGCAGGAGGAAAAGTAGATGGTGAACTCACATGGAAAGGCATTAATTGTCCACCTCTGGAATATGTGTGCCTCAAGTCATGCTTGCCCACAGATGCATTCAGGCTTTAGGCACTTAAAGCAGAGGGGCATCGTGTTTTTTCCATATTAATTAGGCAGACCCCCAGTGTAACTCTACATCAACACGCAACCAGAAACCCCACAAAAAAGTCTGGGCCTAGAGTGATGCCTGAGTACTGATGAGGCCCCTGAAGGTACTGAGGTACTGAGAACAGAGCAGCTCCCACTATCTGCCTGTGAGCTACACTCCACAGCAGAAAGCAACTGACCCAGTCTCCACCAACACTGGAGCACCCACAAGTATCTCACAGGCCACTGCTATGCAGTGATGAGTTTTCTGAGGCCTGTACTGGGATGCACTGATCACGGCCAATAGATAATCAGCTTTACCCAGATGAGCACTCTCCACCTGCTCCCTAGAGACGCGCTCACATAGCTGATGTTTCACTTCTCTCTGGAATTAATATTAATTGTCAGAGTAGAATGAACTGCAGTCAGATTGTGACTGCCGAGTTCAACAGAGACCCAAGGCTGGCCTAGATGCAGCTCATATAACCAGTTAACCTGGCAAAGCATCTGATACCCCTTTAAACAGAGTCCAAAGTCTCAGTTTATGCAATTCAGCCTGCCTTAATGGATCGGTTAGAGAACTACTTCTAAGGACCGAAGGTCTCAATGGATGCACTTCTGTACAGACATTGTGATGCATTAGCCACCACACAACTCCCAGAACTGCTTCTGGTCCCAGAGCTGGCACTCAAACTCTAACAGAAAGTGCAAAAATCTGTACCTTACAAGTCCTGGGATGTGGAGATACTGTAACAAAAGATCCACAGAGTGCTTACCCCTCCTCTGTCTTTGTTGTTCAGCAGCAACTTCAGAATCTGAACCTGGAGACCTTCCACCACTAGAACAGGGACACAACAATCTGCTGTCAGACAACAAAAACTCGAGAACTATCACCCACCCATATTAACCTCAACTGCAGTACCCTGTCACCAGGAGAAAGGCCACCTCCCCAGCACAGGCTGCCCAGGGAGAACCAGCGTCAGCAGAATGTTAGTCCCATCACTATGAGAATTTTCTCCTTCTCCACCTAGCAATAAATCCATCCCCAGCTGATGGGGATGCCCCTAAAGGGGGCAGCCACTAAAGGGGAGTTCTGGCTTGCTCACGTCCCCTGGTGGGATGCCGCAGCTCGTGGATTGGTCCCTCTGGCTGCACAGAAGGTATGGGGTCTTGGCAGTTTCCCTCTTTCCTCACAAACCTTCGATGCGTTTCTTGAGCCGCTGACAGCCTCTTTCATATGCCCGCCGCCTCAGTCTTTCCTCAGCACTCTCCTCCTTCACCTCCTTACTCTCCTTGCCCTGGTTGGGGGACAGACCCTGATTAAGAAGAGAGCACTGCACAAGGCAAAGTGTCTTGTCAAAGGAGGAACAGAAGCTCACTGAGACAATATACAAGTGCGTGACAGCACCTGGCACCACACCTAAACAGGCCTTCCCTGGCCTTGTAATGAATCATGTCAGGAGATCTTTTGAGGACACACAAGACAATGCACAGTTCCTTAGACTCTATAAGGTTCCCTTCCATATCTGTTGTCACAGAAAACTGTTCCCTTCCCTGTCCCAAGCAACTTACCCTAAACATCCCTGATAAGGGAATAATAAAGATGATAAGGCAGCGTAGAGGCTACAACTCTCACACAGGTTTAAAGGTCCACCAGCGTCTATACAGTTGGAAACACGGGGCCAGCAAATGATGGGTACAGCGGGCCGCCAAATTCCTTTCAGTCTCCTTAGAGAAAGATGTGCCCTTACTCACCTCCTTGGTGAAGCGGTTTGGCCACCACGTGGTGGGAATGAGCTCTTGCAAACCAGCCTCCTCCACACGAAGCGGGCTCTTGATGTAGAAGAACACAACCGAGCGGAGCACATCAAAGCTGTGGCACCGTTAAAGCAAGCACAGCAGCTACATCAGAGAAGGGGCAGGGCGTGTTCCCTGAGCCATAGTGAGAGACCCCTCTCCAACAACCACCCAAAGCTCCACAAAATCCAGAGTCCCCTTCTCCTGGGAGAAGCCCCATGCAGTTATCACAGTGGCTGCCCAAATGCTACAACGGCAGCTGGACTGCTCAGAAAGTTGGTTTCACTCTAGGGACACCAGAGAGGTTGGTCAGGTAGAAATAAAGTCCTGTGTGTTAGTGATGTGGATGTGACCTTCCCTCGTTTCCCCCTCCCCAAAGCAGAACTTTACAGAGAATCGTGTCAGGCAGACGGAGGAGACCTGAGCAATTAGAAATGAACTCCCAAGGATGGGGTGGCTTCTGCCTCTCAGGACCTGCAGATCCCTGAAGTCTCCTTGGCTGTGTTATTGAGGGCAGGGGGGACGAAGGCTAGAGGAGGCGCAAAGGATACAGAACATTGCTGAGTAGATATTTCCTGGATTTCTCATGCTTCAAGACTGCAATGGTGAGACGGAGGTAGTGAATCTGCAGAAACAGAAGAAGCGAAACTGACTCCATCTACAGGAGAGGACACAACTCTCTAAGACAGAATGGGACAGAATTGTCATCTCTAAATCAAACAACTGCAGATTATCCAAAACATCAGGTACCCCTGGACAAGGGGACATAATAGAAGCTGGCTAGTCACACATTCCTGGGGATCGAGAAGTACAACTTACTTGCAAACCCAGGTCTGGGATGATGGGAGAAAACCTGTAAGCCCGCAGCAGTGACATCAGTAGCTGTTTGAGGCACTCATGCACTTCATACTCCTGAGAAAATAAGAAACACGTTGAACAGCAACAGCAAAGTGTCAGGAACAGTGATAGGTCTCAGAGTATGGCTTTGGAAGGATGCAGCATTTACTTCTGCACTGAAAACGTAGGTGCTCGGAACCCACAGCGTCTGTTCACCTGACTCAGCAGGAGAGTCTGAGCAGTGGCTGGTGCCATCATTTTGCTACAGGGAAAGCAGCAGCTGCACTAGTAAAGCCAACCCAGCAGATGCCTACAACAAGCCAAAGTCCCAGGTCCCATTTGGCTGGGGTAATTCGCCCATGCCCATGTCCCCTAGACCTACCCAACACACAGTGTTGGCAGAACCAACCCCAAAAGGAAAGACAAGTTACTCTTGTGTAAATGTGATGATGGAGGAGCTGCTCTTTTGAGCCCAACCGGCAGCCAGCCCACGTGATAAGAGCTGTCTCTTCTACAAACTCAGCAGCCCCAATGGGGCATTTAGCTTCATTTGGTCAGCCAGACAACCTCAGGGAAATGATGATCTACTGCAAAAACAGGAATCCGATCACCAGTAAGGGAAAGACGTTGATCACTACCAGTACTTTTGGGGGAAGTTTCCTATGCTCAGCACCTCCAATGGCCTCCCTGGGGATGAACCAGTGCCCTAGCAACTCACCTCCATGAGAAGCCACATGACATCCAGCAGCTGCTGAATAAGGGGATGGGCCTCCACTGCCCCTCCTCGCTCCAGGATGCTCAACAGGAAGGTCATGAGCACATCTTCCACCAGGTACACCTTGCACTGCAGACAGACAGGCAGGTCAACAGTCCTCCAGGGCAGGGTCATTTCCCCGCAAAGACCAAGGCCCAATTCACCTTTCCTTGCAAGCACAAAACCAGGTACCTACAGAAACTTGCAATAAGCAGTCAAAACTCACCATGAGAGGGGAGAAATAATTGAAGATGTGGGCTAACGTGATCAAGACTGTGGGTTCTCCCTGCAATTGCCACATGGATGTGTCCTTCTCCACCAGCTTCCCCTCCTGCAATGCCAAACCCAGAAAAACACACAGCTTGGAGCTAGCCCAGTCCACCCTGCACCAATGACTGAATGAACTGGGAGCCTGGAGTAGCCACTGTTTGATACCCCACGGCTCATTGGACTAGAAAGCTTGAATGTGGCAAATGAGGATGGCAAGGCATCCAGGACCATGCCTCTGGAGAGGTGTAGTTCAGATCAGAGGTCATTTATTATCAGTAACATGCATGCCGCCTGACAATCTGTTTTTCCAGAACATGGTTTGAGTGCGTGTGACTACTTGTATATGGGAATCCCTGCAGAAGACCTCAGCTAGTAAGCCAGGCCTCCAAGCAAGCTGAGATCAGAGCAGTGGGCATTCCCTGTCCTCTGTGCAGAAACAGATCATCTCTCACCCTAGAGGAAAAAACATTTTCTAATGAACACTGGTATAGCCAAAATAGTTCTCAAGGCAGACTTGCCTTGAGAACTTGACTGCATCATAGCACCAGGACATCACGAAAGCATTTGGGATATGAACAAGTTTCTTTCAAGGCTGCAAGATCACATGTATCAGTTCTGACCCCAACAAACATCACCCCTTGGAAGAAAACTTCTTAGGACTGAGAACACAGCCCAGTATAATTTAACTTTAGCCTCAGGGTGGAATTATTAGGAATCCCATTTTGCAAGACGAAGTCCAGAGATGTGCATGCCCCATGCAAAAGCAAGCAGGTGTTTAGACTCATAGGTGTATGGAAACATCTGAGCTACCAGCAGGTACAAAGAAGTGAAGAATCATGTTTCCTGGCATGATGCCCCACAGAGCTGCTCAGGAACCTTAGCCTACCGTCACATCGATCCCGATATGGATCACGTTCTTCAGGTAGCCTAAAAGCCTGCGAGCCTTCACGAGGTCTGACACAGGAGGGTCTTGCAAGGGGTGGTAGCCTTCCACTGGATATGTAGGCAAGTGTTAAGGTGCAATCTGATCCTTTCAGGATTTCTTTTGTTTGTGCAAAGAAAAAATAGTGTATCTCTATTTTACTTCATATCCACGCATGCCTAAGTCACAATTCAAATCAAATATATAGATGATAAGCCACAAGATCTTTTCCCCACTTTGCCCATACTGCAGACACCAAGGGTTTCCCTAAATGCTCTGTCCTCATCAGAAAGACCACCAGGAGCCTCCATGACAGATGTCAACAGGCACATCCAGGACTGCTCTGACAAGGGCTGCAGGTCTCAGCTTCTGCATAGAGACAGCAGGCAATGCTCCTACCATGTCAGAGGTCCTGCATGGCTGAGAGGTGGAACAGACCTGAAGCCAACAGGCTCAGAAGCACAAATGCATGAGGCTTTCCAGACCTGGAGGGCGAGACCTTTGCAGGAGCTGAGTGCCTGGGATCTGGCATCACGCAGCTGCAGCCTAAGCTACTGAGTAGGAGCTCAAAGCAAACCTCATTTCTGCAATTGCTGGCACCAGAAAAGGTGACTGCGTGCCCTGCAGTTGTGCACCGAGAGATGGCTGCTTCTCTCCTTGATTCTGCTCTGAGCAAAAGCGCCAAGAAAAAGTGAACTGCACTCAGGTATGTATATTCTATAGCCTCAAAGGATGGTCTCAGGACAGGTTCTTCTCCCTTTAGACCTACTCTTCCCACATCCAAAGGATATCGAAGTGGACGGCTCCCAAAGTTAAAAGCAACAGACTCTTTGAATGAGAGGCTGATAGCAGGGAAGTATGCCATTCCAGCACCCCTTGTGATGTTATCAAAAGCAGTTCCCAGAGATATGCCATTCCTGAAAGAAGAAAAAGCAACAAAACTTGAGCCACGGTAGGAGGTTTTTGTGGTCAGCTGGACGATCCAGGAATCTGCATTCCCCCCCCCCAGAGCCCTGCCAACATGGACACATCAGTCATTCATGGCTCCTAGCTTGGCAGACATGCAAACCCCACAGTTTTGCTGAGCAAGTGCCCTGGGAAGCACAGCAGAATTCCCATTTTCATATAACAGCATGGGAAGGCATTAGAGTCTGCACAATACAAAAAGCCCCACTCAGCACCAAGGGCAACCTAAATCCTTACTAGATATCTGACCGGCAGGGCATATTACAGGCAGGTGACATTTTTGGCCTCATCCATTTGATGTTGGTGGAAAGAAAAGGAGAATGGTCTCAATCTGCTATTCCTGAAAGACTGAAGAACCATTTGACAATTTTTATTTCCAGCTGACTTGCTGCAGGCTGTAGGTTAGGGCCAGGGAACAATTCTTCACAGAATCACAGAATGGTTTGGGTTGGAAGGGACCTTAAAGATCATCTAATTCCAATCCCTTCCAATAGACCAGAGGGGCAGCTTCCACTAGACCAGTCTGCTCAAAGCCCAATCCAACCTGGCCTTGAACACTTCCAGGGATGGGGCATCCACAACTTCTCTGGGCAGCCTGTGCCAGGGCCTCACCACCCTCAGATTCTTACTCCAGCTGGCCGCCACTCATTTTCTGTTGGAGATGGAGGCTGGAGATCTACCAGCCTTTTCACACCTCCCTGTGAGTCTAGGGCAGGCAAGGTTTACACTGGCCACAAAAGCAGTCAGTGGGGCTCAGCCAACTGTAGTATTAAGCACCACAGCACATGCCTTCCCTTCCAAAATCCTAGCAAACTTTATACAGACTTAGAAGCTGCTTGGGCACCTTCTTGCCAGCTGCTCCCACCTGAACTTTGGAGACTCAAAAGTCCATTTAGATGGCTTCTGAACACAAAGCAGAGAAGCAGAGGCTGGAGCTACTGAGGAACTTAAAGGAGAGAGGGTAGAAAGAGGGCTCAGCAACCTGCTGAGCAGTGCCAAAGCATGTATATGACACACAGCCACCCGCAAAACAAGGAACGGGACAAAGATGCTTACAAGCAGAAAGCAATGGTGCCCTCATCAAGGTCTATCAGACAGCTGACGATGTCTCCTGCTGCCCAAGACTGCAATAGAAGGAGAGGAAAGACGTTAGACATATATCCAGGGTGTTCCCACACCAGAAGAAAGACTTTAACCCAACCAACCCCTTGTGATTCAGGGTTGCAGGAGAGACAGCTCCTTCTGACAGCAGCTCACATGGCATTTTCAGACACTTCTGGAAGCTGCTCATAAGCCTCTGGCTGGGATCTTTTTTCCCCCCACCAGCACTAGGGATGTGCATGGAATCAGAATTATACCAACACTGCGTCATCCTCTGATGAGCTTTACAGACACCACCAGCATCACTATGCTGGCAATCAGTCTGCTGGGGCTGCTAAAAGAAAGCACCTATGTGCACCTCACAGTACAAATCAGTGCTGACACACAGCCTCCCCAAGAGCACACTGAAGCAGGGAGCACAGCTCAAGGGCATTTCACAGAGCCCATAAGAATCCAGGGAGCAGAAGGAGTTGTCTGCTTCTCTACCTTCCTGGGAGGACAGTACTCACCTTGCCATAGTTGGTAGTGGTCACGTTCCATTTGCGCACCCTGTTGCCATCATATGCATATGAATCTGGTGTATCTCCAACTCCTTCCTGCACCAAAGTACAAAAGAGATTCAGACTAGACCAAGCAGAGAGGATCCCCTTCCTTGCAAGAGCAGCTTCAAGGGGGAGACTGGCAGACAGGGAGAGCAGCTGACAGCACGCATGCTCTGCCCGGGCAGAGTGAATCCAACGACCTGTGTGATCTTTGGTTCGGAAATATATAATGACTTTGGGGTCAGAAGAAGGGTACTGCTACATGACACTGCCAAAACAGCCCCTCAGGATGCCTGTCACCTCCCCTCTCATGCACTGTGGATTGGCAGGTTAGTGAAACTGCACAGCTGACACACCTTCCCAGCATCAAACATCCCACCCAGCGCCTGATGAGAGCTGGCCTGGGCCTGCCTCCCCTAGACAAAAAAGACCTGTAATACTGGTGGCTGCGGGTCTTCCAGAGAGACAGCAGCCAGCACTGCAGAGCCACACACTCTCTGGAGAGCCTGCCAGCTGAACATGTAGATGCAACACACCCCGTGCACGAGCCTTTCGCGCTACACACCACTCAGAGAACACAGACCAGAAAGAGAGTTGAGTAAAGATCTGGTAGTTAACCGCAGATTTGGCATTTCTAGGGCGTGTGGTGGGCACAAAATGCCAGCAGGGCAGGAGCACAGCACCAATGCAATGCTCCATGCTGACCTAAAACGCGGTGGAGTAACAGAGCAGACGCGTGCAGCAGTTACAGTACCTCCTGATTAAATCTGCAGTTGAGAGTACACCAGCCAATCTGCATGAGTCCCTGGGAAGAGATGAGCACTTCGTAAATCCATTTCCCTGGAAGAAAAAGATAACACACACAGTAAATCCATGCTGCCTGACTCATTGTTAGAGAAGCAGAACCTGATACTGCTCCCACAGAAGAGAATCTAGGCACTCAAAGGATCTCTGCAACATCCCTGGCATTTCCCTCCCAATTCTTCACTTGTGTACCACACAATCCTCCATCCTTCTGACTTCCTGGAAAAGCCAGTGGATGAACTGGGGAAGACAGGGCTCAAGATCTAGAACAGCAACATATTCAAAATTTCCTGAGCTATCTAGCTGTGCAACCCTCCACGCACTTTTGCTGGGACCTTTCTCAAAGCATCACCCACTTATCTCCTTACCTTTATACACACACGTCGTGGCCCTGATAGAGCCGAAGTTACTGTGGCCAATCACCTGCACCGACAAACAAAAGATATTGTAAAGTTAGGCAAAAAGGCCTGAAAACCAGAGCGTGATGAAGAACTATTCATGGATCATAGTGTGGGGGAGAGACGTGATGTATTCCGCATCCCCGCAGCTGTACTTAGAGCCAACGGGCCCGAGGGAACCATCCAACATCCTCCCCACAGCTCATCTGTACTTGCTAAACCCCAGGGACACATGCAGCATGGCAGCAGTACAAGGGACACATGGTTTCCAGTGAATTGTGCCAGGCACACAAAGGTGACAATTATATAGGAAAGACATCTGAATCCTAGACAAACGGTAAGCGGAGACAAGAGCAGCCTCCTTCCATAGAATAAAGATGGAACGAGCACAGGAGCAGGGGTTGTGTGTGCTGGGTGAAAGTACGAAAGGAGTGGAGAAATGATTGAAGTAGGAAAGGATTTGGTTCCAGTGGATTCTTTCAGCTGACTTTCTGTACAAGGAACATCAGCTAAGGAAACAGAAGGGAGCTAACGGAAACAAAGGAGAAAGGAAGCAGTCAGTACAGCAGCAAGGCCTGGCTTCAGCCTCAGCCTCTCACCACTGTTACAGAAGACTAGAAGGAAGGAAGGAAGAGGTAGTCACTGGAGGGAGGGACAGGAAAGCTGGCTGCTGTCACCAACTCTGCTTAGCCAAGCTCTTCAGTGAGCCCCTGGGCCAGCATAACACTTCCCCTTCCTCGCAGCTCCACTCAGAGCTTGCTAAGACTTAGGGGTACTGCTAGACCTTTTCCCAGGAGAGCTCATTTATTTCCTCCAGGATCCCTGAGCTCTGTGAGTAGACTCCATTTAAAAACATACCATACAGCCAGTGACAGGGATCCGCCATGAAGAACAAACTGAGTGCTTTTAGTCTCACAAGCCCATTTCCTGCTGCAGCCAGCATCACACTCACCCCAAGTAAGTCATCATCAACCAGCAGGAGCCCCTCAAAACCGCTCGTGTGGTCCAACACTACAGTAGAGGGACCAAGCCGGCCCTCTGCTCCCTGATCTGAAACAAGAGTTGCAGAAAACCTGTTAGGTATTAGCAGCACACCTGATGAGCACCACCTGCTAGACTACAATAACACTTCAATTCTGCTGCAGCAGCAGCAGACTCAAACAGCGTTATCCATGTTAGACCATGAGAACTTCAGGAAAGAAGACACCCGTTGATTTAAAAAGAAGCTTGCACAGCAACACTCAAGGTCTGAGCTACGCAGCAGTCAGGTG
Source organism: Oxyura jamaicensis (assembly GCF_011077185.1). Lineage (NCBI taxonomy): Eukaryota > Metazoa > Chordata > Aves > Anseriformes > Anatidae > Oxyura > Oxyura jamaicensis. Next base: position 6,816,651 of record NC_048904.1, read on the forward strand.
ACACGTGAAACCTTCCACGTCACCTGAAAATTTTACTTTGGCACAGTTCAAAGGCCAAACTAAACTCTGAGCCAAATGTTTGGCCAACACGTCACGTAACTGAAGCCACGCAGGATTTAAACGTGCAATAAATTAGAGCACAGGAGGGCAGAAAAATGCTTATGCAGGGAACTGTTTTGCATGATACAACTTGTTCTCCCAGTTAAGCAGCACAAGCAGAAGCACAAATTGCAGACACGTTGTGTCTCCTACCTCGACTGTCTTCAGAGCCATTCTCCTCTGCTAGCAACCGGTCAAGGTGTTCCTGTAGGTTCTGGAACGTCAGGTGCTTTCTAGGGAATCAACACACACAGAAGCTCTTCAGAAAACTCTGCTTTCAGGTTTTAAAGACTTTCAGTCCAGACAGTGAACTGGGAAGTTCTGTTGATCTGTTTCTTGCCACAAATCTGAGGAATTTGCTGACCAACGTGTTGGTGCAATGAACGAACCAAGGACCAAACACAGCATGAACAAGCAAAGTAGTTACCAAAGGATCTTAAAGTCTTCAGTCTGCTCAAGAGCATCTTGCCAGCATGCATTATCAATGACTACAGACTGAGACTGCTGCGGTCAGCATCGTACAAACGCAGTCTAAGTCAGGATTAGTTCTTTTCCCAAGTCCTTCATCATACAAAAAAAAAAAAGAGAAGCCTGTACCAGCGCATGAAGCAGTTCAAACAAAGGTCAGGCTAGCCCAGCATCCTCCCTCTGACAACAGCAGAAAACATTGTTTCTTCACACCTTTTGTACTGCATAGAAATCTCACCCCCCCCCATTCCAGACTACCATTTTAGATACCTTCCTCACAGCAGCCTCCCCCAGTTCTCTCATTTCAAGGCTAGCTTCCTTAGCAGTTCATCATACAGGAGCCATTCCAGACTTCTGGCTGTTGCTCTTACCCTTCCTCAAAACTTCTGCAGCTCCAAGATACCCTTTTGGAAGCAGTGAGACCAGAACCACGTGCTCACAAGAAGAGCATGAAGCACTAATTCATTCAGTGACACAATAGTTTTCCTTACCTTACATCCCTCTGGTAACAATCCCTTGCTTCCTATTTGCTTTTTCTGACTTTCTTCTTGTTTTATTCCCCACCCAGTCTCACTCAACACGCAGAAGTCAGCTAGTGGCCCACTATTTTATGCACAGCTGGGGCTGTTCCCCTTTCAATACATCACTTTGCATTTCCCTACAGCGAGTTTCAATGATGACTTCACTATCCCGTCACTGTCTCACAACCACCCTATGTTTACATTGCTCTAAATAGCTGGCTAACAGCAGCAGACTTTGTCATTTCATGCTCTTTTCCTTTCCACGCCTCTCAAAGTTGCACAGAACAACATCAGTCGTACTGAAGGTCTTTTTGGGACCAACAGCATTTCCCCTTACTGTGAGAGTCACTGGTTATTCCTGTCCCTGTTCCCATTTCCAAAATCTGCTGTGGAACAACCTTCTCACTTCCCTGGGACTAGGATTTAGGTAGGACCTCCCTGACACTGCGGTAAGAGACATTCTGAAAAATCTGATGGATGTGAAGATGCACAGAAGTGGAAATGAAGAAGCAGCTTTGGTTGGCATGAGAGAGAGTGGCTTCAGCAAAGCAGCTTAATCAGCAGCTAGCATGGAGAAGAAGATGTGGAAAGAGGCCAGAAGAGCAGGAGACAGCTAGAGAGAGGTCTGCCACGAGCTCCACTGAGGAACAGAAGCATCCAAAGACAACATATCATACCATAAAAGTTGCTCTCATGTGGCAAATGGTATTTTCAAGACCTACTTGACTGCTACTGGGCTTTCTACCAAATAGCCAAGTCCAGGGAGAAGGGTGGAAGGGAGCTAAAAAACAGAGAGACCAGGCAAACAAACTGCCAGTTCTAAGCTTTCAAGTCGTTCATCACCAGGCAAAGAAATTAGAAGTATGGAAAACCAAAACGCCTGGGCATATGGAATATTCCAAGGCACACTGATAGGAGAGCTTGTGGCAAAATAACATAACCCACTTTGCCTCCCCCCACAATAGCCTTAGCTCACTGAGCATATAGAGGGCCAAGAGCTATTTTTAGAAGCTCTGAGCTCACATCTGAGCTGGCATCACTAAATATAGACTGTGCAATGTGAGCCCAGCCAGGCTGCGGCACCGCCAGCCGGCAGCAGCTACACACCTGCCTCACTCTGCAACACCTGTACCTGCCCTGAACCCCTCTGACTTGCCTCTGGCAAAAGAGCTAAATGCAAGGGAAGGGTTTCTCATCCAAAGCTACGAGTTGGTGGGCTACAAGGTGAAGGAGAACTGAAAACAAACAGAAGAAAACAGACACTGCACAGCAATTCTCTGTTTCCTTTCCTTTGGAGGCTCCGAACAAGGAAAGCACCAACAGTTCCTCAGCCTGAGAAGCGTACGGTCTCCCATCTCTCAGTAACAGCCTTACATTAGTTTACAGGGCACTGATGACCTAGCTTGCATTACTGCGCCTAAAACCTGTGCACGTTGCACTTCTTTACAACCAGAGGGAGAACAGGAACAGTAAGGCCAATGCCTACTTGCCCACCTACTTCAGGAATACTGCCTAGTGATCTTGTACATGGGGCTGTGCATGCAGAAATTTCTGAAGTGTTCTTCCTATCAAGCCCTTCAGTTTAGAAAAACCATTAAAGGACAAGAGCCAGGAGTCATTCCTGCACCACGGAGCTGATGTGCTCTTAAGAAAGATCACTGTGTGGCACTAAAAGATATTTCCTTGCACCGCAGTGTGGCTTTTCTGGGGACTGGTAGGGCATTGCTTGTCTGGCGAATGAGAAATCCCATACCTGTATGCAGCTGCAGGCTGGTTCCCATCAGCACTGGTAAAGACGCGATGCAGATAGTCATTCAGCAGCCTGCTGTTCACTATCCCTTGTGAAAAAGGAGAGAAAAGTAAGCTTAAGGAGTCAGGAGGTAAATTCAAACCATTCATTTCAAGCACAAGCAAAAAAATGGTAACTAGGGGAAAACAGCCTTCCAGGTTGCAGATCAGCACGGGGGAAGACACAGCTTCAAGAAGCCACTGACCTTCTCACCGTCTTCACTAACGGCCCTAGACACCAGCAATATGGAGCACACCTCTGCAACAAGGGGCTCCTTCCAGTTTGAGCTGCTCTCCAATGCAAATGGGAGGCTGTACAGTCGTCCCCTTGGGTGAAACTACGTACTCAGGAATGCTGCTCTGCTGCTTCCAGATAAAGTTACTTCAAAAGCTGGATGTGAGGACCCAATTTCATTTCCAAGGGAAATAAAAATAAAAATAATATTACCACTGCTGCTGATGTCCTGCTTGTACCTGGAACATTCTCTGTAGCTACTACATCTCCTAACTGCGCTGGAGAAGATGCGGGGACAGAAAGGCTCGCAGACACAGCTCATCTGGGCTAACTCACAGCCTCCTTAAGGCTGTATGCCTCGCAGTAGCTTGCCCTGTGCAAAACAATCCCTGGTGCCCTGTAAAGCAGCTTGCCTTAGATGTGGGTGCTACAGGGCCCCCAAATACCAGCCTTGTGATCTCACAAGCAGGATTGTGCTGGGTTGGCTGGTACAAGAGCAAACGGACTGCCCAGCAGTATCATCTTTTCCAAGGAAAGCATTAATCCGAGCACCCGAGAGGCCGTCCGCCCTGGAAGGGGAACTCCCAGAGTCCGTTGGGACAAAGGCAGCACCATGTCCTCCAGCACCACGCGGCTGGAGGAAGGGCACTGCGACATGAGTTTCTGGTGGAGTCCTTCGTTCTGCAGGAAAGGCCCTCCCAAAATCTGGCCTC
>NC_048904.1:6870474-6973479 GCF_011077185.1 Oxyura jamaicensis
GTGTGGACCCTAAAAATAGGGCATTGTGCCCTAGGAATGGCAGCCTGGTTAGTATGAGTGTGGCTGTAAGCTGGAAAAATCTAGCTTTGGAAGCAGGTGTCATGGCCCTTCCTAAAAGCATTTGGTCACTTCAAAGGGGCCCCCCGGCTTTGAAAATGGCACCTTTAGGCAATCAGAATAATACTTTGGATACTAAGTGGAGGTTCTGCATTCGAAAAAGAACCCATTGGGTCCTAATAATGAGGCTTTGGACCATTAAAAACTCATGTATGGAGGAGGCAAGAGGCAGTGAGGAGGAGGAGTGGGGTATTGGTCACTTAAATGTTGCCTTGTCCTGAAATCTCAAGGTTTGTGCAATTCAAATTAGACTTTCAAGTGGAGGTTCTGGACTTTGGAAGTAAGGCTTTAGATCCTGAAGAGGAAACATTGGGTCCTAATATAGAGGCTTTGTATCCATAACTTGGGGTGATGGAGTGTGGCTGAGAGGACAAGCCCTCTTTTTTAGTGCCCCAAGTCTCATTTTAGGAGCCAAGGTGTGAGTTACAGTTCTGAAGGTCTCTTTGAACAGCCCCAACCCAACTGTTGGAGGTTCCAAAGGCTCATTTTTTTCTGACCCAGTTCTTCTTTTTAGAGCTGAAAGGCACATTCTAGATGCCAAGGCCTGAATTTTTGAGCCTAGAATGCCTTTAACACCCAAATACCCATTCTGAGGAATCATAGCTTCATTTTAGAATGGTTCAATGCCTGACTTGTAAGGTTTAATGCCTCATTTTAAAGTCCAGATCATATTTTCTTGGGCACAATATTGTCTTTCAATATCAAAGGCCTTTTTCTCTTCTCTGAAGTATACCAGTAGTGCCCAAAGGCTCTTTTTTGATATCCCAAAGTATCATTTTATGGCAGCTCTGCTGGACCTGACAAGATGAGGACATGAGAACCCTTAGCCTGACCCTCTTCTCTGAGCAGTAGTCTTATTCCCATACGCTGCTAGAAAGTCCTGCCTGTTCCCCTGTCAGCACCAGCCATTCCCGCGTCACTTATGTTTCTTGTGTAGCTCGCAATTCATTCCTCTCTTGATCTCCATCTTTTTATTTATTTATTTATTTATTGGAAAGTTAACCTATTCTGCTAAATCAATGCTTCTTTCGCCCAGTTGTGGGAGTCTCAATATGGGAGTCTCAGTAAAGAAGTCTTCCCCGCCATTAAACAAACAAAACAAGAACAAAACGACAACCAAGAAACAGCTTTAAGTCGTATGGCCCCTAAGGAAGCAAGTGCTCCTCATTTATGAATGAAGCAGAAGTGATGAAGTGGAACAGGCACATCGTCAACACTGCTGGCCTGGGTGGTCAGGAGGAAGGACTGTCACATGTCACAGCCTAAAAATGAGTCTATAAAACGCTGCGAAAAGAATTGTGTGCAGTTTTGCCTCTCCTGGACTGCAGCACAACGATAAGCAAACATCTCGTGGTGCCACGCCGTGCTGGGGGCTTGCAGCAGGTTCCTGTGACTGGGTGCTTGCTTGTCAGCGCTACCCCTGGAGCTGCCAGGTGGCCTTTGGGCTCCTTCTCTTGAAGCGCAGGCTAAGCGTGAGTGTGCAGCAGGACCAGGGGAGAGCATACTTAAGCTTAGAAACACCAAACGGGAGGAAGCGCCGGGGCAGGACGGGGACTCGCCGCCCTCCCGGCCGCCCGGCGGCGCTCGTCCCGGCGCCATTCCGCCGGCGGCGCCGTTGCTACGGGGCGCGGGAGGCGCCGAAAGCGAACGGCGGGGGGCGGGCAGGCGGCATGGCGGCGGCCGGGCTGGTGAGGGGCCGGGGCCTCGCTGCTGCTGCTCGGGGCGGGGGGGGTCGGGATCCGGCCGGAGGCATCCCGGTGGCGGGCGGGGACAGCCCCTAGGGCCGCGCCGGGCTGGGGCTGCGAGGGCGGGAGAAGGCCCGGGGCTGGGTTCGGGGGGGATTTGCGGACTTGGGGGGCGGGAGGGCTGCGGCTTGGCGAGGCCTGGAGGGGGGGGAGGGTTGTGGAGGGGGCAGCGCTGGGTGCCGGGGGAGCCTAGCGTTTGTCCTTTCTGTGCAAAGGTTGGGCTCTTGCCTACAGCTGGACTGGGATGAGCAGCTGTTAGAACAGAGCTGTGCTTGATGGCTTGCTCCGGTGTTATTTCGATGTGACTGATGTTCCAGGGCCAGTTTTGGGGTGTCTGCAAGTGGGAAGCATGCTGCAAAAATGCACAGATGGCTTACACAAGCCAGCTAAGATCAGGAGGGGTTATCAGCGTGGGTAATTTTTCCTTTCAAAAGCTTATTGATGTGTGTGAAATGCATGTTTTGCATTGCATAATGTTCATACCTCTAGCAGGCTTTCACGGAGTGAATATGAAGCTTGGTTAGCTTGTCATGGAAATCAAATAGTTTTGTTGTGTGAAGATGGTTCTTCACCTATTGTGTGTGAACGTTATTGTCTTCTAGGAAGATCCGTCCCTAGAGAGACACTTCAAAGGCCACAGAGATGCTGTCACTAGCGTGGACTTCAGCCTCAATAAGAAACAACTGGGTAAATAAGCTCTGTATTTTGATGGCACAGTAATGACAGAGTTTCTCTCCATTAGCTGTGTGAGGAGAGCCCTGGAGGTCCTGAGCATTAAAACAACTTAGTTTTGTGATGAAAAGATTTGTGGGAGTTTTAGGATGAGTATTTGTATGTGCCTTTAAAAATTCTGTTGTTGAACCATGGTGGTGACAAGTTGTGTGCGTCCTACTAGAGCTTTAGGATCATCTACTGTTGCCTACCATTGTGCAGGTACTTTGTTTTACAATGCAGTGAACATAAAGTAAAACCTTACTTTTTTTTTCCCCTGCACAAGTATCTTTCCTCCTCCGTCTTTTATTTCTCCTATTTAGACACTTGCCAGCGTTTATGCCAAGGCTTGTGTCCTAGCTGCTATTCCGTAACTCGCTGTGTATGCTTTCAGTCGGAACTGATAGGGGTTTTGGCTCTTGATGAAGCTGTTGGTCTGTCTGTGAGAACAGTGCTTTGACTCACTGAGGAGATGTCAGAAATGGTTGCTTGAGACAAGGTACCTGGTAGGCAGTGGGCCCAGCAGACATGAATAAATGGAAATACAGCACTCTGTTAGGTAGCCACGGGCTGCTTGTAATAATCCTGTTCTGGACCTTGCAACCTGCAGAGCACTTGGGAGGTTGCAAGGAAATGAAAATTATTCAAACCCATCTTGGACCATCCTTCTACTGTCTTCCCTTTCCCTCCCCTCTCTGATTCTGTTTGCCTTTTCCTAAAACTTTATCTAGTCAGTGCAGATCTTTGTTTAGTAAGGATGCTCTGAATATAACTTAGTGTTGTTTTTTACCGTCTTTCCAGAAGTAGTGCTTGAGCCTTTGCGTCCTCCAACTAGACTGTGAAAGAGTTAATCTTGATATTTTTTAGTAGATGAGATCAGGTAAGAAAGGGGAGAAATTCTAAGAATTTTTCTTTTTTAGATATTCTGGGGTCAGTCATGTGTATTTGACTATTGAGAGATTTTCCTCCCTCCCTTTGCTGCCCCATATCAGCCAGCCAGACCTAAAGGCCTTTTTATTCCATTAGATTGCCCAATCTGGTTAGGATAGTTCTTGCTAACAAGTCCCAAGGAGTATCCTACTAAGATGCTTTACTGAGATATCTGAGCATTATTTGCCTTACCTTTTTGATATCAGTCCTGGAAAAGATGTGTTATTTCAACTTAATATTTTTGCCAGACAGTGACTTAGTAAAGCCATGGTTAAAGTTTTAATCTTCTGACGCTAGGCCATGTGCTCAACCTACTTTTTGCACAGTTGTCCGTCCTTAAACTTTAGTATCCGTAAGAAAAGGTTTTGCCTGGATCTTTCTGAGTTCAACTGTTCTTGTAAGGTTTTTTGTTTCCCCTTAAGGGACGTGATTCTATATGAAATAGCCGCGTATTAATCCTGAATCAATGGCAGGAAAAGGTTGTCTTGTTGTTGTTGTTGTTGGAATGACTGTGAAGTGAAAGGACATTTCCAGCAAAAGCTATTTGTCATTTGCCTTAATGCTAATGACCTGGAATCTTCTTGTAATTATGTTACATCCACATCAGAACCTACCATCAAACTGATCTTTTTTTCTAGGAGTAGCTTGAGATCTCCCTGCAGCTGTGTCCTACTTGGGAAGAGATAGATGCAGCTTGGGTTTGTTGGTGGGCTAAGACATATACTCTGTGCTAGCCAGTGGAAAATCTACAGAGTTTTCTAATATTTAGGCATTAAACTGATTTGAAGGGCTGTTTTTACTGTCATGGTTTCTGAGATCTAGTATTTTTTCGCTTTGCTAAGTCAATACTGGCATGTGTTTGCAAGCCAATGCAGGACTTTGTATGAATTGCTAATGAAATACAGAGTATGCAATACATCAGTGAAATTTAAAGGACAGTGTGCTTGAGACTGTTGGAAGCTGGGATGGTGAGCTGTGTGTGAAAGGTGGTTTCATTGTAACTGGAGGAGAATTAATGCAAATAACCTTTTCTTTTCAATTCAGCAAGTGGCTCGATGGACTCGTGTCTGATGATCTGGAGTATGAGACCTCAGATGAGAGCCTATCGCTTTGTGGGCCACAAAGATGCAGTGATGTGTGTTCAGTTTTCCCCTTCTGGCCACCTAGTAGCTTCAGGCTCCAGAGACAAAACAGTCCGCTTATGGGTTCCTAGTGTGTAAGTATTCCTCACCACCATGTCTCTTTTTGTGTTTAACTATGGCTTAGGGTTTTTCACTGCTTCTCGAGAGTAATTTTTCAGCTCTGGGCCTGAAGAAAGAACCATTTTATGGAGCAGCTTGGACAGAGGAGAGGTATTTCAGTCTTAAAATGGCATTGGAAATGAAACTGAAGTCCCTAACAAAGCTTAAAATCAGTATTACTTTCCTATGTTAACATAACAAGTCATTAATGGTACCCATCAGTGGTGAGCTGTTGAATTTTTTTTTCTTCCCCCCACCTGTCTGTCTCTGCTAGCAAATTGATCCTTTAATTCTCTGCCAGCATTAAGCAAGATGCTTAGGCAAGAGCTGTGGTCTGGTGATGGAGATACCTGTTCTGTGAGCAGGGTGAAGCTTACTTGCTTGCTGACTAGCTCCTTGAGTAGCTTCAAGTTTGCGGTCTTAAATCCAGGTCAGCAATTCTGCTGATCTGTTGTCCTAATTACACCAAAATTTGTGAATTCAATGATTTCATGATCACCGTGGTCAAGACAGCTACCTACCATTTCATCTCCCACAAAGGCCTTCTCTGTTCTCAAACAACAGATCCACGAGGGCACCTTTCCCAGTTGGCTCAGTCAGGACTTGGACAGGAAATTATCTTCAGCATCCTTTAGGAAATTTCTCAGACTGGCTTGTTGCAGCCGTATGATAGTCCTACTTCATGTCTGGGAAGTTGAAATCTCCCATAAGGACACTTAGCGCAAACTTGTTAAATTTCTCGGAAACTTGCATATAAATAGAAAGGACTGGGATGTACTGGGAGAAGTGAACTTCAGTGATGCTATCTCAGTTGTTTAGGGATGTGATCTCTGTGGTCTAAACTTTATCTGTGGTTGTAATGTCAGAAAAGGGAAAAGGAAACTGTTGTTACACCAGTTGTGAAATACTTTGGTACATGGTAGTTTTAATCTGTGTTTTTTTGGTGTTCTTTGTCAATTTACCTTCTTTAGACACAACTAAAGCAAGAGGCATCCAGGTTGAGTCATGTTTGTAACTGTGAGGGTCATTAAAGGGGAAGGAAAAACTATACCTTCACCTATTTGTGGGTCAGGAGCTTGTTTCTAAACAATTGGAAACTTTGTAGTCCCTTTTCAAGGGTGATACATTGTTGAGTTAATGCTACCCTGCTGTATTGTTTTCTGTTTGGGATTTGTTTTTTTGATAAGTCACGCTGATAGAATTTTACAATTTAATGTTTCTGATATGAGATTTTATCAGATCTGGGGATGTTTTGTAGTTTTAGACAAAAAGAAAACTTTATTAAGAGTAGCCATTACTGTTCTTTGCCTCCTGGTAAATAAGGATCAAATAAAACTTGGGAGCTCTGACTTCTCTGAAGAGGGAGGGAATATTTCTGGAAGGCATATAGGGTTTTGACTTTCTGCCTTTTTGGCTTCAGTAGTGCCACGGAACTCAGCATATAGCAACAGAATGCAGTTTTCCAGAAGGCACAGTACAAAGCTAGGCTATTAGATACCAAAGGAAAAGAGAGTAAAATATGTCTCTCTGTCCTCTTCTGTCTGTGAATATTGCACTCTAGGTAGCACAGTATACATTGTGCAGACACAGGACTCTTGGTCCAAAGTATACCTATCGGATCTCAAATATGTTGCACTCCTCCTTGCGTTTATTTGCCAGAAAAATACCTCTTTCATTTATTTGGAAACTCTGGAGGAAGACGAATTAGTGATACCTTGTCTTTTGTCCAGCCTGACTGCGTTAGTAGTAGCATTACTCAGTGTTGTACGGTGTCAGACATTCTGCATTTACTCATATTGTTTCTCCTGTGATTTTACATCCGGAGCTGTCAGCTGGAGTATGGGCCACTGCAATAACAGATGGGAGGTGGTTGCCTTCTTGGCCCTGTCTACGTGAACTGTAAAGGCAGCTTTCTTTTCATCTGCGTTGCAGTGAGGGAGTTAGTACAGAATCTCAGCCTTTTCTTCTATAGTGATGTTTCTGTGAACTTTGTTTTAAATAGTTGCACAAATTAACAGCATTCTTGCCCTTTCTAGGCCATGTAAGTTGTTCCAAGTTGGATTGGGTTCCAGTATTGAGGTGGAAAACTGATTTCAGCTTTGTGTTCTGTTCAGCTCATGAATTTGTCTGGGGTTGGTTGATGATTTCTCCCCGAAGTCAACATACGCAGTTCCCATAGAAATCAAAGAAAGGATTCTGTGATCCTAATGGATCGGAAGGGACCTTAAAGACCATCTACTTCCAGCCCCCCTGCCATGAGCAGGGACGCCACCCACTAGATCAGGTTGCCCAGGGCCTCGTCCAGCCTGGTCTTGAGCACCTCCAGGGAAGGGGCATCCACAGCTTCTCTGGGCAGCCTGTGCCGGTGCCTCACCACCCTCTGAGGGAAGAATTTCCTCCTGACATTTAATCTAAATCTCCCCTCTTTTAGTTGAAAACCATTCCCCCTTGTCCTGAAATAATGGTTAATAGCACTGCGTAGCCATACAGAAGCTTCATGTTGTCAGGTATGCAATGTCTTTGCTGTCATGTTGTGCGGTTCTAAAGTGTCCTTTCCTTCTGTGTAGCAAAGGAGAATCTACCGTGTTCAGGGCTCATACAGCAACTGTGAGGAGCGTTCATTTCTCCAGCGATGGCCAGTCCTTGGTTACGGCTTCTGATGACAAAACAGTCAAAGTGTGGACAGTTCACAGGCAGAAGTTTCTATTCTCACTTAGTCAGCACATAAACTGGGTTCGCTGTGCCAGGTAAGTGCCTTTCTGGCAAATAGTGATGGTAGGTTATCCTTCAGGGTAGAGATTGAGCATCGTGGTCTTGTGTAACTATTTAGGATGATTCAAATGTGTCCAGTGACTGAAATAACTTGGTAACACGCAGAGAAATGCCTTAGATAGCAGCTGTGTACCCATTTTATATTTCTTTAATAATCTTCGTCAAGCAGAGGCTTTATTGTTTGGTTCCATGTTTCACTTCTACCTGTCTTTTACATCTTGAAGTTACTAAAGAAGGCAAATTGAGAGATTATAATTGTTACTGCAGCTTAGTTACTTATAGGCTTGTCATGCCTCTATTCAAAAATGATCACACGTGCCCCTTCCATCGTTTGGTTAAGGAGAACGTTCCAAGTACATAAAGATAATCATCTACAAGCATTTTAGTATGTCAGGTTACTCACTGTAGACATTCACGAGGATCAGCTAATGGTATCTTCATATTTCCTGTAAATAACAAGCAAGTACATAAAATGCTGAAAGGATTGCCATTATAAATACATGATTTCCTTATAACTGTCTCAAAAATTCAGTTTTCCACGATCCATCTCTGTTGTTCTGAGGAATTTTTATGTATGTATGTATTTAGAATAAAGCCAATGTCTCTAAAGGTGATTCTTGCATTGGAGTTCATGGAAGTGATAGTGACAGTGACTGACAGAATTATAGATGCCCACAGTAGAGTAGAAGGAATATTTTTCTGGTGTATGTGATGTTCTCCAGTTAGGAACTCAAGTCCTGATCCTGTAATATTTATGCTTCTGAAAGAGGTGCCTTGATCTTGGTTCTCTTGTAATTAAATTTTTAGATGAATGATGTACATTCACCTGAGGCATTAGCATGATGAAGCTGCTCCGATGGGAATAATCACATTGCTGTTAATACTTGTGGCAAATATAGGAATTGTTTTGAAACGGGGTAAAGAAACAACTTGAGATACTCTTTAGTTAAAACAGGATAGGAGATCTTAAATCAGACTGAAGAATTTCCTGAGGATTATTTTATGCACTTATGGAATTAGGGACGGTTTGAGGAATTACGGGTTGCCTTTTTCCTCAACCTGTATTTTTAGTCTCATTGATGTCTGTGTGACTTCTTGAAGAGTCAGGTGTGTTTATGGATGTGCCCTGACAGCTGGCCAAATCCAGTTGACCCTGTGCACCTTTTGTGTGGGGACACTTCTTAATTGCTGTTACTCTTTTCCTAGATTCTCTCCAGATGGACGCTTGATTGTATCAGCCAGTGATGATAAAACTGTGAAACTGTGGGATAAAACCAGCAGAGAATGTATACATTCCTTCTGTGAGCATGGGGGGTAAGTAACTGCCAGGGCACAAGGACCAGCCCTGTAGTGATGGCTCAAGTGGGATGTGTGGTGACTGTAGTCAGAGATCCTTGTCCTGGCAATCATTTCCACCTCCTAAAAAATGATTAGCACCTATTTCAAAAGCAGGAAGCAGCAGACGAGGTGCAAAAAGCTTCCAGAATTGCTTTGATCTTGTTATACATTGTCCAGGTTGGAACATGAAGGGTTATGTTTTAATAACTGTCCAGTATGTCAGGCCTTAAATAGTAAGAACAGAGAAACTTATTTTTGAAGCTACTTAAATTATTGGTTACTTCCAGACTTGTCAAGTGTTTTCTTTTTCTTTTTTTTTTTTTTTTTAATTGTATTTTGAGTTGAAGAAGTAAATTAAAGTAAAAGCGTGCTGGCAAATTGGTACTTGTAGGCTTTGTTTCATCCTCAGAATGCCAAAGAGTTGCTCAAAAAAATCCTGTTCTATTCAGTTGTGGAATCAGGGATTTTTTTTCATGCAAAATGTTGAGCTGCAGCAAAAGTTAATTTGTCCAGAAATACAAAATGAGTCTTCAGAGTACTGAGGTGGGACTACGCCTAGCTTCTTGCTGTATTGAAAATTCAAGTACAAAGTTATGTTCTTTCCAGGTAATAAACAATTAAGGGGCTGTGGAGGGAGATCTGTGTTCCATTCTTGTATATGTCAGTCTAGAAAACCTGTTAATTTAGTAAAGGACATTTGTTATGCAGACCTTTACACTTTAAAATATTCCACAATTGGATCCATCAAATTTCCAGAGGCTTATATCTACAGCTTCTACACACAGATGTAATGCAAAACTTTGAAGACAGGTATGCTTGGATATGATCCCACAGTCTGCTTGGGGTTATAAGCAAGGTCTTAAGAGAAGTTTGCCAGCATGAATTTTTACGTTGTCTCCTTTCCTTAATGTTCAGTGCATCATGATTTAGTTTCCCTTCTTGAAAATACCTTTCTGATCTTCAGCAAGAATTAAATATAAACAGTTGGATTTAACTGCAATTTACAGGTTTGTGAATCATGTGGATTTTCATCCCAGTGGTACATGCATTGCTGGAGCTGGTACAGATAACACAGTGAAGGTGTGGGATGTTAGGATGAATAGACTTCTTCAACATTATCAAGGCAAGTTAAGCTCTTTGAAAAATCTGACCATTCCATGTTTTAATATGGACTGCTCTGAAGCCCCAGGACTCTCTCTCTTCACCTGCTGTTTTTCCAGAAGGGCATTGGCTTAGGCCTACCCAGGGAAGCCTTTCTTCACCAAACCTCGTGCTTTGCTCCACCTCATATTAGCTCCAAGACTGATTCTTGCAGGTTGATGAGAGACGCCTCTGTTCTGATTTTTCCTTTTCTGCCCACCATCAAAAAAAAAAAGGGGTAAAAAATCCCCAGCACTGAAATTGTCTCATATTGCAGGTGTGCATAGGTGTTACTTGCAATTCCACTTGGCTTTTATTTACTGTTCTTGAGGAAATAATGTGCAGTAGAAAGAACGTGGCCTTTGCCATCAAGTAAGTCTGTGAGAGAAATCCAGTGCATTCCAGCAAAGCAAAAAGTTAAGTTTTTCTTGAGAAAATTATGGAAAGTTAACAAAAGAAGGAAAACGAAAATCAATAAATTGCAGTTCTAGACCTTGATATATGTTTACAGTTCCTTCTCCAGTATCTCCTTTGGTTTTCATCTTCCAGAATTGTTTTGATCTTGTTACATCTTTTCCAGGCTAGTTTGTCCTTGGAGTCGCTGTATATTTAAGAGTCTAGTTTTTGTTGTTTTTTAATCCTTCCTTTCAAAATGGCATCTCTCCTTATTGCCTGTTCTCGTCAAACTGATTAGTGCTGCCATTAGCAAGGAAAGTAGGTCCTTTCTGTTTCCTGCAAGCTCAGTAATCCATACATTCTGAAGCACTGTCTTCAATACAAATAGTGCATCAAACTTTATTTTGCTAGCTTTTGTGAAGACCACTTCTGGCATGCTAGTCAAGCAGATTGAAAATATGGGACTGGAGCTCAGTATTCTGTTCTTTCTGCAATCCACGCCAGATAGCATCAGTTCCTGCTGCTACAGCCTCGCAGGCGAATGCCAGGCAGAAAAGGCAAAATAGTAATTTTTTCTTTTGCAGTTGATTTCTGCTAACTTCACAAATTAAGAGGCAAAAATTGAACTTTAAATTAAAACAGACCTCCTGACTTTTTATAACTAATTGTTTTTCAAAGTGCTTTTATCTATGTATCCCTTTACTCACAGGTCAATGAAAGAATTTGCATAGTCTTCCAATGAAAGTTCGTTAGTTTCCATTAAAATAGAAAGGCAGAGGAAGTGTTATGGTGGTTTAAGGAGCAGGGTGTTCCTTGTGTTCCTTCCGTGACCTGTACAAGACAGACTCTTCTTGTACATAGGAGTAATGGGAGTTACTCATCTCAGAATAAACACAGACTATTTGCAGAGAAGTCATTGACATTGTGAAAGTCCTCTGGATTCCACGAAAAAGTACCTAAAAGCTTTGCAAAAACAGGTTGAGGATTAGGAACAGTCTACAAATTTTGGAATCCTTTAGTATTTCTGCCCTTCATGGTGGGCTGTTCTTTGCACATAGATGGAAAAAACATTATGATAATCTAATCAAACCATTAAGCACTGATGGTGACACAACCGTCACTGAAACAGTTCTCTTCTTGGGTTAAAAAAAAATGCAGGCACAGGAATAAGGAATATGATTGTATCCTGGCTTCTAAACGGAAGGTTGTCCTCTCAAGTTCCTGTGGAGTCAGGTCAAATGGGTGTTGAACTCTTTCAACTTTAAACCTGCTTCAGTTTCTTGAACTCTCATATAACATTATTTTATTTATTCAGGTATTCTTATGGACAATCACTTCTGGTTCTGATAATTAACTAATGTACCGGGCCTTTTGAGGACTGTTTCAAATCATTGTAATTGTACCTCCTACTGGCCACATAGCAGCAATGAATCAGTGAGGTGGATTGATAACTGGCTGGATGGCAGAGCTCAGAGGGTTGTGCTCAGTGGTGCGGAGTCTGGCTGGAGGCCTGTAGCTAGCAGTGTCCCCCAGGGGTCAGTACTGGCTCCAGTGTTGTTCAACTTACGCATCAAGGACCTGGACAGTGGAAGGAGTGCACCCTTACCAAGTTTGCTGATGACACAAAGCTGAGAGGAGTGGTTGGTACCCCAGAAAGCTGTGCTGCCATTCAGAGGGACCTTGGCAGGCTGCAGGGTTGGGCCGAGAGGAACCTCATGAAGTTCCATAAAGGCAAGTGCAGGGTCCTGCACCTAGGGAGGAATAACCCCAAGCACCAGTACAGGCTGGGGGCTGCCCTGCTGGAGAGCAGCTCTGCAGAGAGGGACTGGGGAGTCCTGGTGGACAGCAGGCTGACTGTGAGCCAGCAGTGTGCCCTTGTGGCCAAGAAGGCCACCAGTATCCTGGGGTGCTTTCAGAAGAGTGTTGCCAGCAGGTCAAGGGAGGTGGTCCTCCTGCTCTGCTCAGCCCTGGTGAGGCCCCACCTGGAGCAGTTCTGGGCTCCCCAGGGTAAGAGGGACACAGAACTACCGGAGCGAGTCCAGAGGAAGGCTACGAAGATGATGATAGGACTGGAGCAGGTGTCGTACAAGGACAGGCTGAGAGAGCTGGGCCTGCTTACCCTGGAAAAGAGGAGACTGAGGGGAGACCTCATCCGTGTGTATCAGTATCTGAGGGGAGGGTGTCAAGAGGATGGAGCCGGTCTCTTTTCAGTTGTGCCCAGCGACAGTACAAGAGGTGACGGACACAAACCGAAGCACAGGAAGTTCCAGCTGAATATGAGAGGACACTTTACTGGGAAGGTGACAGGGCACCGGAACAGGGTGCCCAGAGAGGCTGTGCAGTCTCCTCCTTTGGAGATACTCAAAACCTGCCTGGATGCCATCCTGCGCAACGTGATCTAGGTGATCCTGCTCGGCAGGGGGGTTGGACTAGATGATCTTTGGAGGTCCCTTCCAACCTTGGCCATCCTGTGATTCTGTGGATGCTGAAGTGTGATTTTTTTGTGTAGTAAGTATTGTTAACTTGTGACCTTTATCAATACTTGGAAGTGCCTTTCTGAAGTCTTGCTGCTAAAATAGGTGCCATGTTTAAATACCCAAATAGTGTCAGACTTTCTTTCAACCTATTTTATCAGCTTTTCAGCAGCAGCAAGATCTGCAGTGCATGTTTCTGGCCACAGCATAATTTGGCTCAATAATGACTTCTTCTTGCTGCTATTAAATTGTCCAAGTCTAACGTGGTTTAGGTTTGACTGCCAGGTTTATTTCTGTCTTGGAGTTGTATATTTCCCCTATATCCCACCCTTTCTGAATAGTATTTTAGTCTGACACTCTTGCTATCGAAGTGATCTCTTCCTGTTGTGTTATTTAACAGCTACTGTGTAAGTCCTAATCATGTACTAAATTTTGAGCTAGAACTAGTCATAAAAGCCAAAGAAATCTAAAACGGCAGTGATAGTTGTATGCAGTCACTTCATGCACTTGCAGCTTCAAACTGGTGCATTTGTAAGACCCTGCTCTGTAAGGGTTTATGCGCGTCTGATGTAGTTTTGTGGCTGAGTCCCACTAGAGGGCATCTGTTTCCTCTGTATGGGCTCAAACTGTCTGATTTCAAGGGAGTCCATTTTAAAGATTAAATTGCTTTGAGGAGTTAGTAGGGAAGTAGCCCTGCCACGGGCTCTTGCATGTTAAAGCTTGGTTGTTTTCTAAAACCGATGTGTCTTTTAGAAATGTTGCTCCTGTTGCCAGAGCTTTTTCCAACTGCAGCATTTGTAAAGGGAAGTTGGAAGTAGAACGCAAACTGTAAAAACTTCTTGTATGGTGTGTTTTCTAGCAAAGTAAAGAATCTCTTGTCCTATTTACTGTATAGGAGAGTATATGGATGCTTAATTCGCTCCTCTAGTTGGTGCTAACTATTTTTGTACAGCAAATAACCCCCTAATTAAAATGGTCAGTATTTATTCCCTAAAGATTTTTCTTCCTGTGGAAGTGAGATGCCCTGCACACAACTCCGCAGGCCTGTGGAAACAGCTTTAACCTGCTTTGTCATTGCTGTTTCAAAAGAACAATTGACACGTGTCTATACTTCAGACAGAGCCAGGCAATGGGCATCAGTCTCTGGGACCGTGGCTGCCTCAAGTACATGTTTTTTTTTTTTTTTTTTTTTTTTTTTTCCTGCCTGCTGGTTACTGAGGTGTCACTCCTTCTGTGCAGTCAGTGTCCATATTGCAAGGCTCATGTTCGGTCACTCAGTAGGTTGGCATGACTCAATTTTCAGTAGCCAACCTGTGGAGGTACCGCCTGAGCCCGATAGCAGTCCGTCATTTTTCTGGGCCCGTTATTTTTCTGGGGCTTGGCTGGTGGAAGGGAGGGCTTGTGGCAGTGGGAGACGCTTCCTCGTGCTGCGCCTGGTCTATGGGTGAAATAAATGAAATAAAGTGAAGTTGTAGGACGTTTTGGCAAGTTTCTGGGGGAGGTGTTGTGAATGCTTTTATGAGAGGTATGAGCTGGTTTGGCGGAAGGAAGATGAAGTTTTCTCTGAGCTTATGGCAGCCAAGAACTGCTTGGGCACAGAAGTGGCGACTTCTCACATGGCCACAGCCTGTGTGAGTTCTTGCCATTGTGAAAAGTTTTTTGGCAAAGCCAGAAATACTTAATTCGCTGTCTAGAGCTTAGAGGATGTATCTCTATCTTAATCAGTTTCTGGCGTGATTCCTTTTAGGACTTGCTTTGAGTGACAAAATATGAACTCGCCTGCATCTGAATATAGACAGTAAAAGGCCGAGGAATATTATAAATTACTCAGAATAAAATTTTCAAAGGAGTGTGTTTAGTGCTTTTAAGGATAAAAAACAATGCATGTGCTTTTTCTCCTATAATATATAAGGGTGGGAGGGAGACCTACCTGTTTGATACGGGCAATATTCACCTACAGGAATAACTGCTTAGAACTTACCTGCGTTAAAGTTTTTTGTTTGTTTTCTGTGTTTGTTTTTGTTTTTAATTATCTGGGTCAAGAGGAGATATTTCCTAAGAACTTAAGCTGAGGTATCTAGTGTTTGAGACTTTAAAAAGTAGATATGTTATATGCGGGGCGGGTGGAGGGGAGGAATAGTTGGTTCTGGTGTCTTTAAAATCGTATTTTGGGTGAGTATTTTTAGCAGGCAGTTTGGATATGAAAAGTGTACCTGACTTAAGAGAATGTAAGTTTAGTCTGGGGCTTGTCGAGGGAGGCTGCATTGGTAGTAGTAGATTCAAGATGGAACATTTGGAGGGCGTTCAGTATAATTAAGAACAAATGGATAGTTAAAATGCTCTGGAAGCGTAGCTTTACTATTCTATAATGTCCCATAAGCTATGCGTATGTGAAGTACTACATGTTCTTACGGATAAATGAGCACAATAGCTTTTTTTGTAAAAGGTGTGTGTTTTTTTTTTTGGGGAGGGGGGGAAGTCCTACATTTGGTAGATGTTTAATGTTCTAGTGAATTTAAACGTGTAGTTTGACTTTTTTTCCTAGAGCATTTTCTTTTGCTCCCTTCAAAATAACTCTTAGGCTTTGTCTTTGTGCAAGAAGGATCACTTTATTGGAAGTTCATGCTCTAACAGTTTGTCTACTCATATACGTTATTTAATTATTTTTTGGGGGGTAAGGGGAATTGGATGGCTGAAGAAATAATGTTTATACTGGACTATTTTCAAGTTCTGGTTCTTTCCTAGTTCCTCTTAAACTTAGTCTTAGAGTCAGTTAGTAAACCTAAATGAAAAAGAAGCAAAACAAAACCTATGCAATACCAATTTTGAGTTTTTCTTTCATAGTAATTTCAGTCTTCTCCTTAATGTACTAGCTTATAGATTTTATTTTATTAATTACTTGGGAGCAAGAACTGCAGCTCCCCTGTAGTAAAATATGCCAACATCCAGCTCTGTCACAAAATCATATAGTTCACTTGTGCATGTAGTTACATTTTAGGGCTACACTTGAAGCTTTTGTAGTCTTAAATCTTTTAGAATAATTGGAAAGCTTCCTTTTTCATGTCAGTAAAGTTATACCTATCTTTACAAGAATTTGAATACTGCCCTTGTTCTCCAATGCTTTGAAGATTTTTGTGGAATGTTTCCCCCATGATAATTTTCCTGTTAAACTCTGTAACAGAAAATCGGAATGTGTTTGTATTTTATTTTATTCTTTTGCCTTGGGCTTATGTAAACTGGTCTCGGTGATTATTTGTGTACATTTTTTCTATCCTTAGTGCACAGTGCTGTGGTAAACAGTCTTTCCTTTCACCCCTCTGGAAATTACCTGGTTACTGCTTCTAATGATTCAACTCTTAAAATTCTGGACTTGCTGGAAGGAAGACTTCTGTATACTCTTCATGGTCACCAGGTGAGGAAAAGCCTTTCGTACAGTGACATACAAACCCACAACGTACTGGGCAAATCTGTGCTCGAGCCTTAGTTTTCATCTTCGTATCCAAAAATATTTTGAAAACTTCCTTGCTTATTAAAATAATAATAATGATATAGGGAGGAAAGGAGATAAGGCAGGAGTGGAGAGGATAAGGAAACGAGACAGACAGGGAGCTTCAACACTGAGGATGCAAGCCTAAGACCAAAGGGGCACATCAGTGCTGTGCTCCAGACTCTAACCCTGTCGTGTAGTCTCTGTACTGCAGCTCAGACTGTCTCCCTCGCTAAAGAGGTGGAAGTAGCACTTGGCCTTCTGACATGTGTTGTGAACATAAATGCTGTTTTTGTAGTAGGACACTTGCAAACGTTAGTGGTAAAATAGAGGAGGTGCATTTTGGGATGTTATTTGGGCACACGTTTCCATTTTGTTAGTTGACTGAATTAAATAATTGAAGGTGATAAATGCTGCTGGCTGGGTAAGTTTAACTGACTGGCCTATTAGTATTATGCTGCTGGATATGTTGCTTGTAAGGTTTATTATATGAATGCTTGGAGCTCTCTTTTAAAATGTTAAATGGAAATAAATAAACTAATTTCATTGCCCACATTGAGTGGGGCTCAAAGTCATGAAAATGCAAACCTGTTTTAAAGATTCCCTTTCTAAACAGACAAAGAACAGACATTCCTAATCTACTTGTCCCTCAGTTATTATTGAGGCTGTTTTGAGCCATCAGTACTAGCTGGGGAAAATCACAGCCTGAAACTGTTGGAGGCATGATTCTGGTCAATAATGGCATCTGTGTAAGCTGCAAAATTGATAATTCTGGCTTCTTGTGGCTTTATGTTTAGTGATTGCATTGTCTGATATCTAAAAAAAAGGGTTGAAGTTGTTCTGCAACTTTTCTCTTATAGTGAATTAGTAAACTTCTCGTCTTGTTCATGATTTTAATGAGTAAATGTAACAGTCTCATACTTAAAGCTCTGCTTCAAGACAGGATCTGATAAAACTGACCAAAGGGTTTAAATGCTGAAAAGAAAGAAACAAAGATACGAAGAAAATATGATAAATACTGAGTATCCCAACACATAAACCTCATCTGCATAAAACTTTCTTATTTTGAAAACTAGACTGGGTGGATCAGATGGGGCTGCAAGGCTTTTACCTGTTGTCCTCATCTCATTTTCATATTTGTCCCTTGCATTAATTGTTTATGGAAGTGCTTAGGAAGTAGCTTTCTGGAAAAGGTTAAGTCTGGAGGGACAGTGGATCTTGATACCTTTAATTCTCTTAGAAAGTGATGTGGCTGGTTATTATTTGTTTAGAGGCTGAACCTGCTTTCCATTCCTTCCTCCCTTCTAAACTTCTCACAGAGTGCAGTTGCACAAAAAATAGCTTTGAGAATCTGAAATTGATTTTGGTGATGAAAGTGTTCAGAATTAGGCAGGAGAAAGTCCCTTTAGACTGATGTTCTACTAAACTCAGCACTTCTGCAGAATAACTGTTTATTGAGTTATCTGTTCAGATGTAGGGTTAAAGCTCCTTCATTATTATTCCCCACCCCACAATGTTTCCAATCAGTGAGATAACCAGGAGAGAGTGACAGATGTTACCAAGCTGGCACTAGAAACGCTGTGACAGCAGCCCAGCTGAAGGGTTGTTGCCGTTTTAGGATTATATCTGTTAGTCTGGAAACAAGTAGAATTATAAAAGTGGCTGGCAGTGCTTTCTGGTCTTCTTTCAGGGTATTACATTAAGGTGAGATGGGTATAGAACCAGTCCTGGCATTGCCTTGGCTGGCATTCACTCTGCTGGGTTTTTAATGCCTGATTTGACAGATACGCCTTTTCCGCTTAAAGCTTGTGATAAACTTTGCTTTGTTCACAGTAATCAACCCGCAGGGACAACATGCAGTGCTTTCAGAAGCTACTGGGGTAGATTCCTGTGCTGGCTGCTTCCCTAGCCTGCTCCTCTGGTGTATAAATGGGGGCTAGGTGATACTCAGGGCTTGTTCCTCCAGTCTCACTGTGATTTCTGCCAGTATCTGAAAGTGGCTAAAAATGAAGTGGGGGTGGATTTTTTTGGTCACTAAGTAGATTTGCCTTTTTAAGCGAGGGTTGTGGTTTAGTCACCAAATGAACAGCCTGTTCTGAAGACATTCTTGAGTTGTGACTTTGTGTGGGTGACAGTGTTGGTCCTTAGTTCTTATTCTGACAGCTGACTGCTGTTATGTTGTTCTGGGAAGGCTGCATGCAAGCGGACACTTGAAGGAAAAAGTCTGAAGGTTCTTTAGACATACTTTGACGCAACTGCTGGAGCGCCAGGATTTTGTTACCAGCTGATTAGCTGCAGTTTACATAGGGAGGATTGCCAAGTTTACATTGCTGTCTTTTAAAATTGTAATGGAGCTGGCCGTGTTGTAGCACAAGGATCATTAGAGATGGGAGCTTGCAGCTTGGAGTTGACATCTTGCAGCTGTGGAATATCATTCTGTACTGTGCTGCATATTTTAATTCTGGAGTGCTTCGGGCTGTGAGGTACTATTGCCTAAGCCCATACAGATGAGACATCGGGTTGGTATGCATGTCCACCTCTGGTACTGAATCATCGTGGAGGAACAGAATGTTTAGGGGCTTGTAAGTCACCTCTGGATAGTTGCTGGAAAAGAGCAAGTATGTATATGGTGCTGTCTGCCTTTTGGGATGGTTTGATTGGAGCATTTCCAGGCAACTTCTGTAGTGGAATGGATGGAAGTTCTTGGTAAATATTTAGGAAACATCTGCATGGTTATATTTATAAATAGGAAGCCAGAAAATGCAAAGTTACAGTTCTCCAAGCAGCCTTAACTTGGACCATGAAGTAGCTGCATTCTACCTACCTGGGTGGCATAAGTGCTCTCTGCTTTGCTGGTTAACTTAAGGGCAAGATCCTCTGAGCAGGTGTGCAGGAAATGAATGTGCTCCTTTAGCCTCTGCTGCCAGCTCTTCCTAGGTGGCATTAAGCATCCATGCAGGCCTAGCCATTTCTGGAGGGTGTGAGGATGTCTCAAGGCGGCCTAGAAGTGGATCAGCAAGGGGAGAGAAGGGCGTGTTAGAATATGCAGTTGGCTTTAGATTAGCATTTCAGGTATTAAAAGGAAATGGGGACTCTATTCTTCTCTTGCATTTATTTGTTTTTTGTTGTTTTTTTAACTGAAGCTTTGAGGAATTGAAAAGCTACTAGAGAAGCAATTACAAGGTGCCAGTGTGTTGGGGAAGCAGCACTGTTTTTCTCTGTGCTAAGCTGTAGCACACCTAACTCGTGGTGGACGAAGGCGCTTATTGCCATTACCACCACCTCCATCCTTTGTGCTTTTCTCCTTAATTCTCTTTCCCTCTCCCTTTCTCTCCTTTGTGCTGTCACCATCATTGTGCAGTTTCCAGGAATCTGCCTTTCTGTAGCTAAACTTTTTTTTCCCCTCTTGTTCTTAGCCTGTGGAATGCAGATTCATTCCATGCCCCCTGTCTTTTGCCACCCTGTACCCACTTGGGGACAACACTCAGCTCTGCTCTGCACCTCCTGATTTGCCAGTATATAATACCATCTCCTCTCTCCATGTTGTCTTTGGGATATCCATGCTGTTTGTAAAAGACAACAAGCATCCCAGGCTTTTATAACTTTTTTTCTCCATTTTTTTTTTTCCCTAGCTCATCTCTTTAAGATTTGGATTTTCCTGTCTGGTGCTTCTTCTGCAGGATATGTATTGCATCCTGTACCAGACTGTGAAACACCTGTGTTAGTTGTCACCTTTTACTACCTTTACTGCCCCTTATGCTTCTTCCTGGCTCTGCCTTCCTACCTGAATTCAGCTTTCTTCTCCAGACCCATCTTTTCACATTTTCAGTGGATCTTCATAGCTGGGTGTTCCTTGCTGCAAGCAAATTTATTATTGAACGTGAGGTTTTTGCTCAGTGCTCTCTCCTTACTAGAAGGCCTGTTAATTTGAATCAGCCTTCAATGAACTCTCTTGACTGATCTCTGCTGATGACACCAGTAAGATGGTCAACATGTCACCTCAGACCCTCTGTCCTGTTTGCTCAAATGCATTTCTGTTTTCTCACCCACCCTTGGTGTTTTCCTAGTTTCCTGATCACTTTTTCCATCTCTTGCTCCTCTACCCATTGTCCTTTGCAGGTCCATCTGTTTGCCATCTTTCTCCTGTGCTGTGGAGCTGTTGAAAGCAATGTGAGCTGTGGCAATGACAGCCCTGTTTATTTTTCATTCCTTGAACTGATTACCTCATGCCTGGGATTCCAGCATGAATGTTGCTACCACTGATGTGCTCCTCAGACCTCATCACCATTCACATCTCATTTTTCTTCACTGCATTAGCTCATTTGTTCAAAGAGAGTTTGAGTGAATGTACTAGATGGTATATTCCCTCTTTTCCCTGTGGGCAGCAGGAGAAGCAGCTCTCCTTGAACTAAATTACTCACTTCCCCCAGTTATGCCTTGTACCCACTCTTGCCATCTCCCTTAATCTATCTGGCTCTTGTCTGGTAGGTATTATTTTCTCCCAGATTAAAAATAGTAATAATAAGATTAAATAATTCTGCCAGCGTTGTTGACCCCACTTGTCTCTCCAACCACCTCTCTGCTATTCCTTTCATCTTGAAGAACATGCATCATTGAACTTCTTTCCTCTGCTTTAATCCTGGACCCGTTCCAGCCTGGCTCTTTTCCCTTCTGTCACTCTAAAGCCAAAATCTTAGCTCTGTTCATAGCTGAAGCTCAGAAGTCTGTCCTCTCTTGACTTAAATTGATAGTTTTGGCCCTGCTGTTCTTGAAGTTGTGTCCCCCCTTTCCTTTACTGGTTCTGCTGGGGAGGAAAAGCCTTCAAGAGGGCTTTTTTTGGTGATTGTATGCTAGCTTTGGATAGATGGTACCCATTTACCTGTGATCTGCATATAGGTATGACTCTCTGCTCCAGGCTTATTTCCGTTCCTCCAAATGAAACTCCTGGCCTCTTTCTTCAGTATTTCTTTAGAGTGATCTACTTTTTAGCTTCACCTTTTGAAAGTTTATATTTTCAGGGATGCTCGTCTTGGTGTGTCTTGTCATGCTTTTGTCAATTGTTACAGGTGCATCCTGCCGGTCATTCAGTGCTGTAATCTGTGTCCTGCCTTCAGATACCATCCCTTTAGACAAAGCAGGCAGAGTAGATTAAAGCCATTCAGAATAATTCAAGGTATCTTTTCTTAAAGCTGTGCTTTGTTTTGCATAAGCTGATCAAGATGGATTGCTAGAGCAATAAATGACGTGATCACTAGCCTCGATCTGTAGGAAATGGGAGAACACAAAGGTGGAGAAAGAGAAAGTAGTTGCTGTCTCTTGGGGGTAGCCTGCACGTAAATGAGATTGCGTGAGACGCTGTGCCTCCCCTTTCATACTGATGTAGGCAGCTGAAAGTAGGGTGGCACCTGGAGTTTCAGCTACCATGCTATGGCTGTCTCATTTTGCCCAAATCTTGTTCATTGGGATCTTGGCTGCAAAGGACTAGGTTTGATCCCGTTATCATTCCTTTTGTATGGCTTTCTCTTTTTTTTTCTTTTTTTTTTTCCATGTAAGTATGTGTGTTTCCAAGTTTCTCTGCTGCATCCATTGTGTGAGCTGTTTGTTCCTTTCAAGGCTCCCTGGGGTTTGTCTCTACCCTGCCTGGTGCTGCTCCCTTACCGGAGGAGATGAGTTGAATATTGATTAGTGGTGATGTTCTTCCCACTCAACAATTCCAGTGAATTACTTTTTGCTCTTTTTGTACTTTTCCTCAGGCTTCCTTCAGTTCTCTCCCGGTATCACCACAACCTATTATTTCAAACCCTGAGGTGCACAAAAACCTGACAGTCTTCATGTTGTTGGTGTGCTGAGGACTAAATTAAAATGTCTTCTACTGCTGCCTTGGTATCTCATTGTCCAGTTCCTCATTTCTGCAGCTTTCTGTCACTGAAGCTAAGGCAAGGATATCTAGGAATTTGGGGACTGGTGACCTCAGCTTATAGTGTGCAGCACCTACACAGTGAGGATGCAGAACGGGAGCTCCTGAACCCTTAGGGCATTATGAGAAGCTTGCACCCCACATGTTCTAACTGCATGGGAAATAAGACTAAAATTCTTCCTACGACTTGGCTAGGAGAATATGCAACTGCTGCTTTTGGCCATTTTTAGTGTAGACAGTAAGTTTAAAGAAACAAAACATCTGAAGGAGGTTTTAAATTCCTGTCTTCAACCACGTACCTGCTGTCCAGGACTGCATCACAAACATACATGTATCTCCACCACGCTTACCTGGAATGAATGCAAGCTAGGCTATGCCTAATCACTGGCTTTTTTACTATGCGTGACTTTGCCAAGTTTGTTTAAAAAGTCAATTTAAAAGAGTATTTACCAGTTTAAATATTTGGCAAATTATTATTTGTATGTTGCTATAGCAAACCTGTTACATCTGGGGGGATTGCTGTAAGTACATGTATCAAAAGGACTTTTCATATAATTTATGTCAGCAAATCTGGAGAGGGTGTTGTGTCTATCGACTTGTTTGTTCCTCTTCTTTCAACTTATAAAGGCACATTCAGCCTTTGATATCAGTTTCTATTTTGGGAGGAATGTGTTCTGCTCTACTTCCTTTTTTCTTCCCCCCCCCCCCCCCCCCCCACCCTCCCTTCAGAATGGCATGACTTTGGAGTCAGTTCAGTGCCTGTTTTGATGTGATTTTTATTGTGCAAAATTTTGACTAAATACACTGAAGTAGTTAGACTGATTAAAAAACAATTCACAAATCTACTGCTGTTCTCCAGAAGTCTACACTTTGTCCTGTTCCTGAACGTTTTGTCTTGAATGGTTTCTTGCCCTCCCGACCCTTACTGGTTTATTAGAGTTCAACTTCTTTATTTCCAGGGGCCAGCTCTTTCAAATACAGCATCTGATACCCTGACGGTGCACCAACAGCATAAATTGTTCCCTTCTGTTACATTTCCCACTTCATTCAAAAAACTTTACCTTTGAGCAGTATTCACCCCGTGCAGTTCTCTGGCTATATTCTTGTTCTGCTTACTTGTCTCTTGTTTTTCCATTTGCTTTAGAGAATCTGCATTCCTGGTGTGGTCAGAGAGCGGAATGGTTGGAAGAAGTGGGTGGGAGAAGGCACCATAAGCATGCTTTGTCTCAGCTGAGTGATGGCAGTCTCTGGTTGGAAATACCTGCAGTATTTAATGCTGTGTTGGTTGAACAAGCTCAGTTACACTAATCATTGTGCGTGCACTTTGGAATCGCTGCTACAAGATCAATTCTGGCAAGATGTCTCCAGAATGAGATCTTCCTAATGGAAGGCTTCAGAAACCATTTGAAATTACTTTAGGTGAAATGACAATACGGAATTACCTTAATGGCTTTTTAAGGAGGCTAAAACTCTTCACGCTAGGCATGAACACCTTGAGACACTTGTATTGCTGGCATGATCTTGTGCCAGCACATTGGAAAGCACAGTGGGCTGGACAGACGTTGCAATGACAGCTGTGCATTTGTCCTGAATGTAATCATCATTTGTCAGGCTTCAGGATTTATAGTGATGCATTTGTTCTTCTTAGTATTTTCTTTACTTAAAAGAATAAAGGGAAACCAGAAATAAGCTGGATCTGGGATTCCTGTGCAATGCAGTTTGGGAAGACATGAACTCTTATTAGAACACTCTGTCCTTGATGTAGATTGAGGAGAAGCTTAGAACAGTCTGAAAGACAGTGGGTTTAGCAGTTGACATCAAACCTCCTGTCTGGATCCTTGCCTGTTTATTCTAACCAGAATAGTTTGTGGTGCCTGTGCTCGAACAAACTTACGATTTCCCAGCTCTGTTTAGCTGCATGTCAGAAGATGCCTGCCTCATCCTTCCTGTGTGCTTCCTCCCTCATGCCTGCTTAAAGGTAGAAAATACATTAAAATAAATGCATGGAGATGCATGCTTTTGCTCAAGTAGTGCTTTAGTAGTCAGTACCGTTTAAAGTCTCTCAGAAATGACTTTTTTTTTTAAGTGCAAGGCTTCTTCAAAATGCCAGTGCCTGTGCTGCATGACAGTGATCCTGGATGCATTCATTCTTGCATCTGTTCTCTAAAACTATTAGGAGAAAAGCTGTTTTAAGCCAGCCTTCTATATTTCACTTAACAACATGACAACTATCATAAGCCTGCATAGATCATAGCCTGTAGCTTAAAAATGGCAAACAACTGCGTGTAACGAGTGCCCGCCTGCTTCTTGCATTCTCCAGTGGTGCTGCGGGTACCTGCTGGTGCTGCTGCGCTGCTCTGTCTGCCACTCTTCTGCCACCTATTCTTCATTCCAGTGCTC
This sequence comes from Oxyura jamaicensis, assembly GCF_011077185.1. NCBI lineage: Eukaryota > Metazoa > Chordata > Aves > Anseriformes > Anatidae > Oxyura > Oxyura jamaicensis. Next base: position 6,895,143 of record NC_048904.1, read on the forward strand.
CTCAGAAAACCTTGCCTTTTTCTTCCTCCTGTGCTGAGAACCATGATCTTGTGCTTTGAGTTCTTGATGACCAAGTCTCCAAGAAGATGAATTGGATTCTGCTGTAAGTCTTGTGCATTCAGTTATTCTGCTTGTACAGATTCCTTGATTTGAAACGCTTCTAACCTTGGCCAAATTGACTGGTTTGGTTGATAGCTGGTCAGGCATGTTGTGAAGTTACATCGTAGTGGAACGAGGAGAGCTTTAACTCTTGGGTCCTCTGTAGTGAGTAGCTTGCATGGAATATCCTATAAATACATAGGAGAGCATGTGATGACTAAAACCAAAAAACTAACAAAGAAAAGGAAAACATCCCTTTCCTTCGTGATAGAACTGATTGTCTTTCCTCTCTTGCATCTCATCCCACCTATTGATCAGTCGTGTTTTATGCTGTCCCTTAGTGGTAGCTGTATATGTTTCAAAGACAGGCTGTTGGGAAAGCCTGTAGAGAAAAGATGTTTTTTCCAAGGCATTTCTATTGCACACAGTGGTCTGTGAAATATGTTGTCTTGTGCTGTCAGTGTCTTGAAGATTTTCGGTAGTTCTTGGAGTTCTAGTCCCTGAAGCTACATGATTATGTGGAAATCTTGGTTTGGTGGGTTTTTCATTCGTGTTTCTAATATTCATGGTGTGAAGAGGAGCTTGGAAAACAAACTCTGAAGGCTTGGCAATTTGAGGAGTGGTGACTCCATCTTTCAGGCTCCAACTTCTTCTAAAAAACCTTGTGTTTTTATGAGGAGTGGCTTATGTTTTGTGAAAGCTCAGAATTGTCAGTAGCTGGATTATTTTTCTTCTCACAGTCTATCAGTGCACCATTTGATGCAGAGCTGTGTGTGTCTTTGTGTATGCAAACCTCCTTTTCTACTTTGAACCTTTCCTTCAGGTGTCTGTGCTTAACAAAACTCAGTTTCAACAATTCTTAAAAGATGAACAGGAGCTTTAGGAGATGCTAATTCTAAAGGGAAGAAGATGACTGAGGGGGAACAAGGCAAAGGCTGAAGCTGTAAAACTTGGCTTGTTCCTCACTCTGTCTCAGTGCTATGGGTATTGAAGAGTGAGAATCTTAAACTGCAGGGAAAAATATGGGAAACAATAAGTGCCAGCAAGCTTAGCACATTAATGGTGGGCTGTTTACCTGACAGAGAAGAGTAATTGAAACTTGGTCTTTAGACTGCTGATATTAAAAGAGAAATACTTTGTAAAGGTATAGTAAATGGAGCTTGTAATGCTTTGTTGTTTTTTTTTTCCCCACTTCTTTTAAACACTTCTTCTAAACTTATTCACAGGGTCCAGCCACCTGTGTAGCATTTTCAAGAGCGGGAGACTTCTTTGCCTCTGGAGGTTCTGATGAACAGGTATGTAAACGTTTTTATTTGATAGTTATGTGCCCTGTTACTGTTTTTTAGGCATCTTACTGCTTTCAAAGAGAGGAAAAATGGTATTTAGAAGAGAAAAAGAAAGTGAAAAATATTAAGCACAGAGTTTTCTATCTGAGAAAATGAGGTGATGCTTCCCTGAATGCTCTCCCAGAGCCCACTGATACACAGGGCAGGGAGTTGTATTTCATGTTCATCAGGGTCCTCCTTATCCCTTAAATCTGTCCTTTCAGTTTTATTTCAGAGGCTGTGGCTAAGCCATCTCCCCAGATGGCTTTGAGTCTGATTGGACATGAATGTAGGCTGCAAGTCTTTCTGGTGGTGGGAGGAGCTGGTGCAAAGCTGTGCTGATGCTGCAGTTACACGGCTTTCCGAGTCAGAGCTGGACTTTTCTCTGAGCTTCATTTGTCCTCTGGGATTGTCTAGGTGTGTCATGCTGCTGGTAAAGTGTTTTTGTGGACATAGCAGTTGTCTATTCCTTTTGCTTTCGCTTCTGGATTGTAATCCTGATTCACATTTGTTTAAAAGCTGCTGGGTTTTCTTTTCTGTTCCCTGGGAGAAAGCAAAAACATATCCAATACATCCAGACCATGCTGAAATGAGTTGCATTTTTTTTTTACATATGTTTTCAGCATACTATCAAGGAAGAAATGAAACCAGTCCTAGGCCTGTAGTTCATGACAGTTACATGATCTACTGCATTTTAACTCCATTTTATGCTGATAGGTGGCATAGCTTACCATCCTGTCTCTTTAATAACACCTTTCTTTTTTTTTTTTAAAAAAAATTAAACAGGCTATCTCAACAGAGACGTTTCTAGTGTTTTTTTTTTTTTTCTTTTCCCTATAAAATTACACAGGGTTTACTCTATTATGGTTTGCTCTCGAAGTGCTTATCTAACACAAGGAATAAGTATGCATTTTCTGCTGTTGTTTCTTTCTCCCCAAAGAGCCCTAGTGTGATGCTGGGAGTTGCAGTTACGTTGCAATTCATTGTTGTTTATTTTCTGTAGAAAACTTCTTAGAAATCCTATTTTTGTTCTTGGTTTCTAGGCATAGCCAAGAATTGTTTGTTTATTTTTATCTTGAGAGGGTGTATTAGCCTATACTTTTCTACTGTGTAAATTCCTTTAGACTTTTTTTTCTTTTTTTAATCAGGTCCTGTTTGTCTTTCATTTGGCTGGGATTTCTTTAAACAGAGTAATGGCCATTGCAAATGAGGTTCTCCTCGAAACACCTCCTTGTATTGTTAATTGACAGACTAAATGGCAATGCTTCCCCAGACGCTGTTTTGTAAAGGTATACTTATGGCATGTGTTCGTGTTACTGACATTTTTGGCCGTCAGTACCATCATAGCTCAAGGTTGTGTGTATTGCTGAGTGCATGTATTGGGAATGTTGGCTTTGCTGGACCTAGCTTTTGTGAAGGAATTGCCTCTTTCCTTTCAGGTTTATATGTGAAAATGTAGGCAGTGCTTCCTTTTGTGCATGGAGAAAGAACTTTCACGTATATGTATGTATTAAAAACAGCATTAGTCTTTGTGTGTAAGATTTTTCTCTGGAACAGATCTCATCAAGCACTAGCTTTCTGGATCCAGGAGAAATATGAGAACTAGTGACAATAATCAAGAATATATCTAGAGGTCAGAAAGAAAATGTCTAAATTCCTTCATAAACAACATGTAGCCCATCTGAAAAGGCATGTTTACTGAATAGAGTAGAATAGTTCAGTTGGAAGGGACCTTCAAAGTTCATCTAGTCCAACTAGCTGACCACTTCAGTTCACTGACCTGTGAAGCTGATGGTCTGTCCAATAACAGCATCGTATCTTCCTTTTACGCAGTGGAATGGCCTTACTGGTTCACTGTGCAAGTACAAAAAATTATTTTTACACTTCACAGAAGGCGGGAATGAAACCTTGCAAGTGAAACATAAACACTGATGTTTCTGTTAACCAAAGTGAACTGATCAGATTCATAGATTCTTTCAGACTTCTGAAATAGTTGGTCAATGCTCTTAAACTTTTTTGACTTACAGTGTCACTGGTAAGGACTTTACTCCATAGATCTGCTCTTGATATGTTGAAGTATGTTTTTTTTTTTTTTGTGTTAGAAGCCCAGTTGTAACTCCTCATCTCTTCTGAAATAGTGCATTATGAAGAAAAGGTGCCTTCAAGTCAGACTTAATTTTGGTATTTAGCTGACAAACCAGCTCAAGATCTCTAACGTTAATCTCATAGTACTAATGTTTCCTTTTCATCAAGATCTTGCTTTGAAGTTATCTAGGTAGCTCTGGTTTCACGACGTTCCTGACTCATGGAATGTTGGAAGAGATCACTTTCCCACTGAGAATTAAGCTATAGTACAGCTCTATTCAGTAGCATGTTTACAAATAGCAGCTCTTTAACTTATTGATGGCAAAGCTTTCTTAGGTAAGCCTGGTGTGTAGCTGCCTTTTCTTCTCTGACGAGTTGACAAAATTGACCTCTAAGCTAATGCGGGTGAAAAGTTCTAATAGACACAATTTAGCCACTTGCCTTTCTTCTGCAGGTGATGGTATGGAAGACTAATTTTGATGCAGCGGACTATGGTGAAGTGCTGAAAACGCAGAAGTCTGGCTCTAGTGTGGATGGGACCTATCACAGTCTGGTAGGTCAGCATGCAGAAATTCCATAAGGTTCCTTTCTACAACTTGAAAACCATGTGACTTGGTTTCAGATGTTTGAACTGCAGAGCTGTCTTTTTCCTTGGTATTAATGTGCGTTGTAGGATGTCTGTTATTTACAAGTTTGGTGTTGTTTCTGATTTATTTAGCTATACTTACCTCGTAGGAATATTACATATAGAGAGAAATAAATTTAGTGCATACATATGCATTTTTATTAGCAGACTGCATTTAGGAATTTGTGGTAGGCTTGGACAGTGTTCTACACCTCCATCTCTCCTCGCCACCCCACCCCCAAAAAATAAAAAAAATAAAAAGCACAGATGTAACAGGTGAAAGTAGAAAGGAAACAAGCTGAAAATAGGTACTCAGAATATCTTTTCATTGACAGCTCATGAAGACAAAAGAAATCTCTGAGGAGAGACTTAATGCACAGGAGAAATAGGTGACATGTTGTATTAGAGCTTTGCTCCTGACTATGTGGAGATATCAATACACATCCATTCCCTGAACCACATGTAAAGAGACACTTGAGTTCTGACTGTACCTAATGGGTGAATTCATCAGCTGAATAATTCAGAATGATGCGCTGATCTAAGTGTAGCATTGATGTTAGACATCTTGTTAGATATCTATTACAAGATTAACCCTTTAAAATTGCTGCCAGCACAAGTTCTGTTTTTTGCACATTGTGAAACGCATTCAAAACACACCTGAGTTTTTGTATTGTCTCAAAAATCTTCGGATTTTTTTTGGTATGTTCAAGTATTACTGCAGGATTCTGAAATATGTTATTACTGTGACAATTTTAGTACATCTGGTTCAACATGGGTTGGAAACTTAGAAGTGGGTTGTGAATCAGTAGGTTTATGCATACGTGGTATGCCTTAATTGAAAGGTGAGCTTCTAACAGTCATCTCTTGCTCTGTGGCAGTATCTGTAATCTTATCAATTTAGATACCCTTTACTGGGCTACTAAACTATGTTCTCTCTTAAATATAATAGTGTTTTTACTTGATAGAACCTCAGTCCATTGCTGGAGGTGTCAGAATAGCCATAGTATTTTGACAAACAAGGTTTGTGTGTAACTTGCTGTATAGCTCTAAACCTGATGCCTTATGATGTTGCGCTTTGTCAAGAGAAGCAATAAAAATTGGAGGATGCTGGTGCTAGGTGGGAAGGACAGAAAGGTCAGGATCAGTCATGGAAGGAGATGGAAAGTCCACAATAATCCTGTCTAGCTTTGGATAAGACTGATATCCTTTTTGTCTTCCCCTGTGTCCTAACTCTAAAGTTATGTAGGTTATGAAACTAACAGTCCAATGACCTCTTTGTTTATTAGCTCATTGAACTGGACTAACTTTGAACTCTGTCAGTTTTAATTTAAGATACTTTGTGTAATATAATTCTGTGTTTAAGTGTAGAAGAGAGCCTTTATGGAAGAAATGCTTTTTCAGTTCATGATATTAAAAGTAGTGACATAAACGGTGTAGCCAAGGTGTCCTCTAACATGAGGCGATGGTAAGTTTACCCCCATTTGTACTGCTGTTATTACCAGTGCATATTATCCAGTAGTAATTTAACGCAGGGGGTAGGAAATGCCTGATCTCTTCTAAAGCTTAGTCATTGGTACAGAACCTCTCAGCAGATGATATGATGTATATTGAAAGTAGCTGTTGAACTAAACCATTGAGCAGTGACTCACCACCTTGAATGTTGGTCCCTCCAACAAAACCATTTCCCCGTGAGAAGAGAGTTTACCTGCCAAAACCTCTGATGGATGCTGATGGGACCCCTTGTGTGCTACCGACAGGTGAGGCCATGCCATGTGGTGCTACTTGACCAGGGTTTTCTCCACTTGCACTCTGTGCCCATGGGAAGCAGGGCACTGCAAATTCTTTGAGGGTTTGAACCAGGTGCTGTGTTTTCACAGAGGGCAAAGTGAATCCATGCTGAATCACATGGAAGAGATGTACTTTGATCTGGGGATCTGAATTACTTCAGAGGAGTGAGCAACCCAAATGAGCCCTTTGTCTTGGGCACTCAGTGTGGGAGCAGCTGTTCCCAGTGGTAGTACTGGAATACAAAAGGTGTGGGAAAGTTACCGTGTTACGGGCAACTTCTGTAAGTTCAAACTGAGAGTGGTAGTCAGTGGGATTCTTCCCTCCTATTTACTCCTTGGCCAAATGTGGTGTTACCTTTCGGTCTGAACAGTATAAATGAGGCTCCCAGTAGACCTGCTGGGCTAGCTATAAGCATCTCCAGGGACTTTTCAATTAAACCTTTGACAGACTCCAACGGTAAAACTGTCCTGGTTAAAAAGCAGGGTGGAGGTGGGAGCAGTGGAGAGCTCTGGTGACCGAAACCAGTCGTCTATTGATGCAGTTCAACAGTGTGGTCTCCTCTGTGCGGGTGTTTCTGCCTCTCATGAAGTGGCTGGGAGTGTTGTTCTGCTTTAAAAGTGTGGTGCTGCTTTGAGCTGCTGTAAAGGAGTGAAGTTCCTGTGCTTGTCTCCTGTTGCACTGTGGTCTGTGATGCCAAAGGAGTGACATTTGTGGAGGTGTCGACCGTATTGTTACCAGAGCAATCGCAACATGCAGAAGCAGAGCCTGCACCTGGTCTCTGCTAATGAATGGCTCTCTGTGCTCGATGAGAATGGAAATGCAAAATATGACTTGTGCTCAGTGCTCTTGAATTTTGGGTTCTTAAGAATGCAGTGCTTGAATATGAGCACAGTTATGATTGCTAAAGTTAGAGGAAGAGTAAACAATGTAGTCCGCGAGCTTGTTTTGAAAATCATAAGTTTAAATTTCAGATTGATATGAAATGTTCTTAGCTATTAAAAAAGAAGCTAATCTCTCTGAAAATAGCTCGGCTTATTATTTTGAGGAATGTAAGTGTAACATGAACATGGAAATTTTGACTCTGTAAGAAATTGTCCACTCACGGCAGCCTCATTATTTTCTTTCAAGTGAAGGTCTTTGATTTTTCTTTTAGAAATGTGTTGTGCTGGGCTGTTTTTGAAGAGTACTGCTACAACTTAGTGCAAGACTTGTATTTCGCTATATATTCGGCTTTAAAAGTGCTTCCCTCCTATTTTGAGCCAAATGCTGCCTTTTTAAGTTATGAAGTAATTATTTTGATGCATTTTGTGTAGCTGAGGTCAGTATTATTTCTCCCACTTCTCTCCCATCAAAAAGACTTAAAACAGCAACCTGTAGTTTTTAATTTCATACTGAGGTCATCCTTTCCTTCGATGGAAAGGAAAACTGCTTTATTCTTCTCTACTGCTGTGTTAGCGTACTGAGATTCTGCTTCTGGAATAAGCCTGAGATTTTGCAGGTGTTCTTTTAAATGTAGTTACGTGCCAAAAGCATGTAGGTTGTTACTCATTTTCTGTACCCCTAAAATATATGAACATGGTTCTTGACACATCTGAGTCTGTTTTCACCTTTTACTTAAGGCAAGGAGAATATTTTTCAAAAGAAAGAGCTTATGCCTTCTTATATGGTGTAACTTTTTTTTTTTTTCCTGAAGTATTTTGAAAGCATGAATACTAACCAAAACAGCAGCTATGTAAAAACATTGTTTTGTACTCAGTTTCTTGTGGGGAGAGTCAGACTGGCATGCAAGCACTAAGAAAGTAACTGCAGATACCAAAACTAGTCCGTCATTGAGATGGATAGAAAAAAAAAGAATCCTAAACAACCTGCGGGATAAAGGAGGCATGAAAAATCCTGTCAGGGTTGGTGAGCTTGAAAACAAACTTGCTCTAAAACAATCTTAATTTCAGTATGCAGGTGGAGACTGAAGCCTTTAGAAGATGCTAGTTTCTCAGGCAGTTGGTTAAAGTTCATTATGAATCAGGGTATTGGGCTTGTTTGTAGCAATAGGTTCTGAACTTCAAAGTTGCTCTGCCCACCTGCCTGTGTTTTCTGTAAATATGAGGCTTGGGAGATGCAGCTTGCTTTGAAAGTAGAAGTACTCTGTGTGAGGGCTATTGCAAATGAAAGAAGGCCACGAGGGGCAGGACTTACAGTTACGGCTGTGGTGTAAAAGAATAAAAACTAAAATGTGATACAAAGAACACTAAAGCTGTCGGAGGTAAATTGTAAATACATGCTAGTTTAGGTGTGAGAGATTCTATATGTTAGAATTAGGATATCTCTGGAATGCTTGCTTCCAAGTTATAAACTAATAATTGCTGCCACGAAGTGTTGCCTGACTGCCTTGAAAACCTCAGTTAAGGGTAAGCACACTTGATGAGCTCTGCATGAAGCTCATGGGAGGAAATGAAGCCTTACAGTCCCGTGTCTTGATTTACATGTTTGCTTTGAGCTGGAATCTAAGTGCAAGTAAATTTATGTTTTAATCCAAAGTATTGAGTAGTGAGGACCTAAAGGAATGTCAGAATAAGAAGTACAGATTTTTGCCTGTAGTTTCATATATGTGGGCTTTTATGATTGTCCTGGGGTCACTAACTCTGAGCCTAAGGGTCTGTCTGTATGAAGAATTGTGTAGGATCAGATCAAAGGACTCTAAAATCTGCTACATTATGAAAAAATTTACTTAATCCTACTATTTTCTCTTTTTGGAGAGGGTAGATAATACATTTTATTTGGGGTTTTTGGTGGTGGTGTTTTTTTTCCCCTCAGATACAAGGAAAGCTTTGTACTAAGCTTTGCACACGCAGTTACAGCCAACATGAGTATACATTAACACTGGTTTCATTATGTGACAGATTTGCTGCTATTGTTTGACTAATTCCAAGAAGTCTATGTATGGTAAAGTGCTACGAACAAACGCTGAACAGTTGATGTCACATGGGCACTTAGAAAGTGCTTGGGTATTTATCTAAATTTGTACACTCTCACTGAAATTGATGGATTAAAAAAAAAAGTATGAGCTAAGTTGGTAAATATTTTTAATGAGATGTTACGGAAAATAAGAAATAGTCATTGATGGAGAGATGCTTTGTTTGATCTTAAATATAAATATAAACATGCCTTCTATGATTCTGTGTTGTAAATCCTTGTGCCAAGTACTACCAGGCAAAGAGGGACTGCTGAGGAGACTTTCCACCTCAGCCTCTGACCCTTTTGCCATTGCATCAAAATATTTGAGGAAAAATACTCCAACAGTTGTTCAGGTTGTAGTACCTCACAGGCAAAGCAGTCTTTAATGGGGGAAGGAGGACTTCTGACATACAAAAGGCAGCCTGCGAGTGCTGCGTGTGGCTGGTGAGATCGGTAACTAGTACGGCAGAACATAGGCTTACAGGTGGTGATGGGAGGTGTTTCTCTTGCCACCTCGGCTGTGAGTTCTGCAGCCATAAAACCTAAATACATGCCGTATGTGGATGCAATGTTAGTTTTCCTGAGAAAAGTAGTGCATGTGAAAGTGTTTTGGTTTGGAGGTAAGCTGTAGGATAAGGTCAAATGACAAAGCCAGCAAGTGTCTTAGCTACTCTTGCTCAGAAAACAAAGCTTAGTTCTCAGCTCCCAGCATGACGCTGAGAACTGCCCATGGGAGTAGTCCTTTGCTAGGACAGTTTGGGAGACCAAAATCACGTGGGCAGAGAGGCAAAATTGTCCTCTGTCACTCTTCTGCCAGGAAATCTTTTTTTTTTTTTTTTTTAACTCACGTGCACAAATACTCTAAATATACTTAGCTCCTTCGAAGACAAATGGTGCTCTATTGCAGAGTTACCAAATTCAAAAGCTAATGACATAGCAGACTTAGCGAAGATTGGGAAGAGCAGTGCTTCAGCAGAAAGGACTTCTAAACAAAAGATAAGTAGCCCATGGCTCTTCAGATGTGCCTTTTGGTTACGATGATAGACAATTAGCCCTTTTTCTACACTTCTGGATTTAATTTTTTTTTTTTTTCCATGAGGCATTGGATTATGCTTATTTCCTTAATGTATATTTTTCCAAAACAGGAGACTAATTCCTTGTTGTAGTCCTTGAGACTTTGTACAGGGACTGTCATTTCAGTGTGCCTCTCCTGTATTTTGATTGGAAAGTCTTTCCTGAACAAACTAGAGCCTGAATAATTATCAACTACAATTAACTTCAGGCTGAAGAAAGAGATGTGCCCTTATTTTGCTAAGTACACAGGCTTTCATGTATCTTCAATATAGTTTATGCTCTCTGGGAGGTAATTTTTTGTTTGACAAGAAATTGCTACAAAAGCCTGAGATCTGACGGTGGTAAGTCACAAATTTTCTTAAAGAAAAATGTGTCAAAACAATGACCTGATCATTGATCATCAATCGGCTCTCTGAGGCCTATAGCTGAGCTTCCTAACCCATCTCCACCTCTCATTTGCTTGTTCCCTTCTGTGTTTGGTGACCGTGGTGCTCAGCCCATGGTCTCCATGCTGACTGCAGCAGTTCGGTCTGTCAGCCAGTCGTTCGTTGTGTAAATAAATTCCTCCTGAATTACTCAGGGGCCAGATGTGCTTTCTCTTTTGGCTTCCAAATCAGTAACTATCTCTAATTTTGGCATCTGTTAATACTTACAAATACTTCTGTACATTTATTTATTTATTTGCTGTGAAATTCCCTCCTGGGAAGGCACAGCTGGAGCTCTGTGCAATTGCATGTGAATGTGTTTCTGTTTGCATCTCCTCCACCTCTTCCTATTTATTTCCTTATTCTTAGGAAATATAAGAGAGGAATCCTGTTTTCAACAGCAGGGTATCATCCTTCAGATTAAATGTGGTCTGTAAATTGATTTTTTTTTTTAATTATTTTATTTTTCCTGATCTGCTTGTCACCTTGTTTCTCCCTGGATGTTTTTCTACTCCAGGAAGCTATAGCCTGGTATATTGTTGTCTTCCTTTTGGAATATGTAGATAGATTATTTACTTAACAACAGTGATGAGTTCTCAAGGTAAGTTTCCACTGCTTTCTACGCTGCTCTGCTGTCCAAGCAGAAGCTTGATAGGGAAGGGCAGGAGTCTTACTACAACTAACCCCAGGATATTAAGGAGCTCTTCCCTGCATCCTTCACAAGTGGTGCAGTTGCAGATGATTGCTCATAGCTGACTAATTTTCACTATTCCTTCACTTTTTGTTGAAGGGACCCTGCTCATTGAAGCCTATTGCAACCTGTGACCTTCTCACATTTTTGTGAGTAGACATAGGCTCAGTAGGAACAGAGGAAAAGGTTTCTCATTTTCTCGTTTTTCCACACCATTCTTTCTGGTGTGGACAAAGATGTGACCTGTGACCTGTCCTGAAGAGGCTGTACTTGCCCTAGAGTTTTGTTTGCAGGTATGAAGAGGCTTTCCGGAATTTAGGATAGAATAATTAAGCTTTTTTGTACGGGTGATGCTCAACTGGCTAGCCTAACATTGCTCCTGGATAATAATGTCAGCAAAAATCTCAATTTACTCAAGTTTACTCAATTTACTCAAATCTCAAATTACTGCCAAAGTAATAATGCCAAAGTAATAGTTCTCTGTAGAATCAAGCCACTATAGGAACCAGTGGGAAGAACTTTAACCCCTCGGTTTCATTTTTGAAAAGACTTGATCCAAATGAGCTATAGAGTCCAACTCTAATTCATCAAAGATTACCATCTAGCAGCAGTACCGGGTTTGTTCACGGGAGGAGGCCTGAATTTATCCAAGCAGAGCTGGACAGCTGCATTGGTTTACTGTGCTCTTTTTGGAGCCTCACTGCTTATCTCTGATTTTCTGCATCTTAAGTTGACTGTGAAGCTGCATCAGAGTAAAGTTCTCTCACTCCTCTATATCGCTGTCTACTTCAGGAGCAGGTAACAGCAGAGCTTCTTCACAGAAGCTATTCCAGGAAGCCTGTTAATTGTTAGTCCTCTCATACTCTTCCGGTTTGTTGCTGCTGCTGTGTGAAACTGTTTCTTCTCAAGCTGGAGGGTTTTGCCTTTATGTTTCTCCTTTCCCCTCCGAACACTTGTGTTTGCTTTTCCCTTCACCTGGTCAGTATAAACAGGGAAAGGCGTGCAGGAAAACAAATGAAAGCTCATGTTCTCCATTTTTGTGTTTTAGCATTTTTATACGTTACTTCAGGCTGTTCATCAGATTTTTTTCATCTTGTCTTGAGGAAGGTCTTGGTTAAGAAGAAAAAGCAAGGTATTAGTGCCCTCAGATTGGTTTTCCAAGAGGATCTGAATGATGGCAACAACCTGCAACAGTTCTGCCCAGCAGTGGATGGGAGCAGCCATGCTGCTACAGCTGTTAGCCTTAGTGTTGTGGTTTAACAAGACTTTTCACAGAAATAAGATCAAATTTTAATTTTTGTTGTCTTGCAGTGAGTAAATTTGTTCTTTAAAACTCTTGAACAATAAGGCACGTCCTGACATGTCATTATTGGTCAGAATAAAAATTACCTTTTTAGTTCAGCACCATCTCAGGTTAATTAATGTGAATTCACCCACTTAGGTTGCTGCTGTATGTGGCTTATTTTCGTGTTTGAGCCATAATTCAAAGCAAAGAGATGGAGGCAAGATTTATGTATTTTTCCAAGCTGCTGTTCTGTGTCAGCTTAGAGAGATGGATGAAGATGGCTCAAGCTTTAAAAGTTGGTAAGACCTCAAACTTCTCTGCTAAAATCCAAACTTCAAGCCACTGAAGTACCAAATGGGCTTGTTGGTTTTATATGTGTGTATGTATATAATGTACAGGGGAGGAGGTATGTTTCTGTATGTGTACACACATCATAGATATACACACATAACAGGCAAATGTATACATATGTAACAGACATGGTAATACATTGTGCAACATACACATCTCATTAGAAAGGAGAAACTACTGCAGAAGAGCATGAGCTGAAAGCTGTGGCTCACACTTCATGAGAACACTACGTGTGTTCTGCCTTTGGCCTTGAAGCCAGTTGCCTTTGATGTAAAAATACCTGTAGCCGGATAACCTAAGGCAGAGGATAAACATTTTGCTTCAGTATTTAGCAGTGGTTTTTTGAGGAGCTTCTCCCAAAAGAATCTTAAAAAGAGCCAGAGAACAATAACTCAATTTTGGGTGAAAGTTCTTCCCAATGTTTCTCCTGTTTATATCTGGGTCCTATAGTTTCTTGAATGAAATGAAGAATTTGTAGCTCAGAAAACATGAGCCTGATCTCAGATGGCACGTGGAGTAGCGGCGCTCAGCACAGACCTCCCGCGGTGCATGGACAGCACATAGCTTCGATGCTTTCGGCAAATCGGCATGGATGCTTGTTACTGGAAGTTACCTCAAAGGACATAATACTGGTGTTTTGCTTGTTTTAAAAGTGATGCTTACGGAATTTAGAAGTGTAGTGGACCAACAGACAGTGAAGTAGAAGAGAGAGGTGATGAAAACAAGGGAAGGGAGGGAACAGCTTTTCCCTTCAAGTGAGCCTTCTGGCATGCTGGAGGAGGGAGAGAACCACCACTTGGACAGAGACTGACAAATAGTATCGCTTCCAGAGACAGAGTGCAGGATTTGCAAACAAATGTACATCAGTCCAAGGGCAGTCTTCAATACAAGGACAGTCGGGGTTTATGTATCTGACTACTGTAACTGGCCATTAGTTGTAACCCATGTTCTTTCTCCTTCTTGGCACCATAGTTAGCAGAGCTGGATGGTAAGAAGCTGCTTCATTTAAAATATACAAACCTTACACCATCTGTCTGTCTCTGCAAGAGGTCTGATTAGGCAGACGAGTACAAGAGTGCCTTGGGATCTAAAGAGGTAAAGATGTTCCTTGGGGTTTATCACAGGTTTAATATTTATTGGCCTATGGAAAAACGCCGTCGTTACGGTAGGTATGCCAAGTTTTGATGGTTTCACTTGGTATTTTTACTGACACCAGTGAGGAGAAGGGTCGTGTCTACATCATTTTTGGTCTTAAAAATGTGCAAAAAAAATAAAAGGGAAGTAATGTACTTTACACTTCCCTTCTCTTTATTCCTTCCCTCCCTCCCGTCCTCCCTCCCTCGTCCCCTTCTGTTCTCAAAGCTGAGTGCTGAGACAAGAGGTGAGCAAGAATGGCCTGTTATCCTATGAGTTGTTTGACAAAACTGATTTAATTTGTATCCTAGCTGTTACTCTATGCTGGTCTGGAGCATAGAGGTAGAGTAGTGCTAGTCTCAAAGAATGTGATTGCACCAGAAATTTCAGTGCTACGTTGCAAAGGGATGCTTTTCCAGTCTAGAAAATGTCTGTGCTCAGAGAACTGTTTTCAATCAATGGTATTTTGTACCTAGCAGGGAGAAATGAGGTTGCCTCTCGGTTTTTAATGAGTTCTCTAATCTAGGGTAGTGTACTCCATGTGACCTTCCTGGAAACTTGAAACTAATGTTTCCACTGGATGTCACTGTTGCTCTGTGGGAATACATTTAAAATATCACTTCACCTGTGGGTGAAAATGAGTCCTTAAAATAGAAGACTTTAATGGTACTTCTTTCTCATTTGGATTAGCAGAATTGGAGTCCAAATAAACAATATGCACCACCTTTTTTTTTTTTTTTTCTGATTCTCTGCTGCTTCTTGGGGATTTTTTTTTCATCCAGGACGTAAGAATTTAATTGCATTTAGTGAATAACAGATTCAATGGATGTATTGCTTAAAGGCAATGCCATCTTCCACGATATTTAAAAATTAATTCTTGGTAACATCATACTCTGTTTAAAAACAAAGCAGTAGATACACTGTAGAAGCTGATTTAAAGGACTAGAGGTAAGGCTGCACCCATTCCTTCCCTCCAGTCAGTTACTCCCTTCCAGTGGAGAGAAGAGCGGGTATTTTCTAAATATCACCATTTAGAAAGCAAAGTGGCATTTTAAAAATCGTCTACTGCAGTTTTACTACTGATGCACGTGTCCTCTATAGTTAATAGGTCCCCTACACCCCAATCAGCATTACAATAACTGGCTACAATGGTGTTTAGCCAGAACAATTTTCATGAAAGGTTCAGCAAGAGATGTCTGGAATGAAGGCTGATTAATTTTCCCTTTCCCCCAAGTAGTTGCACTGTGCTGTCTTTAAGTGGTTGCTATAAATAAATCACTTCTGTTTTCCCTTTGTCACTGAGAGCTGTATTGTATTCTGAAACTGCTTATCCATTCTTCCTTTAATGTTCAGCTGCTTCTTGCTATGCCCCCAGTGCTTAATAAGCAGATGTTGTAATAAGATATTTAATGGCAAATACATTTGTTCGGTTGCACTGAATAAAATGCACACTTGACCTCAGACTAAAATAGCTAAAACCTCTGTGGCAGTGACACTGTTTCTGGGGCCTGTCTGCAGCGCTCAGGTGGCACTTCACCTTGTGTGTGAGGCGGATGGGAGCACAGCGTCTGTGCAGTGAGGTGATGCTTGTCAACACTGAGACTGTTGTGAAGACAGTGCATATTTCAGGGCTCTTTCTGTATTTTTTGCAATTCTTTTTCACGGAATGGTTAAGGTTGGAATGGACCTCCAGAGATCATCTAGTCCAACCCCCCTGTCAAGCAGGATCACCTAGAGCATGTTGCGCAGGATGGCATCCAGGCAGATTTTGAATATCTCCAGAGAAGGAGACTGCACAGCCTCTCTGGGCAGCCTGTTCTGGTGTCCTGTCACCCTCCGAGTGAAGAAGTTCTTCCTCATATGGCAATAAAACCTCCTGTGGTTCAATTTATACCCCTCACCCCTTGTCCTATCACTGGCCACCACTGAAAAGAGTTTGGCTGCATCCTCTTTAAATGGTCCCCTCAGGTAGTTATAGAGGTTGATAAGGTCCCCTCTCAGTCTCCTCTTCTCTAACAGGTCCAACTCGCTTAGTCTTTCCTCATAAGGCAGATGCTCCAATCCCTTAATCATCTTTGTGGCTCTACACTGGATCCTCTCTAGAAGTTCTGTGTCCCTCTTGTCCTGGTGAGCCCAGAACTGCACACAGTGCTCCAGGTGGGGCCTCAGCAGGGCTGAGCAGAGGGGGAGGATCACCTCTCTCGACCTGCTGTTCACACTCCTCCTGATGCAGGCTAGGATCCCGTTGGTCTTCTTGGCCACAAGGGCCAACTGCTGGCTCACAGTCAGCCTGCTGTCCACCAGGACTCCCCGGTCCCTCTCTGCAGAGCTGCTCTCCAGCAGGGCAGCCGCTAGCCTGTACTGGTGCTTGGGGTTATTCCTCCCTAGGTGCAGGACCCTGCACTTGCTGTTGTTGAACCTCATAAGGTTCCTCTGCAGCCTGTTGAGGTCCCTCTAAATGGCTGCACAGGCTCCTTATGTGTCAGCCACCCCACCAAGCTTTGTATTGTCTGCAAACTTCCACTGCTCTCCCCTCATCCGTCCAGCCAGTCATCTTGTTTTAGAAAGCTATCAGGTTGGTTACACAGAACTTCCCGTTGATAAATCCATGTTCCTTGCTCCTGATCACTTCTTTTCCTCCACATGCTTAGAGGTGGCCTCAAGGATGAGCTGTGCCTTCACCTTTCCAGGAATGGAGGTGAGGCTGACTAGCCTGTAGTTTTCTGGGTCTTCCTTCTTGCCATTCTTGAAGACAACGCCATGACATTGGCTTTCTTCCAGTTGTCAGACACCTCTCCTGTTCTCCAAGACCTTTTGAAGATAATAGAGAGTGGCTTAGCAATAACGCACGCCAGCTCCCTCAGCACCCTTGGGTACATCCCATCGGGGCCTATAGATCTGTGGGTGTCTGGCTTGCCTAAATAACCTCTAACCCAATCCTCTTCAACCAAGGGAAAGTCTTCCTCTCTCCAGGCTTTCTCTCTTGTTTCCAGGTTCGGCAGTGCGTGGGGGCCAGCCTTAGCAGTGAAGGCTGAAGCAAAGAAGGCATTCAGTGACTGCGCTGTCTCTATATCTGCCGTCACCAAGGCACCCACCGCGTTTAGCAGCGCACCCACATTTTCCTCAGTCTTCCTTTTGCTGTTGATGTATTTGAAGAAACCCTTCTTGTTTTCCTTGATGTCTCTTGCTAAATTTAACTGGGCCTTGGCCTTCCTCATTACATCCCTGCATTCTCTGACAGTGTTCCTATATTCCACCCAAGTGGTCTGTCCCTTCTTCCACATCATTTTTAAAGCTGATTTGAATTTAAATCAATAATGGCTGGCTTGCCGCAGGGTTTAGATCCCTATTAAGTTTAGGGGAGCTGTACTTTGGTATGCAAAGTGTTCTTTGTCCATTTTTGTGGTCAGTAGTAGGGTTGATTTAATCCTATTTTTATCAAATTGAAAGTAATTTTAGTCTGGAGGCATTTAAGTTTTTCCTCACCTGGGTGCAAAATTCCCTTTGAATATATGTATTCCCTTCGAATTATATGTATTACTTACACATCTATATATGTTGTTATTATATATTGCCTATATACGTTGTTGTTATCTATATTTGTGGTTGTTATTAAAATGTGAGGGCAGGGTTTTGAAAGACCACACAACGATGCTCACCAGTGTCAACTTGGGAGGCTAGACGTTCAGTTCTACAGAAGCAACATCATTGTCTTACTGCAGCTCCAACCAGTGCCACTGCTGTATTTGACCTATCACAGAAGTGAAGGTAGGTGTTTGTGGGAAGTAACATGTTGCTCTGACCATTGAACAGTCTCTTTCCTTTTTTTTTTTTTATGAAGAAGAATTTGTTTTAGTTCTTATAAATGTTTGGCAACTTTCTGAAATTAATGTCAAACTAAATCCTGGATGTCCGCTTGGTTTTAGGATACGTAAACACCTCAGCATCTGCTCTGTGAAGTCCCGGTTGTGCTGCTTATGCAGGAAAAGTTTTCATTTCACTTAAAGGAAAGGGTAATTTGGCATGGAAATTTGGAAAGGATTTAAAAAAAAAAAACAGCTTCTCTTCTCAAAGTAATGGTAGGAAGGCCGCACAATATCGCTGCTCCCCCTGGTTCAGAAGGTTTCTGTTATGCTTCGGGTAGTGTTGCTACAAGTACATATTTGTGTTTAGGCTCTTAAAAAGATGAGTTGAAATTGGCCTGGTGACTTGTATGGAGTCTGATCCAGATGGATGCAAATGCTCTGGTTTCACCCAGGAAAGGGAAAGTGCAGTGCCTTTGGGTTGAGAGGAGGCAGTGTGTGCAGCATCCACCCTGGCTGGCCATCAGCCCATCCTGTGCTATTGTCCTGCTGCTGCTCCGTGAGATGTGGGCTGCATTTAAGGCTTGTGCTGTTTTCATATGCGGCTAGCTGAAGGTTTGCAGGCATTTGTAATGAGATCACCTTGTGCTGGACGTGTCCGTGGTGGGCAGATTCTTAACCTCTGTTGAGTAGTGTATACAGGACCCTTCTTTGAGAGGCCTGCTTGGCCAGATTCCAGATTTAGGTTGCAGCTTCATGCCATCCAGGCGGGTGGGATGAGTAAGAGGCTGGAGCAAGCTGCTTTCAGTTTCTCTGCCTGACTCCTTGTGGGCAGCAATTCAAAGTGGTGTCTGTAGGTGTGGATGTTAGATACTTGATTCTTGCACCTGCTGTGGCAGGGTAGGCTTGGGTAGGATGTTGGAACTGAGTATTCAAAGACCTTCGTTGGATGAAAGCCTCCTTTTTGGGAGCTGCTCTCTATGACCCGTTGACATAGCTTTGTTTTGTTTTTTTTGTCATTGGCTGAATGCATCCCTACTTTAGGGGCACGCACAGGCTCGAAATTTCACTGCTGAAGATGCTACCTACAAGTTATCTTCTTGATCACGATGGTCTGTAAGCTTGCAAGCAGCTGTTGTGTTTGAAATGGGGCAGTATGCCATACTGTCACACATCTTCAATGTAGATTCTGTTTTGGAGGAGTGCTGCCACCATGGAGTGCCTTCAGGAACCCATGCGAGCTTCGTGGAGGTGGCCTGCTGGGCTTTTCCCAGTGGTGGTGCATAGCCTGTGAGCTGATCTGCAGGACGTGGTGTATGTGACACAGAGCTGCTGCCGCTTCTGGCTTCAACTTGACCTGATGAGGACCACTTGTCCCTTACAGCCTAAGGTGTGGGAACATCTGTGCAGTGCTGCCCTTGCAAATGTGCCACGCTCTGTAAGTCTCTCTACTGTGTACTGTAGCAAAGAGAATATCAACTGAGTTCAACCTGGCAGCTTTTTACGAAAAGCTGTCTGACATATGCTTTAAAGCTAGAGGAGAAAATATGTTGTTACAGTCATCTTTCTGCTTCTGTGAGTCAGCTTGTTCTAATGGGTTTTGAAGTGGATGGCTCATCATCATTTGGGCTTTTTAAGTGCAGGTTGCGTGTAGTGTTAGCATGGTGAAATTTCTGCTGTGCCATGATTGGCTGGCCTGAAGTTATACCATCAAAACATAATGGCCAGTCTTAGCATAACAAGAAAACATGCTGGTTGGTGCTAATTCACTGTTGGTCAACTGCATTTTCTTGTTTTGCTCTTAAATTTACACAGCAAATAGCAGCTTTGTGAAGCTGGCTTTATCTTGTATGTGCAAAAGCATGTTTTAGTTGATCAAATGAGTTCATCAGTGACCAACACGTGGCTCTGGGGCAGCCTGCAGCACACAAGTAGTTCGAGGGTGGCTCCTGTGCCAGGGCTGCGCGGTGTGACCTGTGTAAATAGTTAAATATAGTGCTAATCAGAAATGCCTTCATAGCAGAGAAGAGACGAAGCTGCTCATCGAGCCCATTTTTCAGTCTGTCAGAATTCCTTGCTTTTTGTTGATTTGCGAGCTCCAGCCATTTACGTGAGCAGTAAGTTGGTAAGTTCCGTCCGTGGGATGGAAGTGCACCAGGCACTGGGCCATGGTGAGCTACGTTTTGAGTGCTGCAATCTTGGCTTTAGATTCAAGTCATGTCTGTTAGTATAAATTAGGAAATGTAAGTCTGCAATTGCTTAATCAGTTGGTTAACTTGTTTAGATAAACTCAGTTTCTACTGGTGATAATGAAGTAAGTAATGCAAATAATGTTTGTTCTAGAAGGAAGATAGCATTTTGAAAGGAAAGAAGAATAAGTTCTCTAGTAAAGATCTATATGTGTTTTAAAAAATTATTTGGAATGAAATATTCAAGCATACATAACTAAAACAGTTGAAAATGAAACTTCAAAGTATCCTTGTTTTTAACTTCATTGAGGAAGGAGAACCAGTTCAAGATGTAAATAAAATTATAAGCATTAAATCAAAACTGTGTGTTGTAATGCACATTGGATCATTTTGGTGGACTTTACTACTACACTATTGCATCCTTGCCTTCCTGCAGCTAACAAAGATGGAGAGAGCCTTTTACAGTGTGGTACACTAAGCCTTTTTCTCCTTACACTGTTGGGGTGAAAGAACTTTGACTCCTATCAGAGTAGCTTGCTTCGTTCTGTAATTTGGAGGTAGTACTTCACATGGCTCCAGTAAGTCCCCATTCACCTGTACGGTCTAAGTCTGTGGAGCACATGAATGTGTCAAAGCTCTTTGCATATACAAATCTCAAACCTAGCAGGATTGTTCCAAGATTGTTGTCTAAGCTTTGCCTTTCCTGATGAAGGCTTTAAAAAAAATAACAACAACACCACACAACCCTCCGGACTGTGGAGACAGATGATTCCGCAGCAGCTTTTCCTTTTTTAACTGTGTCAGGAACAAACAGTTGTATTTCTCTCTTGCCCTTTTAATAGCATAGACTGTCTCCCAACATAAATTGTTCTTTACCATTCATAAAACAGAAATCCTCCAGCTGTTGGCATTGCAATAGCAGATTGTTTATTTTTCTAGCTATCAGAAATGGATTGTGGTGTTCACCTTAAGAAAACTAAAACTCAGGATTCTGGAAGGAACCACGAGCAGCAACAGGACAGCAGTCTTGCAACTACCTTGGAACATATCATGGGACAGCTGGATGTTCTGACTCAGGTATGGCTTGCTGTTTGGTTTTGTAATGAAAATGGGAATATTTTGCAATAGCTTCATAGAATAAGTGTGGCTAGTCCAAAATCTCTGCTTTTTAGCAGTTTAACGATAAATCTCTATTTATCTGCTTATCAGCATGACACTGTCTGTTCCCTCCCATCAGCTTCCAACTCAGGCCCTGCTCTTCCCTTCATTCCTTTGTACTGCAGTGCCCCAGAGAGCTAATTGAGGTAGCTGTAGTGCCTTATCCTATTAGCCAAGGTTTATCCAAAGTAGTACCTGAAGGCGTGGCTAAAATATCAGGCAGTAGGACTCTGTCTTGGTGAGTAATCAGCCTCTTGTCCTTCCCCTGTTACATTGCAGTCTATAGAGAAACTGTTCAGATCCTTCTCCTTTCCTCACCCAACATTCACCTACACAGTCCAATTTCTGCAGTGCTCTCCTCCCATTTATGCATCTGGGCCAATCTGTGCCCCTCTCACAAACATGCTTCTCACCCACAAGTAACAAGCAACTAATCCCTCGCAGAAGCATTAACATAGTTCTTCTACAGAGACCCTAAGTAATGCTTGAACAACACCAACTGTTAGTGGTGATCCATCACAGCATCTGTTTGTTCAATAAGAATTTGAGGATAGAGCTATATTTTTGGTTGTTTTTGTTTGTTTGTTTAACCAAATCGTTCTTCATTGCTCGTGTTAGGAAATGTTTATTTCTGAGCTAGGACTGAATTCCATTGTGTATTTTGGAGGGATATGAGAAGCAGGGAGAAGGCATGGGATAGTAAACACCAGTGATATGTGGATGACACCATGGTGGTTAGAAAGAAAAAATCTGTGTGGGAGAGCTTTTCTGTGAGTTTGAGTGTTGTTTCTAGGGAAGAGCAAGCAGATCTTGAACACTGTGTATTGAACACCCTGATTACTGGTTTGAGTTAGCTCTCTTCTCTTGAGAGAAATACATGTTATAAAAAAAAGTAAGATGACGGACTGGAGAGCTCAACAGGAGTTTGAAGTAGGGTTGACTTAGGGATATAAAGCATTCCAGGACTACAGACAGTCTAAAATAGTATAGAGTGAAAACCACAAGATATTTAAAATTCATTTGGCAGAAATGCAAGAAAGCATTTTTCTGTAGTCTTTAGAACTTTAGAATCCTTAGAACACTAGAGGGGGAAAAAAATCTTCTATGACGTTAGACCCGCGTGTTTGTTATTAAAATGCGACCAAGTGTATACACAAAATATTTTATTATTGTTTTTGTCTCCTTAGTGCATTTGGAATGTGATCTTTATATTTCATTACATAAATCAGATTCACAGTTCTGATGATGGGTGTGTAATGGCTCCTTTTCAACTTCATAGGTGTTTAGAGGAGGCAAATATTGCAGTAAACAGTATATGTGGGATTTAGACTAGATATAAGCAATGCAAACATCTCTAGAAGGTATTGTGTAACCGTTAAAAAAAAAATCCAAACATTGTTTTAAACCTAGCAAAAAGAGAGATACTGAGATCACTGGGGGAGGAATAAATTAGTAGGTTTTAGAATAAAATTGGAAATAGGCCTGAAACTATAGTTTAAAAAAAAAAAAACACACTGCCTTGAGTAACTGCTTTCAGCAACCCTTTACCTGTAGCTTTTTGCCATCTGTGCAGTTCTTAATTTCCCATTGATTCTAGTTTTTGTATGTTGTAGTTTATATTAATACCATGCATGTGTAGAAGTAGATGTACCTGATGTGTTGTTGAAATGGTTTTGCAATGCTTCATTTTCATTTTAGTATTTAGAAGTGAAACAAGTTAACACAAAACTATCAAGCTTGTGCAAATGAACATGGAAGAATTCTTGATCCCTGTACGAAGAGATGAGATTCATGAAAGGGGGGATGCAGGCAGTTAGCCGGGCAAAGAAATGGAAGGTAACTGGAGGGCACCTGCTGGTGTAGCTGAACTTGTTTTTTTTCCCTTGTGGGCACACCATGCTGATGGGCTATAACACAGAAGAGAGCACACAGAGCCAGCAGAGCACCATTACTACCTCTTCCATGCCATTAGATGTTGACCAGGTAGACTAACAGCAATCTGATTGCTAGCTCTGGTCTGAGTGAGATGGAAACAGAAGCTGGTGATACCTGTCTGGTTATCTTTCCTAGCCATTTCTGCCAAAGCATAACTGGGTGCTGCTTCCTGCAGATTCAAGTTAATGTTGGGTGTTTTTTATACAAGAACTTTGGAGTTGCGGACTTCTTTCAATGAAAGAAGTACACCATTACTTCTTAAAAAAAAAAAAAAAAAGCTTTCATAACTATGTGACTAAAAGCTTTCATGAATAAATAACATAATCAGGCATCAGCATTTTTCCCTTCTTCAAGAAAGGCTGAGACTGTATCAGTAGTCTCCTGGTGCTCTGTTAAAAATCATAGTTATGTAATTCCTGTGTATTGCTTGCTTAAAGAGAACTCTCTAATGGCATAAGCAGGACCTTTTTGTTTATGGTGTTTTCTTAGCTATAGAGAACGGACAGACACACCATTTCCAGAAACTGTCTACAGGTTTTCCAGGAATTTATAATTTGTTAGCTCTGTGGGAGCTTGGGTATATTTGTAATGTACCACCTTGAGTTCTTGCACTCTCTGTGCTCATCATAGTTTCCAACACTGTTAACATAATGTGGAGACATACCATGGAGGAAACTTAAAGTTCTGATAAACTACTCTGGGAAATAATGGAAATATAAAATTAATCTGTCATTTTTCTAAAACTTCCTCAGCTATCATCTCAAGGTTTACCATGCTAACCTAGGTATAATATAAAAAGTGGGAAGGAGAAAAAAATGCTGTGTTTTTTTTTCAAAATTTTCTGCTGAAAGAGGTGATAGTAAGAAATCAGCTGGACACTGTCATCTCTACCCAGTGCGCAGCTTGGTACTGAGCTGCGCGCTTGAAGCTGCACTGTGTGCTGCTCACCAACTCCCAACACCTTCCCTCTGTTGACAATAGATTTCTAGATGAAGTGGAGTGTCATGTACTTGGATGCAGCAGAATCGTTTTTATTCTATTAAGAGGTCTCTTCCCGCCAGACACCAATTGAAAGTAGAAATGCTGAGGCTGCAGAGGCATTATGTCCTGTGCAGTGGGATGCACTTGAGCAGACACGCTCCCTCAGCTGGCAATTCTGATACAACTTTCTCTAGTAAGAACTAACGAAACTAGTGGCTGTTGCATACCATGTCTAGCAGTAAATGTTATAGCTAATAGATATGTCCCCCTTAGATTTATGAAGCTTTCTTTTTACGTTGTGAACTTCATGCTGTGATTTTACTCTTACGGGCTTTGACAGCCTTCTTTAAACAGGTCTTTGATGCCATGAAGCTTTCCTCTTCTCCTCACCACTACTCTGTCAAGCCTTTTTGTGGTTTAAGAAAGAAAGCGGTCTAATGTAACCTGACAGCATCTTCGTACTTTTTTCTAAACATGGTTTGTAGCCATATTTCACATGTAAATAAAGCAGTCTTTGCCTTTTTCAGGTGAGTA
This sequence comes from Oxyura jamaicensis, assembly GCF_011077185.1. Taxonomy (NCBI): domain Eukaryota; kingdom Metazoa; phylum Chordata; class Aves; order Anseriformes; family Anatidae; genus Oxyura; species Oxyura jamaicensis. Next base: position 6,919,577 of record NC_048904.1, read on the forward strand.
GCACATGCTTAGTAATTTTGCTGGATTAAGGATAATTTATCCCTAATGTTCTGGATTAGAAAAGTGATTTTTGGCTGACACTAAAATGGAGTAGGTGTTATGAGCAGGTATTACTTGATGTGCTATCTAAAAATGTATTTCCTGCATTTGCAGCTGAACTGCTGTGATGAAAGATGATCATCTGTGAGTTAAGCATCTTAGCTGCAGTGGAAGATTTGTATTCCCAATGGTTATCATAAAGAGTTTGTGTAGTCTTGCCCTCGCGCCAGACACCTGCAGTTGCTCCATTCACCCTGGTAATCCCTAGCACAGGTGTGCAGTGAGCACTGAGGAAAAAGCCACTGTTCTTAACGTGGGAAGAAGGAAGGTGTCTGTTCCACATGAAGTGTTCCGAGCTCTTCATCTGAGAGAGTTGTGGATGTTGTGTTCGGGACATGGTGGACAGGTGGATTTAGTAGTGTTAGGTTGATGGCTGGACTTGGTGATCTTAAGGGCCTTTTCCAACCTTAATGATTCTACGTATGAGGTTACCATAAAAGTTCATAAATAGCTGTGGTAATCCACCCACAGGAAACAGTTTCAAAACCATCCCCAAGCTAATCCGGTATTGAAGCTGGGAGAAAGCAACGCACTGAAATGTGAAGAGTTACTAAATCTGAAAGGTAATCCAAGCCAGAACTGAAGGACAGTTTAGCTCCAGTGAGATTAAAGGATTATCTCACTTCTTCCAGAAGAGATTGCAGAGGTAGGGAGAAAAATATTTCATTAAAAAGATATTTAGTACAAAAAAAAAGGACTTGGAGGAGAAAAGGGATGCTTTTTAAATAAGACTAAAAATGTGTGTACAGTGTTTGTAATGCAAATGAGTAAAATCAAGTTTACTTCTTACATTTGGGGATATGGTCTTCAAAACGTGTTGGTAAGGAATAAATGGCCCATTTCTTCTGTGAGATGTTGAATGTAGATGTTCTGGTTTGGGCTAGGATAGAATTAGTTTTCCTCCTAGTAGCTGGCGTGGTGCTGTGTTTGGGATTTGGGACGAGAATAACATTGATATCACACTGATGTTTGAATTGTTGCAGAGCAGTGCTTGCACTAAGCCAGGGACTTTGCAGCTCCTCGCTCTGTCCTGCCAGTGGGCAGCTGGGGGGTGCAGCAGGAGCTGGGAGGGGACAGACCCAGGACAGCTGACCCCAACTGGCCAAAGGGGTATTCCATACCAGCTGGGGTCATGCTGAGCAATTACAGGGGGGGGCTGCCCTGGGTGGGGGGCGGCTACTCGGGGATAGGCTGGGCATCGGTCAGCAGGTGGTGAGCAATTGCATTGTGCATCACTTGTTTTGTACACATCAGTAGTAGTACTATTATCATTATTGTTATTATTTTATTTTCTATCCTAATAAACTGTCTGTATCTCAACCCACAGGCTTCATTTTCCTGATTCTCTGCTCCATCCCAGAGGGAGGGAGGGGGGAGGATGAGTGAACGGCTGTGTGGTGCTTAGCTGGCGGCCGGGTTAAACCACAACAGTAGATTAAACAATGGGTTTAATAAAATAAATCCTTACATGACTTCAAGCAGTTATAAGTAAATTAATATTTTTTAAATTAATTTATTTGTGGATCACAAGGGCTGCTACCTGTGTCTTGGTTCATATGTTACTTTCATTGCCTGAACACCCACTGGCTATGAGAAGTCCCAACAAATAGGAGGTAACAGCAATCAGTTTTTATTCCAAAAGAAATTGTTTGAAATCCAAGTGATGTTTAAAAATAAAAAGCAAGCATTCCAATCTGAATAATCTGTGAAATGCCGGATGAGCTTGGTTTTTAAATCTTAATTTAAGGGGCATAGAGATTATTTCTTATGATGCAGAACCATCTTTTGGAGACGCAGTAGCTTTGATGATCTCTTACTCAAAATAAATGAAGTACCCTGTTTCTTGCCAGTCCTTATATAGTATCATCCAAGTTCTGAAATTCACTTCCAAAATATGCTTGTTACAGAAATCTCTAAGGATTTTTCTGCTTTCTAAGACTGCCTAAATTAAATACACTCCCAGTGATACTGCTGTATTAGCATGACATTGCCCAGAGGCCAGGTTCTCAAAAATGCTGATTGTCTCCCTGGAGGTCCAGCAGACCTTCACCTTCTCTTAGCCTTCAACAGGCAGGAATATTTGACACCTCCCATGATTGGCATTTTTCACAAGCAGACCTTGAAGAAGTATCCTTTGATATGCTTAATATAAGTTGTTGATTATCTACTGGCTACCAGCAGTTGAGTTAATTCAGCTGAGTGATTTGCATCCTTTCAGAGTTAAACTGGGTGGCAGGGAAAGTATATAGGATGTCTTTGAAGCTCATCCTTGTGGCTGGGGAGACCTCTAAGCCTTTTGGAGTTGCTAAGCGTGGTATAGTCACTTTTGTAGTACCTACTTGGATATTTCATCATAGCTCATCTTAACTCGCTGTATTTTCATACTCGATGGTGAAACATGAAGTCTCCTGACTCCTTTGGCTGGTTGGCTCCCCGAGGTCTGGGAGCCGTGCACCAGGGAGGCTGCCCATACCTGAGCAGGCAGTGCAGCCCTTCCCTCCCCCAAACTTGCAGCATCCAATGCAAGTGCCGTCAGCTTAGCTTTGGCTGATCAACATTGAGACTGAAGCAACAGTGCTAAAACATCTTAGTAAGAGGGCTGTAAGCTGAAAGGCCCAGTTGCAGATGACACGCATGCCGTGAGTCCCTGCATTGCACAGAGGACATTGGCAGAGCTTGTGACTGCTCATCTTGGTGTCTAGGCTTGATTTAATACAAAGGATATCCATTTTTCTGTATTCCAGGGGCCGTTTGATCGCTGTGATATTTCTGTAGTGGTATCTTGTCTACTTTGCTGCTTGGTCTGGCCAAGTGGATGAGACTAGAATTTTCAGATCTTGTTTTAGTTTGGATGGAAAAAATGCTGTCTTGTTTTTATTTATTCATTTTTAATGTGAAATTATTTCTAAAGAAATGTTAATAGTGCACTTGATCTCTGAGATGAAGACTTTGACCAGTAGCGTAAGGCAAGTCCTGGCATTCAGAGAGCACTGTGTGTGTTTGCTCTGTAAAGTGTTACTGCCAGTGAAGGCTTTGTGTCTTCTTATACTTTCAGATAAGAGATTTTCTCCCTTGGTTAGTTTAAACCACCACTTCTTGATGAAAATGATACAGAGGTACTGAGCGTTTTGATCCCATCTCGAAACTGTGTTAAGCTATAATTTGTGTGTGAAGAGTGCTGCTTGCTAATAGCAGGGGTCTCCTTTGAGTTTCCCTAGGTGCGGTTGCTGAGGTGGAAGGGAGACTGACAGCAAGTGATGGCAAAGCTTGGGATGGCAGGAGGAAAGGGCGCTGCCCACTGGACGGGTCTGCACCTGAACCTCGGTGTGACTTCTGAACACGTTCTCCCATGAGCCTCAATTTTTACAGTTAAAGCCTGGTATTTTAAGCTATTGTTTGTGGAAGGAGATTATTTTCTTTTTCTGTGGCTGCCTGGGTAGAAGGTGTTCACCTGGTAATTTATTTGCTCATTGGATTAGTTTAGAGAAAGTATAGGGAGGTACCTCTGAACCCACTCATCGGCACTTGCCAAGGAGGGACTTTGTTGGCCCCTTGGGTGCCCGAGCAGCTTTTTTATGATGGAATTGCTGTGCTTCTGGTCCTGTTAGGGACTGAACTGAACACTGACATGACCTTTTTTATGGAAAGCAAGGTAACCCACAGGTTTTTTTCTTTTCCTCCCTATTAACTGGCTTAGGACTGTAATGAACTTCTGAGCTCCAGCAGTGGAGATGGTCTGTGAGAAGGAACTGAAATACGACTGTGCCGCTGTGAGCAAGGAGAAACTGAGCAGGCACTGTTCTGAACGTCCTAGCTTTAGCTGCCAGCGTGGTGAATAAATGCAGCTCCTTACAGCTTCCTGACGGGAGTGCTGGGGATAAGCAGCATAAAGCCTCTTCCACTTTGATTGATGCTTGCCATACATACACTTAGGAGTTCAGGGCACTGTATTATCCTGCTAACATCATTATAAGATGGTACAAAGAAGAGAATTAAATAATGATGTAATCCTAGTAGGGAGATGTGGGCACTCCAATGTCTTTGTGCTTTGTGGATAGAAATCCCTATATTTACAGTTGTTATTAGATTGATAGATGTTTTTCCATTGTAACATTTCTGCGTTTACTGACTGTTCTTTTGCAGGAAGGTGTTTTTTTTTTTTTTTTGATAAACTGGACAGAAAATGCTGTCTTTGTAGTTTAACATGTCATATGGGAAGAAAAATCTGAAGAGGCAGAGCTAATGCTCTTTCTTGGGCTATTTGATACGTTACACGTTAGTGCCCTGCAGAACAGTTTTTAGCACGTGCTTTAGTGAAACCATTAACGTTAGGGATGGAGCAAATTTTAGCAATCTTTTTCTTGAAGTCAGTCTAGGAAACTACTCTCAGAGAAGGCAGATCAACGGAGAAAGGGGTTTTATGTTATGAAATGGTTAATGATGACAGGACCAGAAGAAGCTCATCTGTAACGTTTAGCCTGCACATCTGCAAGGCACACCTACTTTGCAGTCCTTGCCTATGTATGCCTGTGTTCCTTATGTTGTTACCTATCCGAGTAACATTGTGCAAATCAATGTTGTTTGGGGTCCTGCGATTGCCAGCAATGAACTGGAGCGGTGTTGTGTCCACTCTGCTGTTATTCAATCAAAGCTGGTGAGAATCTGGCATACTCGAAAATCCTTCGTGCTGCTTGTGGACATCCCTTGGCTGGCTGGGTGTGGGATTATCCATTCCCATGCTCTTGGCCACTTCACCCCCAGCTCCACATTAAGTACTTGGTTTTAGTTAATGGGCTATTAAATTAATCAGTTAGTCTGGCTAGCCTGATCTCTCTCCTGGTTACCCGCATGGAGTTAGTTCTGTCATTGCTCTCCTAGTCCGACCCTGGGGGTCACCTGAGGAGTGTGAATGTCCTCAGCTCTGGACTCTGCTTTTCAGGTTTCCTCTGGCAGATGTTGAGCTGGTTTCTGTTGGGATTCAGTCAGCACCAGGCTCTGCTTATCAAAAAGAGTCCTCAAAAGACGCTGGATGGATTACCCCAGAGCTCTGCAAAAACCTCCACCTTGGGGCTAAGGATGGTTAAACTCTCCCTACTGCATGGTCAGGCAAGGAAATGTTGAACAAGACTTAAAGAAAAGATGCTGATGGAAACTGAAAGTGTATGTAGGTCTGGCATTTGGATTGGCATCACGGATCTCTAGAATTACTGGGCTGAGGGAGTATTTTTAACGTTGAGGGAATGGCATGGGGAGTTTGTCATGATGTAAGCAAATGTGACTGTTGGATCCCTCAGGTTAGGGAGGATGGAGCTGAATATTCACCAGAACTTAAAGTAAGTAGGATGCAATATATTTTTTTTTTTTTTTCATAGTTTCTCATGAACATTTCCTGGTGAGCAGTGAAGAAAAGTAATCGGCTTCTGGCACCATGGGAAGCCAGGATCCTACCATAGGGAAACAGAATGAGCACAAACCTGCATCAGGTGAACCCTCACCGAGGCTGCCTGGTGGCATGTGCCTCCTTGGGGTAGTTGTCGGTTCAATTACCTTGAAGAATAATAGCAAAATCACGTAGCAGTTTGATTTGTGTACCAACAAGGATTTGCCTTATGAATGGCAACGTGGAAGCCTTGTAAAACTCTGTCAATTGGGAATGAAGTAGCTTTTTGTATGTGTGTAAACTACTATATAATAGCAATAGCATTTTTGCACTTCCCCTTACCTTACTAGGACATCAGGTGCCCTGTGTATTTTGGGCATCTTGTATTTCAAACCTGAATGTACTGTGCTCTGAAGTTCTTTGGACTTACTGGATTTCACTTCTGACTTCTCCTTTTCCACTTGTACTTTCCAAAAAATGCTCACTACAAGTTTATTGAAATGGAAATTGCATACAAGTGCAAGCAGAAAGCATATTTCTTGCAGCTTGTTCTCAAAGTCAACATTTCTGAGATCCACTTTATCTGTGCTTGGTTTCACCGTGCTGCATGGAGCAGTAGCTGCAAGTAACCTGGGCCTTTGCTTATTGCCGGGTTGTGTGACCAGGATGTGATTCACCTGATTACATCTTTTTTTAAAGGAAATTGAATGCAATACTACCCCCCACATTTTGAATGAACACTGAGTCTTGAGTCACTTGTTCTCCTTTTCTAAATGGAAAAGCCAGGATCCCTGCTGCTTTTCATTCTCTGTCTGGTTGTTTGCAGGCTGAGATCTTTGCTGTAAACCCCTGTAGACAATCAGCCTGCTGTGCTCTTCCCTGAGCCGCTGTGCTCCTGACATCTGTAAGACAGCCCCTAGGTAATAGCCATGGCTAGGTACAAATCCGATAAAATCCTCTCTCCTTTGAACAGACAGGAGGGCTCCTGCTGGCTATGGGATGGTACCTGGTGCCTCCCCAGGTTTTCTTCAGGCTCTCTTTATACAGCAGCTCTTGCACCTCAAAGAGGTAGAAATAGAGGAGGAACAAACTAAATGATGCTAGTGCCGTAGGCCAGTGGAATATCTAAGCAATGCAGGGTTTGTTCCTTTGGGCAGAGCTTGTTATGGTTGTAGCAATGCTGTGTTAATGCAGGAGTTGACTCTTCCGATTCTTGGGGCGCACCTGTGGGGCAGCAGTGGTGGGAGGTGACAGCTTGTCCTTTACTGGGGGGTCTACTGCAGGCCACCTGATCAAGGGGATGGAGAAGCACTCTTTACTTGTGTAGGTAATGATAGGACAATGGGGAATGGTTTTAAGCTAAAAGAGGGGAGATTTAGATTAGAGGTTAGGAGGAAATTTTTCACTCAGAGGGTGGTGAGGCACTGGCACAAGCTGCCCAGAGATGTTGTGGATGCCCCATCCCTGGAGGTGTTTAAGACCTGGTTAGGTGAGGCCCTGGGCAACCTGATCTAGTGGGTGGCGTCCCTGCCCATGGCAGTGGGGTTAGAACTGGGTGATTTTTGAGGGCCCTTCCAACACAGGCCCTTCTATGATTCTGCCTCTTTACAGGTCAGTGGTGTGCGAGTAGTAGAAAGAAGCTTTGATCTGTGTTTGGAACACATTTCCCCCCGCCGTCCCCCCCAGCAAATCCTATGATGCAGAACCCTTCCTGACTTTGTTAACACGTGGTGTTGTGATGTGTCTGAGGGAAACAGTTTTGCAGTAGTGCTTGATGTTGTGTTTTCACCGTAACTGTGTTTCCTCCTTACTCTCCTCACCATTCTTCTCATTCCCCAAATCATTTTGCAGGAGATTTTTCCTGGTCACTCAAGTGACCTTAGCCAAGCTGCTTCCTTTCTTTGTGCTTTAGTTTCCCCAGCTGTAAAATGAGGATAAAGAGACCTGCTTTCCTTTGTCAAGCACTTAGTGAAGTGTTTATGAAATGTGCTATTAAAAGGCTTTCTATGTATAACTTCTATACAAATAGCAGTTGTCCAAGTTTATTTGAATTACTCTATTAAAGTCTGAGGTTCTGAACATCCTTTTGTTTTTGAAAGAGGATGTTATGCAGTAAAAATGCTCAGAATATGCATCTATTGATTGTTGCTGATAAGTTTATGGGTATTAAAGCATTAAATATAATCGCTGCCTGTTATCAGCCATTCTGGTGTCTTTGGAAGCTGCAAGTGGTTTGCATGGGTAGGGCCCCTGATTACCTCGGAGCGATCAATAAAAGGTTTTCAGCAGAGGCTTTTATTGCCACGTGGTTAAAATGTTCTTCCTGTGTATCCTGTCCATGATGACTTCAGCTCTAGGAGAAAGCTATAACAATCCCTTGGTGAGGTAACTGGATTACACAAATACTCGGGCATTATGTTGAGGTAGATGCTGCCACTTTGCTTTTTAACTCCTTTCTATCACCTGACTGTGCTGCCTTACACTGGGAGGGTTTTCTTGCTTGATCCTGGAGTTACAGTCCTGAAATAACTCAAAATTATTCCATTTGAATTTAGGATTTCATTACCCACCGACAGTACGGTGGCATACATAGCTTGTCTTTATGAGTGGCTGAGCAGCAGCTTTCCTTTTGTTTTGCAGACAGTTTCCATCCTGGAGCAGAGACTGACACTTACAGAGGACAAGCTGAAGGAGTGCCTGGAGAACCAGCAGAAAATTATTCAGAACAAAGCGAACTGATTTTGTGAGAAAGGAGCAGAGATGGAGGCTCTTGGAGGTTTGCAGTGGTTTGTGTTCTTAACAGACTGTGTGTGACTTTAATGATTTTGAGAGCAGTCAATTTTTAATTGGTATGTACAGTTATTGTATCTGTAAATACAAAACTTTGTTACTTTACTAGAATAAAAGGAAGATTTTATTTGTAAGACTGAATGATGATTGTGATTTCTTGTGTCTTCCAGATACTGTAACAACCAGCTAGAAAGGCTGCATCTATTCTGCCTTAGCTGCTGCTGAGTTAACCTTAAAATGTTTAAGCATCCTAGAGCTGTCAATGTCTGGCCCAGGCCATTAGGCTTGTTGCTGGCTGTATGTTGCAGGAGCTCCCAGGATATCCTGGCCAGTGGGAGTTCAGCTCTGTTCCCAAGTCAGAGCAAGTGATATCCTGGTGCAACTCGCACCTGTCGAAGGGTCTGTCCCACCAAGTCCCACACGGTGCCTGGCAAATCTGACAAAGTGGATCAGATCCTGGATCTGTGTAGAGGCTTTTCCGGTGGAAGGATTTAACCTGCTCCCTCATGCAGTGTGTGAAAAATGGTTTGCTGAGCTGAGGCTGGAGGAAAGGTCCTAGCTCTACTAGATCAGATTTCAGAGTGGATTGCCAAGCAGCTTTTGCTTTGTGTTTGTCCACTTCTTAAATTAAAGGCAGGGAGAGAAAAGGCAACCAAATAGCAGCATGCTTACTGCAGTTGTAAACCTTCCCTCTTCTCACATTGGACTGTCTTTAATTTTCAGTCATTTTGCAGATGTTTTCGCAGTTGAATAGCTCATCACTCACCTACACTGTCACCCTGCTCCTCGCATCACACCTCTAAGACTTTTTCAAGGCTTTAGCAGGTGTTCAATATGTAGCCGCACAAGAATTTGGACTTCGGGGAGATCCTGTTCTCCAACACCTCTTCTGCTAACGTGCACTGGAGATCTCCTTTCTTGTAATAAACTATTACGTACATTCCTGAAGAAATGAGCTGTGGGAACTTGAGCATTTCAGGGCTAATGAAACCCTCCTCCTTTACCATCTTTCTGACCATTTAAAAGAGGGAATTTGCCTCAATGCATGCCCTTGGCTGGCACAGCAGGCTCCAGTGCTTCCAAAGCCCCCATCTCCAGATGTGCCATGGACATTTCAGATGCTTGCTGGAGACCCGGCTGGCATTCTTATTTCACACAGGGCTTAGCAGATCTTAAGGCCAGACCTTTTTTTTTTTTTTGCACCTGTTCCTGTTGCAGGCTGTGTCTGCCTGTACTGCATCTGGATGGTGTTAATCTTCTTGTCCCATCTGGATGAAGCTGTTTGCATTCCCTTGTCATCACTGGGTAGCTTCTGGTCTCCTTCCATTCTGGTACTTTCCACCTCTCTAAGCCTTGTTGGCATCATCACAGTATTTCACTCTTTCATTTGCAGGAAGATGAGGGCTTTCTCATTTCCATGCTTATTGGGTGGATTAGAAAGCTGAGTTTCTCTCTGCTCCACCACAGACTGTTTGTTTTCTGTCTCTAAGCTCCCACTCTGATAAATTATTATTTTCTCTTAGATTACGCTAATGGAATCAATTCAGTGAAATTCTTCCGTGCTCTTGCTATAAGCTTTCGGAGGCTTTCTGTTGAGAGACTGACAACATTTTCATTGACATGAACTGATGTCGTGACAGGATGGGTGGGAAGGAGGGGATTCAAAGGTGCACATGGCCGGTTTTCTGCTAGAAGAAGGCCGTTCTGCCACCGAAGCAGTGACAAAAATGAGTTGTAAGAGTCTGCTTTATCAGCCTGATCCCCAGAGCTGTGGGCTGACTTTTTGGGGTGGCGGGGGGAGGGGAAGTGAAGTTTTCAAACTTCACTTCTTTTCCTTTTAATTTGTAATCTCTAATGTCTTAGAGACCACAGAAGCAATTTTCCATTCTCCCTAAAATACTATATACAACACAAATGACTTGGGCACATTTGATAAAGATGCTTTTTCCTTTCAGATGTTCTGAGTGAATCCATTTGAAAGATAACTGTGCTTGTGAAATAGAAGACGCTCAGGTGCTGAAGGGCAAGCTAATGAGATGCAGTGAAGGTTGCTTTTCTGTACTCAACCTCATAAAAGCACTCATTTGATCAATGCAATCTATTCCTGTGAAAGTAACCCACAGTGGGTGGGCATGGGGAGCTAGAAGAGGGAATCTAACAAACTTAATGGGATTTAGGTAGCAAGAGGTAATACGGAGGGAATTTCTTCTGACAGTTCTCTCCATCTCAATCATTTTTTTCCCCACATCTCAGCAATGTGCTCTTTCCCCTCATTACAGCCTCTTACCTTGAGTGGGATTTCAGGACTTAAAATGTACCAGCACTTCTAAAGAGAGGGTACTGCTTGAGAAGCAAGCAAGGTGCAGAAAACACAACACTTTACAATTATATATTGTATATATATTCAATATATTATATATATATATATATATATACAATATTATATATTGTATATATATTCTCACCCTTTAACGTTGAGCAATAACCTCAAAAATGTCTGAGGAGCCGTCATGTCCTTACGTTCCATGCTCAACTCCATGAAGCACCATGTTTCTCATGCACTGAGGACAGGATAGCATCCAGAGTGGAGGCTTCAATCTACCTTTGGTTTTACGCTCATGGTTTTTGACTTGGAAACATCTACAGCAGCTGATTTGGGAAGCTGATCATGCAGGGAGCAGTGGATCCAGCTGAGCAAGGAGGAGCACGTATGTATCTGGTCCAACATCACTTCTACACAATGCAGGGATATAACTTACCTTGAAAACTGTTTGTGATGAGCTCTGCTTGAGGAGGCTATAAAGAGTTAAAGATTTTGTTTTGGATCTCGGAGGCACACTGGAAGCCAAGTTCTTAAAAAAGTAGTTTAATTTGTTGCCATTATATTTGCCAGATGTATGACCTCACTCAACTTTTAGCAACGGTTCTTTGTGCCCAGAATGGCCCCCTGGGGAAGCAGGCTGTGCTTGAAGGCTGCTGCAAATGGCTTTTTGGCTGCTACGAGCATGGAGCATGTTAAACATAACCATGATATGCGAAAAAGTAAGAATCGTCAAACACTGCCCACTTTCCTTCCTGTCTGAGAGCTGGAATTGGACAGATATTGCAGTTTAGTTCATAACTGAATAAGCAAAAGCAGTAGAGCACTGTGGCTCTTCTGGCTGGGAATTGAGATGGCCAGGAGAATCCTCTGCCTGTATAACTGTACACGTGTTTGCCAACTAACTAGAAAATAAAATCCATCTATGATCAAAGTAGCCAGGCTTAAACTAGCCAGCCTCTTGGTATGCATCACTTATTATCTAATGTCTTTAAGGATCTACTCTTGAGCAAAATGTTTCCTGAAACACAAGTGACTAGGAAGGGAGGAAAACAAATCATTTGCAAAGGTTTGTTGCTTGTGAGGTGAAAGTGGAGCTTCGTTTCTTCCCTTGCTTTTAGAAATGGTTCATCTCCCAGTACAGTGCAAGTTCTCAAATAATGCAACCTGATCAGCAGTAGTTTCGGGAAGGAAATGTGATGGGAAAGAATGTTCACCTATTGATGCTCATCTGTGTACTTAACCTGGGTTTGGCCTGCTTTTGGAAGTTTTAAGTGCATCTCTGGGAAAGCTGGGATAATTGTCCAGCTCTGTAAGAGAACCACCATTGCAGGCAAACATCATTCTTCAATCCCCTGTTCTTCTTGTTGGTGGAGAGGAAGTAATTTATGTTTCTCTTTTAAGATGCAGGTTCTGTGGATGAAGAGCTAAAGGTTTGTTTGTAGTGTGTCAGGAGGAGAGAGGTCAGCTTGCTTCCAGAGCACATCTCTCTTACATCCTTTACCTTCTTTCTGTCCTTGTAGCACAACAGCTGGCACTGCTGGGGGATGCGTGCTGACCACCCTTCTGTTGTCTAGGGTGCATGATGCTGTCACCGAGGGCTTCAGGGCAAGGCTGCAGCCCCCTTCTTGGTGAACGAGAATGAGGTACTATTGGCCCAGCACTTTTTTTTCCCTGTCCTCCCTCCTGGAAGCCAGCTGCCTGCCAAAGGGCTTATCCCACACCAGCATGACCTGTTTTTTTGGGGAAAAAATCAAAACAAGCGCTTGAAGTTAATTGGGATCTTTGCTGAGCGAAGACCAGGGGTGCACGATGGAAGAGGAAGCTGTGGGATGATTTCAGGAGGGGTCTGAGCACCAAGAACAACTGGGGATGTTCTGGCGGAGAGTATTTCATTGCCTGTTTAGCAGCAGCTGAGACAGACTGGGTGACCACTCTTTGAGACCATTAATTTGCCATCTGTGAGGAAGTCTTTCCCCACTGACCACCTCGCTCCAGCCTTTCCCCCTCAATAACCCAATACAGCTGGAAAGCCACTGCTGTGTTGTCACCAAACAGGCGAGATGGGCACGGTGACCCAGTGCCAAAAACCTGTCATGTCTGTTTTTCACCATTTCTGCTCCCTGCAGGCATCTTCTACGCAGCCAGTAACTTGCTGCTGTCCTCTGGACACCCGTCAAGCCGAGGATATGGTTATGTTCTGCATGCTGTGATGCTTTTAGACAGCCACAGGGATGGTTTTGCAGCAGATGTCCGACAAGTAGTAGTACAAAAGTCAATCCCACTTACTCTGAGAGCTTGCTGCTGTGCAGCGTGTGTGGTTGGTGGCAGCTGCTCTTTTGGCTGATGCCTGAAAGGGTTAAGCTGAGCAGTTGCCTGGATGGAGCTCTTGAATTGCTTCACTTCCCTTCATCCACTCCCTCTGTGAGTATTTATGTAGCAGCTGTCTGGGAGCTGTTCCACCCAGACTTCCCCTCGTGTGGGCCTACAAAAACACACCGTTTTGGGCAAAGTTTCCATTGTCACCTTTACACAGCCCAGCTGAAAGCCAGAGCCAGCCTTTGGTGCTTGAAATACGCAAATCATCTGAATGGAGGAGAAACTTCCCTGCTAGCTGAAACAGGCAGATCTTACAGGCCCTCTCAGCTTCTGAGGGTGCTGAGCACCATAAGGTCCTGCAAGGAGGAGAAACTCCTTGTGATGTGTTGCGGGCCGGGGGGTGGTCGTTGCTTCTCCCCTTTTGTGAATCCACTCCGCCATGTGTAGATGCTTGGTCCATGCAATGAGGAAGGCTGCCTCAGGGGTCAGCAGCCAGATGGTTTTCATCCTATGAAAGCCTAGAAATATCCTTTTTCCTTCTATCTTCTCTGAAAGACTGTGGTTGCTTCAGAGGATGTTGTTGCTTTCGTCCTGGGGCAATAGACATGCTTTTCCGTTTCAGTGTCGTCTGATGCAGGCCTGTGGCTGGGGAAGGCCCCTGCTGCACGTTGGGCTCACCAGGTAAGAGCTTTCTCCAGGAGTCAGGGACTAACGCTGCTCTGCTCTCTTGTGAGCAGACAGTGCAGCCAAGATAGGGGCGACGGTGCCGTTGTGCAAGCTCTGAATGCTGTTTCCATATACTACTAATTGTGGCTGAGGCAGAGGTGTGTGACATCTCACCACCTAAGGATCGGTGGCCCAGGAGCAGCATCCAGTGCTCAGCTCCCCTGCAGCCAGCGGGACGCAGCGGTGGTGCAGTCCCCGGCCAAGGCCCGCGGTCTGATGCAGCAGGAGAAGCAGCGTGGCAGCCTCTTGGGCTTCCCACAGAGGAAAGCTCAGCAGAGCCTGCGGGTCCACTGGCTCCTGCTGTGGTTGAAAGTTTCATCTGGCTTAATCACAGATCCTTGGATAGATGTGGGGAAAGAGAGGGCAGGCTTTGGTTTTGCAGCTGTACATCAGTTTCGCTTCTGTGGCATTTCATCCGTCTTGCATCTGCCGGCGGTGGTGGTGACAGAGTTTAAGAAACCAGTCCCCAAGGCAGCTTCAAATACAGCTAATGCAGTAAGGTCAAGAGGGTGATTGGATTTGGATTCTGCTTTTGAGGTCTTAGGGAACGGCTGTTAGACTTGGAGAAGCTTTGCAAAGCTCCCCCTCCGTTTACTGTCTCTGTTTCTGTGGCTTTTCACACTGGCTGCAGATGCAGTCCCTGGTAGGGTGATGTTTTCTGATACAGAGATGGAGCAAAGCAAGGGGCTGGGGTGGAGATGGCACAATCGTGCTCTCAAACTGTTCTCCCCAGGTATCTCCCTGGTTGTGGTCCAGAGCAGTGGTGGCACAGCTGGAGAGCAGCTGGCTAAAATAAAACTATAGAGAGTGGGGGATGTACGGGAACGAAAGCTCTTGAAATGGGCCCCAGTGGCAGACTAAGATCCCGTGTGTGTGGTGGAGAGGCAGGATTTGGGAGAGCTCCAGCTGCACTTGTAATGGAGCTGATCTCTTCAGTCCCAGGCCCAGGGAGAGCAGTACAACAGTGACAAAATGCTGCGGGTGCTTCCACAGCTGGTTGTGCCTCTTGCGAGCAGAAACCCCCCAGGGGAGCTCTCAGCTCCGTGTTAAGCCTTGTTGTCCACACACATGGCCCCCTCCCCACCCCACTGACATTCTGTGTTAAGAGACAGACATGCTTAGGGTGTTCGAGTGTCTCGGTCCGCTTCCTGGGAAGCGTTTTCCTGTGAGAAATGTGGGCTACAAACCTGCAGGCCTGTAGAGCAAGACCCCTCAAGGTGACCTACTGGAATACGGCTGCACCTGCGTGCTGCTAAGTTGATTAAGAAATATCTTTAATGCTACTTCATCTTCTGCTTAAAGATCGATGTGTGCCTGCTGGGTTATTTTTTTTTGTAGATCCTGTTGGTTTCCTAAGGGAGAAGCTATTTGACTTGTGTCTTTACATGATGTATTTCTTTCCTTTGCTCTATTATTTATGAAATCAATGGACCTTAAAAAGGAACATTTGCTGCAAAGTGTCTGGAGCAAGGTGTGCTTAATGAGAATATGAAAACATGCCTGCTGGCACGGCCTTTCCCATCAGTCAAGCATCCATGCCAGGGAGGAGCTCACCTGAGCACAAAGGAGAGGTTTGTCCATGAGCTCAGTGCCTGGACAGCAACCCAGGCGATGGGGGCAGAAGCAGAAATTCTTGCCTGAGTGCCTGCAGGTCCTGCAGGGAAGCAGCGGCAGGAATAGGTTGGGCCGTGGGATTGGTCTTCTGAATTTGGCGGCCCAGGTGGGAGAGGGGAGGCATGGTCCAGACAAGGTGCTACTGAGGATGCTGGAAATTCTTGAGATGCCTTTCACCAGTGCTGTGTTGGTGGCATTGAGCACACTCGTTTTGCTCTGAAGAATACATGGTGGTCCACAGGGCTGCTTAGTCTGATTTTTGGAGTGCCAGCCCTGTACAGCACCCTGCACAAGATGGAACAAAGCTCATCTATGCCATGACTGCCCAGGCTGTAATTTCCTAATACACCTGCAACAGCCCTTTTCTTTCTTTTTTTTTTTTTTTTTTTTGCCTGGTGGGACGCCAGAGGTCCCTTTAACTTTAGTATCCCGAGCCCCAAACTGGCCGTCAGCTTCCCCAGCCATGGCTTTACCTCAGCTGTTGCAGCTGCACTGCTGTGAGCTGGAGAAGGGGTCTGAAACTGCAGCTTGGCTTGGGCACGGTCACAAGCTGGTGTTGGCAAGAGCCAGCTGTTAACCATGCTCTGCTGACTCCAGGCATTAACAGCCCAGCACTGAAGCTATATATATATATATTTTTTTATAAAGGAACCAAAAACAACAGAAGAAACAGCTTCTGAGCCAGCCAGTAGTGCGTTCCTTCAATGCCTGTTCAGGATGCAGATAGAGGCATCGTCTGCAGGACCAGGAGGAGCGTGGGGATGAACTTGCCCCATATTTCTACCAGGTAGTAAATTGAGGAATCTGGGCACCGGGTAACAAACCTCTCCAACTTGAAATGTAGAAGAGAAGTAATGAGGGTGGAGTGGGGAGCAGCACCATGGGGAAACCCCAGCTCTGTGCTGCTCCCCACTGCAGGATTTCTCCACGATAGCATCTCCAGACAGAGCTGCAGAGCTCTGTGCCAACAACCCCTCCGGCGCCCACGTACCCAGCAACGATTGCCTGGTTGCAGTTATCTCCATCACCTCCCCAGCGCTGCAAAAGGCAGCCAAGGTTGATGCTGGCTAATTCAGAGATGACTTGACGTTCCCATGCTGTGGGTGAGGATTTGGCCACAGCAACCAGCTCTGCAGGGCTCTGGTGTGTGGCCAGCTCTTCTGCCACCTCTGAAAATTTGTTGCCTCAATTAACTGCCTGCTTTGCCTACACTACTGTTAACCTTGCTGCCTGCTTGTTAACAAATGCAGCAATGTTTAAGGTAGTGAAATGCTTGATGGAAGGCTTGAGGTTGGTGCTGAATCAATCCCTGAGCTGGGAATGGATCCACTTGCTTTATTTCAAGAAACGAAGTGAGCAGGTCTCTGGCTCTGCTCCCTTTTTCTCACCCGTCAGGTGGCGATGCTTCATTTCCCTGCGGCTGGTGGGTTTCCCTGTGCTCCCTGCCCTTTGCTCTGAGCAAACTTGTCTCAGAGGTTACATTCTTCACTACAATTACCCCGCCTCATTGCTAGGCTTCCTTTGTTGCCAGGTCTCAGAGGAGAAGCAAAGATTAAAGAGAGCAGAGATGATTATATTTAATAGCGATGAAAATTGGCACGGGGGTTGGGGGCTGTTTCCCTTCCCTCGCTTCCACCTCTTGAAGTTTGGAGGCAGCTTGAAATCGCATGCGACCATCTCACCCAGCTCCACTGCTGGGAGGAGAGAACCAGCGGCAAGTTTTCCCTGTGTTTGTGTTACCTGGACTTTCCATCCTGGCCCCGAGTGCTCAAGAAAGTAGCTTCACCCCCCCCACTCTTTTTAAATAAAAAGCACCTTTGCTCCTTTCTGCAAGTGAATGCTGCCCTGGCCATGGAGTGTTGAGCTGGCTGTAAGAGGCTCGCCTGCCTTTTAGGTGCAAACACCTCGCTAATTTGCAATGATGGGAAATTTGCAGCAGGAAGCTAAATGAACGGCAGCTAAAGCTGTCTTTCCTTAACTCACTGTGGCATTGCACCAGGCTTGGTCAGAGCCGACCCTCACCCTGCCTCAAGCTGCTCTAGTCCCATCCGAGGCTCTGGGGGAGACATTGCAGCTCCAGTGCTGCTCCTGCTGCTCGGGCTATGCTGGGAAAAGACTGCTGGAGGAGGAGAACTGCTTCTCAGCCTGCCTTTGTTTTGAAAGGTGCTGCTTACCCCCTGGACTTTGAGCAAGGGTTTCTGTATATCTAACAGCCTCCCTCTTTTTTACCCTCCCAACCTATCTTGGGTTTAACAGGAGGTGTCACCTTATGCCTTTAGACCATCCCAGCTGTGACACCAGCCTACCTCTGACTCCCTGGCTGTCACAGAGGATCTACACCCAGTAGAGGACTGTGACTATGGTGCCACCGATGGAGCCAGCGCGTCTGTCTTCAGTGGGGTGAGTGGCAAGGCCTGGGTAAGCGCATGCTGTGACCTTGTCAGACACCTTTATCATTTTAAGTATGATCCCTATCCCAGTATTTAATGTCCCATCCCATCCTCAAGCTAAGCTGTGATTTGCCCACGGAGACAAATGCTAGGACTCCATCCTCTCCTTTTCTTTCCAGCAAGGCTCCACCAAAAGGCACTGCTGACCTCCCCCACTATCTGTCACACCAGCGAGGAGAGGATGGAGCTGAAGGATCCCTGAACAAGCAGGTATAGTGAGACAGCCCTTGACAGAGGGGGCTTGTTGGCCATCAGACTTCCATCACCAGGCCGCAACAGCTGCATGCCCTGAGCATGTTCATCTCCTAACACAGAACAAATAAAGAAATCAGTGGGGTGGGGAAGCGCAGATGGGTGCAGAGAGCAAGACTTATTATGGAGCTAATAACCCCCAGGGGGGTTCTGCAAGGGAGAGGCACAAACAGCAAGCGCTGTGTGTCCCCAGAGCTGATTATTGAGCAAAACATTAAAGGGCAAACGGCTGTAGCTTCCCCCATGGGAGAGCATCCCATGGCAGCTGAAAGCTATCCTGGCTTTCCACAAGCCATGAAGTGCCATGGGGTTTTGGTGAGCTGTGGTTTTAGCTGGCGGAGAGTTGTAGCCTGCACAGCTCCAGGCTCCTCTGCTCAACTCTGGCTCTTGGGACCATGCAGGATGTGTGCTGGATTCCAGACCCACCAGACTGCAGCACTGGCCAAAGGTGATGGACAAAGAGTGCTCCTGGTCCTTCCAGCTCCGTTCAACTGCAGGATGGAGTCTGAGAGTGGTGTACCCAAGAGAAAGGATCTTGCTGGTCTAAGTTTATATACAATCTACAGCAGAAGGGTTTCTGGTTTGAAGATGTGAGCTAGGGCTGTGACGTGCTATAGGAGCACGTCACACCTGTCTGTAGAGGAGTTGTTGTCTGAGCCAGCCTGCAGAGAAGCTTTTGGAGGTTTTGCAGTCTTTTTCATGACTCCGTGCACACATGTTGAGGATGAGCAGCAAGGATGGGCACTCACGATGACTGGTCTGGTCTTTAGTATTTACAAAATGAAATCATCTTCTCTCTTTCACTTATTTTTCAGGCACTGCATTAATATGTGCCCTGCATAGGCCACACCTTTTCCTAGGATCTCTTTCCCACCAGCACTCCTTGTTTCATCCAGTGAGAAGCTGTTTATGGTTTAACTATTTAACAGAGGTTACTTTTTCTTTTATTTCTTGCTCTTGCTCATTTTCAGGCTGTATGGAAATTGGTCTTAAAAAAGTTTACATCGATTCTTCTGAAGTCGATTCCTTGGCACTCTGAGCATGAGTGCTATAATCTGTCTATGTCTGTCTGCATTGGTTTAGCTAATAAATCAGCTGAAATCCCTGAGGTTCACTGAAACTAGCCCCTGTATCTAAATGAAATGGTTTTTGCAAGGGATTTAATCCATTCCGTTGCACAGAGCCTGCAGTGAAGTTCTGGCTAGGGACTCTCTAGCTGTTGAGCTAGAGGACTTCAATGCCTTTTTCCCTCTGAGCCTTTTCTTTCCTTGAATTTGCATCTTGGCTGGACATAAAGCTGCTTCGTGTCCCTGCAGGACAAACTGCACCTTGTCCCTGCAGCTGATAGCGTTCAGATGGGTCCTGGGACATTTTAAGCAACATGTGGTCTGGTGGTGGTGCTGAGCAAAGTGGGAGAGAAGTGTGCTGTTCCCAGGAGGCTCTGTATTTAATTTTGTGGTCTTTGTTCCTCTCCTGAGCAGGGACGAATTCGATCAGCCTGCGCAGCCCATTGGTGAGCTACCATGTCACAGCGTGATGACGTGCTCAAAAGCTCACCACCCTCTGGTGTGACAACCAGGTTAAGTCGGAAAAAAATTCTGGGAAACAGTAGGGCTTGTCCACAGGGCTTGGTTCTGGTTTGCCTCTATGTACTGGGCTGTGGCCTCTGCTGAGAAGCAAGCCTGGCTAAATCATGTTTCTCATCACACCCTTTTGTGTGCATTTGTGGACTTGCAGGCTCTGAGGCTGGACCTGACCGTGGGTCTCACCAGTGAGCCTGCCTACCCCAAACAGTCTGCGACGGTGCTGAAACCAGTCCTCCAGCTGGGGATCCTTCACAGAGCTCCCCATGACCCTGCTGGTAGGTGTCTCAGCATCACATAGCATCACACAGGCGGTGTGTAATCACGGCGTTGTGCAAACGTCTTGGAGGTCTTAGCTGGGGCTCTGTGAGTTGGGAGTGGTAATACCCAAACCACTCCTCATGGACAGGGATCCTGACTTTCTGGAAGGTACAGTGACTTGCTTAAGACCATGTAACCCAGCTCTGTCTGCGTGCGGTCACACTACAGCCTCCAGCATGGATGCACAGACCCACAGTTTCTTTAAGCTGGCTGACATGGGTGCTGCCGGCACTGGAAGTGCAGCATGACCAGACCATCTGGCTGTTCTGCCACAATCTCAACTGACTTTTGCAGCCAGTGTTAAGCTCTGCTACAATATCTGAACTGGTGAAAGGCTGAGCCAAGATCGGCATCTGTGTTCTGATTCCATCTGGCCAGGCCATCCCATACTATCCTTATTATAACTGCCTTCTGGAAGACACCATGGCGTTTGGGCAATGGATGGAGACACGGTGCTTCAGGGAGAGTTTGGTTTGGGTCTGGACTCCCTGTCTTGAGCTGGAGCTGGTGAGCTGAGTCCTGAAGATCCAGGTCATTTCCTCCTATAGGTAGGGATAATATTTCTATCATTGTGTTGGTGTAAAAGTCAAAACCAAGTGAGCAGAACCTGCTGAGCAGAGGCAATTCTGAAAGACCTGCAAGTGTCCAAAAGCTACAAAGTAGTCCGTGCTGTGGATGTGGGTGATGATCTCCTCTCTTCTGTCCAAGAGGCGGAAATGATGGTCAAGGTTGGGGTTGCTGAGAGTGAGCTGTTCTCAGAGGCTGCACAACAACATCCTGTAGGCGCATGGTCTTGCTCACAAAATTGCTCAAGTTTTGGTATGGGTTGCTTGAGTGCAGGCAAGCTCTAGTCCCAGCACTGAGGAGGTACCAGTGAGCAGGAGCTGTGTGAAGGCTGCTGGACACAGCCAAAGGCATTTTTGCCTTCCTCCACCCTTCCTTCCTTCAAAAAGGGAAAGTAGACAGGCTTTTGCTACATCAGGCCAAAAATGAAGAAAGCCTTGCAGAAATGGTCCCGATCCTGATCTATTATAAACCCTGATGGGGTTGTTTCTGCCTTTATATTCTGCATTAGCAGTGGCAGAAGGAGAAGAGCCAACTGAGAAGCTGGTGTTTGGTAAACAATTGGTGTGGTTTCCCCTCGTGCTGCGCAGTTTTTTAAAGGAGAATCATTTGCTGTTGCTAAACAGTGCGCAAACATGCATTTTTTTAAATCTGCTGGTGGCTGGAGCTCTGCTGCATAGTGAGTTGCCTAACGCACAGTGGGGAAATCACCTTCCAAACCCAACGCAGATAGCATACGCTGATGAGATAGCCACATGCTTGTGACAGGATCTGCGCTCGCTGGTTGTGTTACGCCTCCAGCCCTGAGTTGCACAAAGGAGATTGCTCAGGCAGTTTTATTTCCTCCTCTAAGATGCTTGGGGTGACACCCTCTCTTTCACCATGTCTTGGGGTAGCTCAGGGCATGAGGAGAATCCCATGCAATAGGTGGGAGAAGGACCAAGAGGTCTGACTGGCCACTGGGGAGCAGGAGGGTTTAGGAGGTGCATTGAACGGAGAGTCTACAAAAATTGTATGTGCTCAACACTTTCCATGATTTTGACTCGCTAATGGATAAGTGTTTGCTCACCCACCCTAGGGAAGAACTAGTTTGCTAAAGCAGCCCCAGGACTATGAACTCCAAATCAAAGGCAGATGATGTTGGTCAAGCATTGTGCATATGTTTCTGCCCTTTGCTGTGCAGCACAGCTGTAGTTCCTGTCTTAAATGCAGGGATCGGGGGTCCGTGGGGTCTGCAAACACTGACTGCATGGAGGGATGGCTCTTCCATGTGCTGTGGCTGTGGTAGCAGGAGCACCCAGCGCTGAGCAGGGACAGGGCTTTGGTAGCTTCAGATCAGGCCACTGTACTGATTGTGGAGGCAGATAGAGCTGCAGGGGAAGAACCAAAGGGAAGTGGTTATACCTTCCCTTATCTAAATGCTCTCTTATCTAAGTGTCCTCAGTTGGGTCTTCTGCAACAAAAGCTTCAGGGGTTGAGTAGAAATGTGTTTACTGCTGAGGTGTGAATGGGTTAGCAGCAGATGTCTGGCTGTGAAGAAGACCTTGCAATGGCTGGTCTTTGGTGCATGATGTTTGTGGAAAGCCTCTGGGCCTGACAGTTCCAACAATTCGCTTCCCTGGACCCTGTGCTACCAGTCTCCATACTGCCCACTGTATGCGGGTCCACAGTGGGGAGCAGATTGTGGCAGGAAGAATATGGTGAACAACGGGACAGGAGTGTGGCCCTTCAGCTTTGCCCTGGTTTTCTGGAAGTGATCTGCAGTGTTAGGAGACACTCAACTGGCCTGAACTCTCAGTGACAGGAGCCTGGTTTCACTGCAATAAGCCTGTCCTCTCCAGCTGCCTTGGTCCAGGACAGATGTCTGGTTTGCTGAAAGCCCACATAATATTTCTGTATAAACTCATTTTGACTGTCATGTTTCAGAGCCCTAAAGATTTCTGTCATTGAATATTATGACACAGCTGGATAAAATCTTTTCTCAGCTCCCTGGGTGCAGGAGCGCTGTGCACATCATGGTCATGCAAGCTCCATCAGGAACCGAGGTGGTCAGAAAGAAATATGGTCTGATAGGTACTTGAGGAACTTGGTTAAAGACAATGGTATCCTGAAAGACCAGGTTCAAGCTGCTACTTTCATGCTGAGCATGTGAGACGAGAGCAGTGGACAGCAGGAGTTTCTCCTGACCACCTCAGCTGGGTCCTTGAGGCTCAATCTTTCCATGCTCGTATTGTGTCCTGGCAGTAAGATCCTCACCCTTTGCTGTTACTGATCGTCCAGTAGTGCCCAGGAGCACTGTTGGATCAATGAAAAAACTGACAGCTCTCAGAATTGTGTCATACCCATTGCAGGTGTTAAATGAAATACCCTTCCATCAGGAAGGCGCCTGAGGAAGTGTTAAAAGTTCAGGTTATGCACAAAAATTTCCCTCTTCCTGGACCCAGATGGGTTGTGGGCAGTGCCAGGGCATGTAGCCCACTGGGCAAGGGAGAGCTAGCAGTGTGGTGGAAATAGTTACACTATTGCTTGCCCTGATTGGTTTTATTTCCTAATTTTCCCCAGATTTTGACATGTGTGGACAGAAGAGCACTGTGAAACTTTGCTGTACAAAGTGCCTTCGTTTTCCAGCTGACTCTAGATCTGATTGAAATGCTTTGGGGCAGGGGGAGTAATCAGTCACAGTTAGTGTGAATTAATTTTGAAATCTAAGTGAGGTGTAATACTCACAATCAGAAGTCAGAAAATTGACATTTGGGAAAAAAAATCAAATAATATTTTTAATGACAGAGAGAAAATTATCTGCCTTTTCTGAATACGTCTTTCTTATCGGTAGTTCTTAGCCTTCCAAAAATTCCAAATGCTTTTGTTGTTGTTGAAGCCTAACAGAAGGCTTCCTGTTGGAAAGCACTGGGGAAAATTTTTATTTCCAAAGGTGGAAATTGAGGCTGCATTTTTTCAGTGGGAAGCTTCTCAGCTCGTATTTTGTTGAAACCCATGAAGATAAGGGACAATAAATACTGAATGATCAAGCCGCTGGACATCAGAACTCACTTCCAAATCGTCAGGAAGGAGAAGGATCTTTAAACCACGCACCCTGGCTTGGCGAAGCCATTGCTGTGATGTTACCTGCTTCGGCAACGCCGTCTGTGTGCTTCCGCTCCAGCCTTGGGTGATGAAAGGACACGGTGCTTCAGTGGTGGTCCCTGCCAAGGGATGTGGCCCTGCACCATGAACACTGCGTGCTGCTGTGACCCTGGGGCTGGCAAGGAAGCTGAAGAGGATTCAGCCAGGGGCTCTCCGCTAGCGCATCAACAGGCGGCGTGGCCAGTCAAATGTGCTTGCTGCAGAGCAGTATTTTGGGTGCTGGGGCTTGTCTTCTCCCATGGGCTCCTCTGACACGTTCCCTTGTGTAGGAGATGATCTTTGTTAGCTGTGAGCCTGGTACAAGAGCTGCTGGGAGGAGGGAGGAGTTCTGAGGTCCTGTGGGACCCTGGCTTTAGCAGTTCATCACCAGCTCCTTCCCATCAAAGGCATCTTGTGGATTTCTGGGAAGGATGTAGGAAGAACTTGATGCCACTCGCAAGTCTGTGGCATCCCTCCCAGCATCAGCAAGATAAAAGCAAGGCACGGACCCCAGCGATGCCAGCCTGCCTGCCAGGATTTCTTTCTGCCCTGATATGAACTGAAGGAGCTGATAACCAGGGAGTGAGCTTCAGGCAGACAAGCAAATAGTTGCCTTCCTGTCACACACAGGCTGTCTGTTTAGACTGTACAGGGAACTGCAGAAATCATCACTGGAATTTTTCTGCATTAGTTTTGGTTTGTCTGAAGTCTGGGTGGGGCCCCAGACTTCAGGAGCCCGGTGAATAGCAGCAGATCACTAAAGGTTGCATAGAGCTGTTAAGATTAATATTTGCTGAGAGCTTTAGTAGACCCTGCAAAGGAAGGTGCCCTTTTGAAGGACAGTGGGCGGCTGGGCCTCCCGCTGGGGGCATCTCCAGGAACAGGGAAAGGGCCCTGGCCTGGAGCCAGAGGCCTGGCGCTGGGGACAAGCACAGTGAAGAGGTTGTGTCCCCTGCTGGGGTTTGAGATGTGACCATGCACCCCTGAAAAGTCAGCGGTGAATAATTTACCAGCTGTGTCGGACTTGCCCACTTGTCACTTGGTCCCCTCTGTTTCCACTGCTTGTCTCTTACCTTTCCTGGTCTCTCAGCCTGGTTCTTCTCTTTCCACACATTGTCCTCTCTGTGGTTGCTGCTCTCCCCCCCTCCCCAGTTTTCCATACCTGCTCTGTAGCCTTTTTCCTGCCAGCATGCTGGTCTCTTAGTTCTGGGTTTGTTTTCTTCCCCAGTGGAATTGATCCCTGAAGCAGTGCTCTTCTTGTGAACTCACTTATCCTCATTCAAGTGGTCCTTTCATCCTCGTTGCTTTCTTCCTTTCCCTCCATGTGAAAGAGAGATGCTCAGGTTTTGCTTTATCGCTTACTTAAGCCCCAAGACAGGGGAGCTTGTCCTGATGTGATCCTTTGACACAGGGAGCATACACAAATGGAGGGACAAAAGTATTCATTGCCAAAGTAACCAGGGAAATGGAGAACACCTGCATGACTCAAGCCCTTTTGGTGGTGGTCCCAAGGGACTCTGTACAGGAGAAAAAAAAAGTCTCCTTTGGTTTAGGAGGGGTTTTTCCTCCCTGTTTGAGGCTGGGCAGTGCTGTAGGAGCGTGCCCTTGTGTGCTAGTGGGGAATTCTTGGAGGAAGAGGGTGAAGACCCAGGAGGAGCTCTGCCAGCGAGAGCTGGTCCCCTGGCTCTGCCAGCAGCCCCCACTGGGGTCGGGCACTGTTCATCTCTGCAGGGATGGCCCCAGCTCCCTGCTCAGCCCCAGCCACTGCTGTGGGGTTCGGGTGTCCTGGAGCATCCCACGCCTCAGCACCTCTCTGCTGGCCGCAGCCGGTCCTTTACTTTGTGTTGTCTTCTCTCTGGGTGTGCGATCAGTGAATGAGATCGTTTCCCAGGAAATCTCTTTTGGGTAAGCCAGCCCTCTGCAGCGCGGTATTTATTTTGCAGGATTGATGCATCGTGCGCTTTTCTCTCCTGCTAATTCAAGCAAACTCATACAAATAATGCTGCTTTTATATGCCCAGGTCCAGGCTACACTCAAAGCCTATTCTTGCCATGACTCACTCATGGGCAAGCCCTGGAGAAAGTAGATGTGGTAATTCAGTTGCAGGTCCCATCTTTTTCTCACAGCCCTGTGGTCAACAGGCTTTGTCAGATGGGCTCTGGTGAGGAGCAAGTTCCTCTGAGCAGGAGGCTTGCATCAGCCGAGTGCCTGCTGCTACCCCTCCTATCCTGCTCCAGCCCTGCCGGAGGGGTGCTGCCCTGGGGAGGAGGTGGGGGGACTCATTCCCACTGCTGGGTCTCTGTGGAGGAGTCTGTTAAAAGGAAGTGCATTTGTGCATTGTAGCTTTTTTATTTTTTTTTATTTTTTTTCTTGATGTCTTGAAGCTTGGTAAAGCTTTCTGTGAGGGTAAATTTTGGTGGCTGAAAATTTTGTAGCTTAAAAAATGTTCATTTTTCTGTTATCCTCTTTCCTGTTTTCTCCCGTCTTTCCTTTCTGTATCCTCCTTTTTATATTTTAAACCTCAAAATAAAGAAAAATCCGTATTTAAGGAAAAAAATACAGAGGACTGAAGAGTGGAATCCAATTTGACAAATAAATAATCTCAGAAAAGCCTCAGTTATTTTATTTTTTCAAGGCAGCTGGTGGACTACTAGCATGATTTGCTGCTATAAATACTGGTCAGGTTCTTTCAACTCTTCTGAAGGCAAATGAGAAGCAGTTGCCAGGTTTGCTTGGTATTGCATGTCTTGGATGATGAAAGGGCCAAAGCTACTGGAAGATCTGTAATTGCGAGCGGGGTGCTCAGCCGTGTGGTCTGGCAGCCCAAGCTGCTGGGTGCAGCAGCGAGGCATGTGCTTGATGTGGGATCTACCTTCACCACGCTTTCTACCTGCCAAACCCCAGCCTGGGAGATAAATAACTCTGGCTGGCACCAGCACGGGATGTTAAAAGCGCTCCTGCCCAGACAGAGAAATCAGCCTCGGTGAGGTGGCGCCAGGCGCACCTCCAGGCCAGCTCCTGCCAGGGCTGAGGGGCCTGCAGCCCCGGCGCTTCCCGCTGCTGGCAGGGCACCAGCGTGGTGCTGCTGTGCCTTGCTGTGCTTTCAGGGGCGGGGTGTGCGACCATGCCTGCTGCCTCTGGGGGCCAAACCTTGCCTTTGGGCTTCTCTCCAACCCTGCCCAGCACGGGGCTTGAGCTGTGCGTATCTCCTCCAGACAGAAGAGATAAGCACGGTCTTCCTGGGTCCGACTGGAAGCATCTCAGCACATCGTCCTGCTTCCAACAGCAACTCTGAAGGGATGCCATGGGGTTAAGAGAAGAACCGGGGCATGCGTAGATCTGTCCTTCCCCTGCATGCAGCCCTGAGTAAGCTGTGATTTAAGCTACACTTCCCAAGCTGGATGGTTCCTGATCTTTCACTGGCCAACTGGCTGGACAAAGCCTTGAAGGAACCAAGTGCTTGGGAATAGTTTTGTGAACTAGAAATATCCAGGGACATTTGCCACTTAACTTACCCTAGGGACACTAATGACTTTCTGGTGGAGCCAATTAAGTAGGTACATTGATAATGACACAGTTCGAGCATTGCATTGCTACTGAGAGAAACACCAAGTGGTCACTGATCCTTCTGGGGTATGCGCCGTTGGTACTGTGCCAGGGCTCAGACAGCTGGGAAATCTTCTCATCCCCCATCTGAGAGGGTTTTGCTGTTGATTGTTTGTTTGTTTAATTTTTATCTTAGTGACTTGACCAAGGGGGTCCTCCTGCAGCACTGCCTCCCGTGTGTGTCCAGCCGTGCCGCAGCGTGCCCCCGGAGCATCGCAGCTCTCTCGTGGCAACAGCACGTGTGCAGTGCACTGCAGGCAGGCTGCAGCTGCTTCCCTGTGTGCGCAGGCAGGAAAGGAGTTTTCTGAGGTAAGAGCACAAACAACTGGCAGAGCAGCATTTTGGCTCAGGGAAAGCAGATTTTCCAGTGGCTAGGGATGCGTTTTGTGCCGTGCTAGAAGTGCTAATGATGATGGTTCGAGTACGATTGGATCTTGGGATCTTGTTTTGCTCTGCCAGGATGTCTTACAAGCTTGTCTTAGGAGCTAAATTTAAAGGGTGATTGTCCAGAAAGGGCTACAGAGCAGGTCTCTGAAGTCTCTGCCTGTCCTATGGGCATTAACATTGTTTGTATGTTTTCTTAGAAGTGGTTTTAAGGGTTACTGTGGGATCCAGTCTCAGCCTGGAGTCTGCTTCTGGGATGGCTGTTTTTCAAGGGCAGAACACGAACAGCCAGGCTGTAGGCAGAGCTCATGCACAGCCCTTGAGTTTGAGCTCCTGAGAGCAAGATCTGGGCAGGACTATGCTTTGCCTGGGCCAGTGATGAAGATGAAGCTATGCTTGTTCATTTGCCGTGGTCAGCCCAGAACTGCTCTGTTAGTTCTCAGCAGGGTTATTAGCATCCTTCAAGCTGACTTTGAGGAAAAAGGAAAGGTTTATTTGCTCTGCAAATCCTAATCCATGCAGCTCTCCCTCCATCACTCTTTCACCATGTCTTTGCTTGGGCAAGCAGGGTAGACCTAAGGATCCTTCTTTTGTGGTAGACCTAAGGATCCTTGGACCAAAGGACCCTGTTCCCTCTGTGCAGGTACCAGGGGCTACGTGGCATGGCAAATGACGCCCTTGCAACATCCTGATGTCTCCTACTCTGGAGCATGTGTTGCAGTCCAAAGGCATCCATTTGGTATCTCTTGAAGCCTCTAAGCGAGGCTGTGATGGGACTGCTGCTTGTAGTTGTGGTTGATGGCAGGTCCAACTTGATGGACGGATGTGGTCCAACTTGACTCTCCCTGGAGAATTCAGTGAGGGATTTGGAAGCATACTTTCTACTTTATACCTAAATCGTACAAAAGACTGGTGGGATTTAGGTGCTATGTGACTTTTGGAGGACTGAGCATCTGAGCTGTCCTGAAGTAGGAGTGGGGACACCGAGGGGACATTGCTGCTTTCTGAGGGCACCAAACACATCTCAGCGAGGTTTCTTTGGTGTTTCCCCACTTAGTAACATCAAAGGAGGCTGCTGGTGGAAACGAATAAAGACCTCATCGTGGGAGAGTGGTGGGAGCCCTGGCCAAGGGAAACTTGCCTGCTTGGCTCCTATCGGGCTGGCAGAGCCGGCTCGTCCCAAGCGCGAAGCGTACAGCTGTGCTAACCTGTCCCTGGGCAGCATAATTACAGGAGGAGGATGGGGCTGATGGCTTACAGAGAGAGCTAGAAATTAGGGCATGCAGTGGTGGGGTATCACTGCTCAAGGGAGGTTTCAGGGAAGGATTCTTGATTGGTTAAAAAAAAATAAAGAAGTCGAGGGTACTGGCAAATGCCACAGAGGTTTGTAGCCTGCATGTGCATTTTTGGGTAGTGCACCAACTTGCCCAGCCTGTGAAACGCCGGGGGCAGCTGCAGCATCTCCCTTGCAGGAGGTTCAGAGCATCCTCTTGGCTCAGCTGAGCCTGGCTGGCTCTCAGCAGTCTGTCACCCAAGCATGAAATTCCTTCTCTGGAAGTCTAACATTCATGCAGGAGGCCGTCTGCTCCCCGTTTTGGCATGAGAGTTGTTGCTGTTACCTCTGGAATTTGGTTGAAAATCATTTGGTATTTAGGTGTGTTTGGTTTGCAGGAGCTTGGAGGCTCCTTAAAGAACATCTCTAAAGCATGTGTTACTACACACAGCCTTCATGGTACGTGTTTTCTCTCCAAAGGTCCAGGACACGTGAGGAGACCTTCCAAAGCTGTCCTTCCCTGGCCAGCCAAATAAATACAGCCAGGCAGCCGCAAATGGCCACGTTCACAAACGTCTCCTCCCTTGTTGGCAGAGCATCTGCAAACAGATCCGCAACTATCTCGGACTTGGTCATGATGGAAAGTCGCTCAGTGGAAGTTTATTCACAAGTTACACTTTCTCCTGTGTTTGGAAGCCAAATGACCAACTTGCAGCTTTGCTGTGGTCAATGACGTGGCTTTGGTCCCCAGCCTGAAGGAATGCCACTTGTCTCTTAGCTGGAGATGGGAAGGAGAGAAGCTAAATCTGACACCGGAGAGTCATAAGCCCACATGATGAGTTTCAGCTGCTACTGAAACCTGGTGGCATGAATGTGAACGCAAAGAGGTATGCTACTTATTTTTAAATCGCTTCTTGAATATTTCCACCACCAATATGTCTCCACTGCTAATATACAGTCTTCAAGGATCAAGTATAAGTATATATCAAGTATAAGTTTTGGCAACTTTTCTAGAGCACGAGGAGCCAGGACCTCTGCAATCCAGCTTTCCTTTTTTTTTTTTTTTTTTCCTGCATCTTTTCAATAAGTTTCCCCCCTCTGCTATGGAAATTAGAAAGTAGAGCATGAAGATGCTAAAAAGACTAAAATGTCTTGCTCATTCTGTTGTTTAGAAATGAAACACTTAGTTTCTTCCTTTTTTGTAAATATTTTCCAATGATTTCAACTTTTTTTTTTTTAATTTGTCACTGAAATAAATAAAAGGAAAAAAGGGGGAGAAGTAATGAAAAGGCCAAATGTTTCATTTTCCAGCTAATTCCTTAAGAGGTTTGTAAAGAATGAAGTGCCTCATGCTGATTTCTGGAATAAGGAAGAGAAATTCCACTTATTTGTATGTGTTCCATTGCCCCTTTTGAAATAATTCATCCCACCTGACTTAAAACATTAAATCTGGAAACTAGGGAGGATGGTGAATGCAGATGGGCACTTTTGCAGGAGGGATACTGAATGGATAAAACATTTCTGAAGGGCCCCATGCAGATTTAGGGCCGTAAGGTAAAGCAATGCTCAGGCGTTCTTTGGGGGCAAAGAACTGCTTCTGCTCAGCAGCCAGTAAAACCACAGCAGGACAAGGAGGTCTGCAGCATCCCCTGTTCCCAGGGCTTGCACCCTGGGTCCTACCATCCCCCAGGAGAGTTCTTCCCCTCTGACTGGGTGTTTTGCTGGGTGCCAAAGGTACTGGAGATGGAGAACCTCTGGAAGATGTTCATCACTAATGTTACCTCTGTCTCATTTAAATGAAGGCTTCTGCATCCACATGCAGGTCTCTGGGCTGTGCAAGGCTCCACTGTGGGACCTTGACCCCGGATGGCAGCTTTGCTGAGCCCACAGACTCCTGGGTATCTGTGGTGCAGGCATGAAGATGCTCCCAAGCCAAGCTCAAGAGGGCGTGCAGAACAGCAGAGGGGCTGAGCTGGGAGAGTCCTTCTTGCCTTTCCCAGGCGTTGTCCCACCAGTGTCACCCAGTTCTGTGTTGCTTTACTGGGAGCAAAGGATGCTCAGGCATCCCTACGGAAACACCACTGTCCTTTGGGCTGCAGATATTCAGCCCCATTTGGCTTTCAGCAGGGAACAAACTCTGCTCAGCTGCCTGTGAGTGCTCAGCCTTGCTGGTCCTTGCATCCCGCTGCATGCCCCGGTGTCAGGTGCTCCCCAGGAGGCCAGCTGAGCAGAGGCAGCGTTTGCTGGTACCTTCAGAAGCCAGTTTTGTAGCAGAGGACCGCTATTGTGTCTGCCTTCCTCAGCTGATGTCAGGGAGAAGGCACGTCGGGAGGGGATGACTTCACAGAGCTGCTCAGGGAATCGGCCACCCCCTCCCTGCAGCGAGGGCTGCTGGAAGTGAGCCCAGGCCAGGCGCTGCCAATTGTGTCTTCATCTTCGTACCCCGTTACAGACAGTGTTTGCAAACACTGAGGCAACGCTGTTCAGGCAGGAGCCAGCCAGCTCTGTTGTTAACACAGCTTTTGGTGGCTGCTGAAGACCCAAGAGCCTCGCAGTGCTTTTTGGATGGAGGGCTGCAGCAATGGCTTGGGTGGTCCCATAGAAGTGGAAGAGGTGTCTGCTGGAACACCAACAATGCTTTAAAATGTTCTGTTTGCACTGGAAAGGAGGTGAAATGCAAAACAGATGGTTCTTGTAAGCTGTCTTGCATACACCAAAGGATGAAGGCAATTAATTAATTAATTTCACTAGCCCCATCAGATCAGTGTGGCTGATGGGGCTGCAGAGGGCAGCTGCCTCCCTTGCTTTGATGCAAACTGTCCTGATCATCATGCCAGCCATCTGGAAACCCAGGGTCATGCTGGCATCCTCCAGTGCCTGAGATAAGAGATGGTGTCTCCTTGAAGTCAGGATCAATAATCTGTGAAAACAAAATAATAATCACAGAATCATAGAATCATTAAGGTTGGAAAAGACCTCCAGGATCATCTGGTCCAACCATCACCCTGCTACCAATGTCACCCACTAAACCATGTCCCCAGGCCCATCCAGCCTTTCCTTAAACACCCCCAAGGACAGTGACTCCACCACCTCCCTGGGCAACCCATTCCAATACCTGACCACTCTTCCTGAGAAGAAATGTCTCCTCATCTCCAACCTGAACCTTCCCTGGCACAACTTGAGGCCATTCCCTCTAGTCCTATCACTAGTTACCTGTGAGAAGAGGCCGACCCCAAGCTCGCAACAGCTTCCTTTCAGGTAGCTGTAGAGAGCAATAAGGTCTCCCTGTGCCTCCTCTTCTCCAGACTAAACACCCCCAGTGCCCTCAGCCATTCCCCATAGGACTTGTGTTCCAGGCCCTGCACCAGCTTTGTAGCCCTTCTCTGGACACACTCCAGGGCCTCGATGTCCTTCTTGTAGTGAGGGGCCCAAAGCTGAACACAGCACTTGAGGTGCAGCCTCAGCAGAGCAGAGTACAGGGGGACGATCTCCTCCCTGGTGTGCTGGCTGCACTATTCCTGACACAAGCCAGGATGCCCTTGGCCTTCTTGGCCACCTGGGCACGCTCCTGACTCATGTTCAGGTGGGCATCAACCAGCACCCCCAGGTCCTTTTCTTCTGTACAGCTTTTGAGCCACTCTGCCGCAAGCCATAGCATTGCATCGGGCTGTTGTGGCTGAAGTGCAGGACCCAGCACTTGGCCATGTTGAACTTCATCCCATTGCCCTCTCTGCCCATCGACCCATCCTGTCCAGGTCCTTCTGTGGGGCCTTCCTACCCTCTGGCAGATCAACGCTTCCCCCCAACCTGGTGTCATCTGCAGACTTACTGAGGATGCACTCAATTTCCTCATCCAAGTCATCAGTAAAGATATTAAAGAGGACAGGCCCCAACACTGACCCCTGGGGAACACCACCGGTGACCAGTCACCAGCTGGATTTCACTCCGTTCACCACCACTCTCTGGGCCCAGCTGTGCAGCCAGTTTTTAATGCCAGTAATTACTGCTTGTTTTTCTGTGCCCTGGTGACCACATGATGTGAAGGACAGGACTGAGCCATTAGGAGAGGTGTCAGAAGCTCCACTGCTTCTGCCCTGCCAAGAGACATGTCCCTGAGCTGGCTTCTCCACCCAAAGACAAGTGTTGGCAAATGCTCACCGGGTGTTAAGGCAGGAGATAGCAGTGGTAGCATCTGGGGGCCCTGGGATGCTCCTGGGACCTGTTGCTTCTTGCTGTGTAATGCAACACTGACATACCTGTGTGCAAATTTCCCTCTAGCCTGGGACTTGGATGGAAGTGTATTGGATCATTGCATCATGCTACTGAAGAGTTATTCGAAGAAGGGAGATGGAAAATAATCAGGTGGGTGAAATGAAGTCTGGGCTATGCTCAGAGCATCTGCCTGCCTTGAAACAATCCTGCAATTTGCTGAGAATCTTGGACTTTGGAAAGGCCTGGAAAAGAGAAAGTTCTGCTTAAACCCTTTGGACTTGTACTTTCTCCTGGGCACCCTGGACTGAGATCCCAAGGAATCGGGAAGGAAGCTGTGCAGGAGAAAATCCCTTTTAGTCCAAAAGGAGGCACAGGGTGAGGTCGCACATGCAGGCAGCTGAGGAGGCTGCCCATAGCTGGGTTTCTGTGTTGCCTTCTGAGGACACGGGATAACTCCTGAGAGCTGGAACTGGTAATGCAGCAGCATCTCTTTTGGTGGTCAAGACTGCAGAGCAGCAGGCTAGTAGCAGGGGGGATTTCACACCAGAGCTTTATCCCGCAGCTCTCCAAGAGCACAAATCCTGCAGTGGCATGAGGGGAGGGATCAGATACGGGTTTCCACAGTTTCCCTTTGGAGATGTTTGCAGACCTGGAGCAACTCCAAGGCTTTGGTCCACAGTGTCAGCCCCACACCACACTGCAGTGGTGTAGGGGATGCTGGGGCACCCGGGTTTTGGCTGACAGAAACATCCAGCTGGCTGGTGCTGGGAAGTTTTGTGAGTGATTTAGACCAGCACAGGCTCTGGGGTAGCTGTAGGGGGACAAGCTGTGGTGCCTCGATGGGTGAAGTACCCCCAGCTCATGAGCACGTTTCCTTCAGTGCTGCCTGTTCGTTCTGTGCACCTTGTTGCTAATGAGTCTCAGCATCCTACCTCGGAGACGGACAGACAGACAGGCTTGATGTTGGCACAGTGTTAGCCAGGCTTCAGCCTGATGCAGTTATGCTCATCCATGAGAGGCTCACCCGGACCGGGAGACTGAGAGACAGTCTCCCACAAAAGACACCGATGACAGCCAGTGTCTGGTTGCTTGGTGTTGCTGAAGTATCATTGATTTTTACCTTCTCCTCTCCGTAACCATGACACCAACACAGCAGCATGTCTGTGCTGGGGCAGAGGGAAGGGGAGCTGGCAGGGTGAGGCTGGATGGAGCAGCAGCGGCTTTCAGTGCAATGAAACAGTGTAAGCAACTTGTTTTCCTCCTGTTTCACTACAGATTGGTGGCCCTGTCCCTCTGTGTGAGAGCAGGCAGTTGGAGGAGCAAATCCTTGCCTAAAGGCTTTGTTACCTCCAAGCCTCTCCAGGCGACATTTAGCAAAGCCTAGTAGCACCTCCTCAGGCCACAACGTCTGCTGTATTTAGCTTGTCAGCTCCAAAATGTGTGTTGGCTGTATCACATGCTTAGCACCACCGACTGTGGTGTGTGCCCAAATATTAAGTAACTCGCTGAGCTGGAGCCTAGCTCAGGCTGATGGGGTTAGGACCATTTCTTTCTGTGTGGGTCACTGAACATGTTGGGAGGGATAATTATATGAGATGCTGCTTTCTGTGACCTGTGGGAGGGGGAGCCGATAACCAAGAGAGGATTTGTTTGAAGTAAGGCAAAATACAAGTCTACAGTGACGTCTCACTGGACATGAAGACATCTTAAGTATTTTGGAGAGGACCAAAACTGATGCCAGGTGCTTGCCTATCACTGTCAGAAACAGAGGGAATATTTGGGAGTTGGAAGCCCGACTCCAGAGCTAGATCTCAGGTGCCTTCCTCTCAAGCAGGGCTCAGCACTGGGAAAGGGGCTGGGCAGCCCTGTGGGGTGAGCAGCACGGAGGGTTTGGCAGCTCCCAGCAGATCACTTTAAATCCAGCCCTGCTTGCCCTTCGTGTCTGATTTTAACAGCATGACCGAATCCTTGCCAGCAGGGAAGCTGTGTTTGACTGGGGAGGTAATAAGATGATTCGAACAGAAGAGCTGATAGTTTCAAGTAACTAAAACTTAACCTCACCACATAAAGCGTTATTGTCCTGCCACAGCAGTCCTCTGTCCGGGAGAGCACAGCTGCAGGGGAAATAAATGCTCCTCTTCTTTTTCTTTACCCTTTCTTTCCTTTTTTTTTCTTTCTCTCTTTCATTCTCTCTCTCTTGTCTGTTTGTTTAAAAATGGGGACCTCGTACAGGTTTGCTGGCGTTGGCCAGCAGTGGGACGTGGGTGCTGAGCTCTGAGGGAGCTGTGGTGCGGGGCACTGCAGGGCAAACTCCCTTTAATCCTGGGAATTACATCCCAAGCAAATCCATTGATGGGTGTGGATTTAGTTGAGATCCAGGTCAAATCCTGGCCCCATTGAAGTTAAATGGGAGCTTTAGCCGCTGGTTGCAGAGGGATCAGGGCTGTTGGGCACATCTGCCCTGCCAGCCTCTGCATCCCCTTCCCCATGGGGTGACGTTTGTGCAGCAGTTAGGATGTCTGCAGGTACCCCAGCTGAACTTCCCCTCTGTCTCAAGATCAGCCACAACTTCACTCCTTTTCAAACCCCCATGAAACCTCACCGAGCAGCAACTACTGCTGATCCTTCAGCTCCTTCTTGAGACCATCTCCTGACACAGAAATGGCTTGTTGCCACATGCAGCCAGCATGAATGCCAGCTTCCACCGGCAGCTGTTTCTGGACATCGAAGCATCTGAGGACACCTTTCCATCTTGGAAAAGCACTGCCATCACCAGCATCACACCAGGGCTGCCAAGGAGCTGGGAAAAGTGCTTCCAGGCAGGTTGTCCTTCCTCAGTGTGTTATCAATGGGGTATGACTGTGTATATATATATAAATTATATATATATGTATGTTTATGCTTATATATATATAAAAATCCAAAAGGAAAACCCAAAAGCCCAAGCTGGTGTAACTAGGAGCAGACTCGATGCTTTCCACAGTGGTGCAATGTAATGATATAAAAAAGTAAGCATTTGAAATCTTGTTTTAAAAGCTCTTCTTCCCGGCCAAGGCTGATGAAGAAGCATTACTGGCAGCGTTACGATGAGGAACACATGATGATGCTCCAACCCTGCAGGTTCTGCTGGTCCTCAGGTGCTGGGAGCTGCAGGCTCCTTCCCAGGCACTTCCAATGCACCCCGCAGTCCGCATTGCTCAAGTCATGCAGCAGTGTTGCTTTTCAGGCAGTTTAGACAGTGTTTATGAAGGTAAGAAGATTTTTCTTTTGATTTTTTTTTTTTTTAAAGAACTTACTATTTTCTTGAATTCCTCACCCATGCACGTCAGTGGGGTCTCAGACCAGCTGGTTTTGGATGCACTTGGAAATCCCCGCAGGGACTGTTTTCTGGCAGGGCTGGGATGTTCTTCCTGCTGGTAGCTAGCCTCCTGTGATAATGTTTCTTTTTATTTAGTTGCATTTATTTATTTGTCCAAACACAGCAGACCAAGCATGTATTTGTGTATGTGTGCTCAAATGTCTTCCAAAGGCCACTCCTACCACCCCTGCAAAATAGTTTGAGGATGATACAAGAACGATAAATATCTGGCCAAGGGGAATGTTTTGGAGTGAATGAACGGGAGTTGTGAATGGAGACGGCTGTGGCAGCACAGCACCGTGGTGGCACTGATTTCACCCAGCGTGGGACCGGGAGAGCAGAGGCAATGCCTCTGCATCCCAGGGGAGAGGCAAAATCCAGGAGTGCCCAGTGAGGAAAGTCCTTTGCAAGACACTTCATACCCCATTCAAACTTTTGTGCTGGCCTAGGCTGAGGTCTGGGCTTGTGCTTAATTCTTCATCCTGAAACCCACACTTAACTCAACGTGGGCTTGGAAAGGGGAAGCAGGGATTTGAAATCCATGGCAGGAATTAGCTGTGCTATTCATAAAGGCTTTCAGCTTAATCATGGAATATTTTTTCTAATTCATAAGAAATTCTAGTACATGGGACTGAAATAATGTCACTTTATCATTAATACCCAGGGAAAGCCTCAGGGACTGTGTCCCTGTTAAAAGATGGTTTACATTTTAGTAAAATACTGCCTGTATAGGTATGTTTCTGGACATGTTTATTTTTATTTATTTATTTATTTATTTCTTCTTCTTATTATTATTTTTAATTTTTCAAGTATCTTTGCTACAAGCTATTCAAACTTCTCCAAGGGAATGTTTTTGCCATTACTACTGAGTAGGTGCTTTTTACAAGGATTAGAAAAAAAGAAAGTTGAAATTATATCCAGGAATAATCAAATCCAGTTTTGAAATCAATTCAAAACCCACACTTTTTTTGACAAAATGTCTCTCTGAAACATCATGATGAGTGGTCATCATTCAGATTCCCAGCCCAGCTTCAAATTATTTGCTCTTTGGGCAAGAAGATGCACGCAACTGACCTGGGTGCTGAGTTCCCATCAGCCGAGGTGTCCTGGCAGTGGAAGGGTTGCCTTTCAGACCAATATTGGGTTCTCAGGCAGAGGTTCTGCATGATAAGATAATGTCCTGAGGGGTGTCAGTACGTCCCCTGGTGCCTCCTCCGTTGCTGTTAGCACACCCACCTCCTGTAGCATGGGTGAGGGGATGCCAGACTCCGAGTCCAGGGATTTCTCCTCCTGACACTCCTCCCACAGGCACAGGACACTCAGAGCCACAAACTGCTCTGCATCCCCTGAGTCATTTTCTCTGCTTTGTGGGCCTCCTCCTCCTTGGTCTTTTTTGGAATGTTTTGCCCAAAACTATTGCAGTGATGGGAAATGGTTTTGACAGACAGGAGATCCAGCCTTTTTTCATTGCATGCCCTCAGCACTAAGGCAGCTAGAGTTAGAAGACCCAAATATTTTCCAGATGACGCGCTCCTCATCTGCTGCTGCCGTGGTTGCTGGAGAGATGCAGGAGAACTTGCCTAACAGCTGGTGGCAAACTGTTCTGCAGGCAGTGCCGTGAACCTGCTGCTTGTTCTTCTTGCCCAGGGCAGTGGAACAGTCTCCAGGCTTGGCAGAGGTTTTGTCTTTCAGATTCTCAGGCCCATGCATGACCTGCACTGCAAACAGCCCAGCTTGATGGCTGACAGCATGGGGCTCCACGGACTACTCCATGGACACTCTCCTGGCTCCTGTCTCTTCTTTAGCACATTCGCATCTCCTCTCAGGACTGCTGATGTCCCAGGACCCCACCACTCTTTGACCTGAATCTCCAGCTCTCCTGGACTCCTTTCTTCTCTCTGCTGCCCATAACTAGGGAAATCTCAGACAATGGACCCATGTAGGAGTGGGAATGGTAGTTGATGTGGTCTGGCTGGCTGGCCGCAAAGAACTCCTCAAGGACAAGGAATTTCTTTACACACACCTTGATCCCAGGATGGAGTTTTTCCCACGCTGGATGGAAATAGCCTGATGTGGGAATGTGCTCTTTGCACTGAAGGGGTTAAAAGCCTGCTCCTTCCTCCTAGGCTGACCCTGGAAAATACCTCTCAGCCAGGGACTAAATGCAGGACAGAAACTAAGGCTCCTAGGATACAAGGATACAAATAACACAACTTGTTCCACAAGCAGTGGAAACCAGCAAAGCCGGGTTTCCTATGGTTGGTGTCATGGGGCAGAGTTTCGGGGAGGGCTCTTGCTGGCTGATAAAAGCTAAACGTCCCAGGGCAGCAGTGGGATTTCTTCCTTCTTGCCAGCCACCAAACTTCACAGAATTTAAGTTCCTGTAATAACTGGGAGCCCCTGCTCAGTGTGGGGACAAGGTTGGGTTCCAAATTAAACCCAGCAAGAATGTGCTTGTTGATTTGTTCCTCTTCAGGATCTGGTCCTTTGCAACGCACTGGTGAAGAGGAAGATGACAAGGAGGAGGAGGAGGAGGGAGCTGCTGTGTCATCTCCCCGAGGGTGGCCACCAGTGTCCCCTTGCTCCCAGGACCTGCAGATGGGGAGCAGCTCAGCCTGAATTCACACTGCTGTGAGTGATGGTGGGGGCCCATTCCTGTCCCCCCTGCCTGGCATGGATCGGTCCCTCCCTGCTCTCCTGAGCCAAGACAGCTGGGACGCTTGCGGCTCCGGTGTTCTTCTTGACCACTTGCCCCATGTTTTCAGGGGTGAGAGGAGTCACGGTGGCCAGGGGGCTATTTTGTGTGCCCGGCAGACGTGAGCTGGGCACTTTGCAGCAGGCCCGAAGGAGGATGGCACAGGCTGAGATGACTGCTTACTGCAAATGCAACCAGACGTTACTGATGTGCTTTGCGACATCAGTGGGAAGGAAGGAGAGGGTCTTGATGTAAAGAGAACGAAGCTGGCAGATGACTGCGCCATCTATGCTCAACCTTGTCTAAGCCTATTTATATAAATCATGTGAAACTCAAATTAGAATTTTGTCCATCTGCTCTGCTGCAAGTCGCTCTTCCACTGGTAACGCAAGCCAAGAAAACGTTCTTAACTCTGTAAGATCTGCCTCTAGCATGAGAAAGGTTCATATCCATGTCCCAGAGCCAGTGGAGAGGCTGCGCGTTGCCATGGGCTTTGGGACAGATAAGTTTCTGAGCAGAAGAGCTCCAGGAAGAAGCAGGGGCTGCCCTCAGGGCTGCAGCATTACTTGGCCTCCAAGGCTCCCCACCATGTGCAAGAGGATATGGGTCACTCACCTGTCTCATGTCTGACATAACCATGGGTGAAAGCGTTGGGCAAATCCCTCTTTGCCTGGCTGCCAGTCTCAAAGCCAGTGCCCAGACACCAGGGCGTTAATGCAACAAAGGTAGGGAAGTGCCCCGTTGTCTCTTTGCACCTTCCCGTGTTTCCTGCTTGTAGCATCTGCCTCTCACTGGATTGTTCAGCCTTTCCTTCTTGGAGAGGCTCTTACACAGTCACTTGTTTTAGATATGGCCAGCGCTGCGCTTGGGGTGACCTTGGGTCCAGGGGATGTGGCACTGCCGGCAGCCGTGGCCGCAGCTCTCTGCCTCACGCACGGCCGCTAACCATGCCGGTCAGCCGGGCACATGCTGCTTGTGCAAGTGTCCTGTTGGATCCTGGCCACGAGTCAAAGTTCTTAGGAAACTTCAGCAGCTCATGGCCTAAAACCCAGCTGCGGGCACAGGGAGAGGCGAGGGGAGGACACTGGGATGGAGGTGTGAGTCAGTGAGACAGATGCTGGGCCTGCTCCTCAGCCCGGTGATTTCTAGGAAGCACATCTGTCTGCACACACGGGTGGTCACTGATGAAAATGGTGACCCACCAAGCGATCTTCTGACCCCTCTGCCTGGCTTTCTTGACATGTGCTGCTTTTCCCATCATTGAAAACAAAAAACATCTCCCCCCCACCCCCAAATTGAGGATTTCAGCAAACAATTCGGGGGTAAAAGGGGGAAGATGACATGGCAGAGGAACAGTTGGTCAAGTTTGTGAGAGATGGAGCCAGATCTATATCAGGAATAGCCTCACCGGTAGAGAGCAGAAGGAAGGCAGCACATGTGTCTGGGCAGTTGGATTTCTGCAGGCTCTGTTAGATTTCCTTAACATCAATTGTGTCTCCTCCATTTTTCCTTCCTTTTTAGCAAAACAGGAGTGGAAGCTCACCAAAAGTGTCTTCAGGCAGAAGTGGAGAAGGCCTACAAGGTGATGAACCCCATGGCCCCTTGGGCTTGGCTGGCAGGTGGAGGCAGACATGTCTGGATGAGATGCTCGGTTTGAAACCAAGAGGCAGTGGCCACCTCCAGCAGATCTCCCTGTAGCTGAACGTGGTGGCCACATCAAAATTCATCTCAGTGAAAGGCCATGAGCAGGATGCCCGAGTGCCTCCTCTGAAGGCCTAGACCACCTTGTTTGTGCAGAAAAGCCACTTGCTTCTAGTGGTTCCTCCTGGCCTCTTGCTGCAACACCAAGGGGTTTTGCACCACATTCTTGGTGGTTGTCTTCACATCCTAATGAAAAAGTAAACAGGGCTGGGAAAGGCCGTGGAAGGATGTGATGCTCCCCTGCACTTGCAAAAATCCCATAGGTACAGCAGCAAAAGTGGTTCTGCAGCACTGCAGCCATCAGCGCTCCTGGCAGGGCCACCCTCCGGTGCTGCCATCCACGTGGCTGCTGACGTATCTCCCAGCACCTCTCCTCGCTCAGCCCCGAGATGACAGGCAAGGTCTGTTCTGGACCCTTCTGCAGCTGTTTCAGCTTTGGTTGGGCCTGGGTCCTGCTCAGGAGCTGAGGAGGTCTCCCTGGCCTGCTGCAGGCATCGCAGCCCCCTTGCTGCTCTCCCAGAGCAGCCACTGCGATGGATGTGTGGCTGGATCAGTACTTTATGCCGAATGTGGCCCCCACTAAAAGTCAGCATTTGCCAGCAAATGACATGCTTTTTCTTTCAGTTTTATTGCATCACAGACAGTCTCCCTACTCTGCATTTTAGATCAGAGACTTCAAAATCTTTAGCACAGGGGAAAGAGCTACAGATAGTTAAAAAAAAAAAAAAAAAAAAAAGTGGGGGGGGGAGGGAAAGGGTCACAGAGATGCAGTTTAGTCATCCTGCATGTTACAGTGTTGCTGGCTGCCTTGGGCTAGCACCACGGCTTGCTTTCAGCTGCAGCTTCTGCCCTGTGAAGGCTGGAGTGGAAGTTAAGGAGAAATGAAGTGGCCAGGCTGTGCTGGGACAGCAGCGGATGTTGGTGGAGCCACCAGGGGAACGGCTCCGGAATGGAGAGGCTGAGGACTGTGCCTGAGCATCCATGGAAAACAGGTAAGAAATGATCCTGGCTTGGTCGCCCACTTCTGAGCCCATTCTCAAAGCCAAAAATGTGAGTTAAAAAAAAGGATTAAACTGTTTTTAAGAGCTTTAATCACATAAAATGGAGATGGTCAAAGTGTTTGTGTGAGGAGATGTCTTAAATGCCCTTTGCAAGCCTGGCGTGGCCACACACCAGTATGTGTTTCTCTCCAAAAGGGCTGAGATTAATTTTATTTAGAGGGGCAGAAACAGAGGATTATAAAACTGGAATATTCAGTGATGCTAAACTGCTGCTAGATTCATGTGTTTTTTTTTTTGTTTGTTTGTTTGTTTGTTTTGTTTTTTTTTTTTTTAATTCATTTTTTATAAACAGACTTGTAATTCAAGTTGTCTCAGTCTTGTTTCTCCCCCAGCCTCTCCTGTCCCATTTGTGTCTGGGCTACTGGCAGCGTGTGTTTCAAGTTCTAGCCAAGCATGTATTAAAATAAAGCTGCAATCTGCCGAAAAACAGGTTTTAAGATGGAAACAAATAATTAGAAACACCCAAATTAGTGTATGTCTGACAATAGGTTGAGCTCTGTACAAATTTAAACAAAGCTGGTAATCACAGGATGCAAGTGATTAAACCAGAGGCAGTGGCTAAATGTCGGCTTTAGCACGTCAGGTGAAAAAGGTGTTGGGAGGGAGCAAACCTGGGTGGGTTTTGCAAGGGCTGTGCACCCAGAATTGAGATAAAACAGTAGCATTTTGGGGCCTCTGTGTAAGACAATGCATTTAAAGAACAGGTGCCGCAGAGGTGCTTGCTCAAGGTGCCCATTTGAACACTTTGAGTGACGGGACATCCACAACTTTTCTGGGCCATGGTGGAGCACCACGAAGCTACACTGGTGTGGATGGTGTGGAAGTGCTCTCAGTGGTTTCCTTCCTTTGGCACCAGCTGCTTTTACACCCCCAGCCTCAGGTGGTACGGGCACCCCAGCTCCGCCAGCAACCCCTGGCTGGGTAGCGGGCAGTGGGTCCCTGGGTGGCTTTCTAGCAGTGACTGGGAGCAAACTGGTTAAAAATTCTTGGATTGCTGAAATTACAGTGTGCCTGTTTCTCTTTGTGCACGTGTGTGTAAGCAAGCAAGGCACAATAACAGCATAGATTGTTCTTCTGCACCCATTGTTATGGAAATTGCCTTAGAGACAGTTGCTCTGCCGTACATTTTTAGAAGTGCCAGCAGGAAAAGCACTCGGAAGGGAGGAAGAGCACCTAAGGCAGTGCCAGCACTGCCCCTTCCTCGGATGCTTGCTGAGGATTTGAGCTAGGGGTGTTTTTTTGCCCATTTGGGCAGAGGGAAGGAGCCTCTGAAGGAAAATCCCCATCTGTGTCAGCCTCCAAAGGAGCCTTTTGGGCTGCGTGCCTCAGCTTCTGCTGCTCATCCGCAGTTTGGGCAAGGGATCGCATGTCCCATGCTCGTGCCTGAAGTTTACAGGAGTCCTTCCTCTGTCAGCAGTGCTTCACTACTGCAAATGGCCCCATTTTAGTCAAAATCAGGTTTTTCCTACTGCTAGATGCCACTTTGTCTCAAAAAAAAAAAAAAAAAAAAAAAAAAAACTCAAGAAAAAT
This sequence comes from Oxyura jamaicensis, assembly GCF_011077185.1. Lineage (NCBI taxonomy): Eukaryota > Metazoa > Chordata > Aves > Anseriformes > Anatidae > Oxyura > Oxyura jamaicensis. Next base: position 6,962,938 of record NC_048904.1, read on the forward strand.
TCACCATTGGCTCGGTGTGCTGAAGTGCTGTCCGCCTGTGAGCTGGAGGGAAGCTCTGATCCAGTGCACCTTGTTCACCATCATGTTTGAAACAGGCTTCTCATGCTCCCAAACCTCCCAGTTTCCAAAATACCACAGGTGCTGGTGAAGGCGCTTTGGAAGGAGTATGTGTCCAGGAAATCTTTGTGCTTCCCTTGCACTGGTGTTTTGGAAAAGGAAGAAAATCGGTGCACTGGAGCCCCCAAGTCGGCTGTGACCACTGAGCACCAGATTGCTGCAGGGGCTGGCAGGGCTTGCAGACACCCTCTCCTTCTTCCCAGCCAGCTCAATTTTCCTGGTCTGAAACAAATGGTCCTTTGGGTTCTTCTGCCACAGCAGCCTGTCCCTGCTTTGAGAATGAGCTTTCAGCTGAAAGGATGGTGGTTGGGCCAGCGAGGAGTGTTGCGTGGTGAGGGTTAGGGCTGTTCACCCCCCATTTGCATTAAAATGCCCAGGCCCAGTTTTGACCCAACAAATCATCTTTTGTCTCAGTTTCAATGTTTTTTTCTCTTTCAGGAGAAGAAAGGAGGCAGGAGGTCTGGGCAGGAGAGAGTGGTTCTGGAGAGGGGCTCAGCTGTGTCCCCTCCCAAGCACCCCCAGCCTTGTGGCTGTTCCTCCTGCTGCATCCCAGAGCGCTCAAGGGCTGGTGGCGATGGTGAGGCGGTGGCAGAGGCTGGGAGGGGACCTTGTTATAAGAATGTGGACACTGGGAGTCACGAGCTGGTGGCAAGATGCCACTGAGCAGCCTGGTCCACGTTGGCTCCATGGGTCCCTAGCTGCTTCTCTGCAGCCCCCAGGCACTGTCTGGGGCTGCACGTGCCCACAGTGGGGTCAGGAGGACCTCTCCATCCTCCTTGGGATCTTGCAAGTAGGCCGATTTGTAATACCTGCAGGCTCTTCACCATGCTTCATGAAGGACCATGGTGTCATGGTCCTGTGGATGTGCTCAGAGCTGCTGAGCGCCTGACCTTTGTGCTAGCAAATTCTCTAGCTTTGTAGCCACTACAGCTGAAAAGACACTTCTCTGTGAACCTGGGAAACTCTTTATGCAAAGGGTCCCTTGTGTTGCTGACCCCAAAGGCTCCACTCAGCAGACAGAAGCATGAGATTAACACAACCCTCCAACAGTTCCTTCTGAAACAGAAAACACTGGAGGGGTGAGGAAGGGATCACTTTGTATTTTATACTCATGACTTTTCACTGTCTTTATCTGCTGCTATTGCAATGTTTGGAAGTCCTGTGTTTTTTTGTTTTGTTTTGTTTTGTTTTGTTTTTTCTTTGGTTGCTTGGTTGGTTGGTTTTAATGTGAAAGCAGAGATTTTGGGGGCAGGTAGCTGAAGCTCGGCCACGGGGACTGACAGCCCTGGGCTGTGCCTGTCTGCAGATGTCAGATGGCTTTTTTGAATGCCTGGCTGCTTTACAGACAGATAGCATAGAAGGACGCTTGAATCTTTATCCCGAGCTTAAAAATAAATATATATATATTTTTTTTTAAAGTAAAATGGAGAAAAATATACAAATTAGGCCATGACAACAGAGTTTGTGATCATCTGAGATCTGCTCCTAATTAACAGCAGTTCCCATCCCAGAAATCATACCATTCAGCAAAAGTTAATCATCTTTGCTCATACATACAATGCGCTTCAAGAGGGAATGAGTCACCCTCATTGAAATGTCTGATGTTATGAAATCCAGTGTGACTGATGTAATAGACCCAGCTAAGCTCTCCAGATTGGCTGGGAGCACCAGCAGCAGCACTCAACCCGTGTGTAAGTTGGCTTCATTGAGTTCTGCTTGTTTGTACCCGGGCTGGGTTTAGCCTTTAGATTCTAAAACAAACTCTCAGCCCAAGAAGAAGTTGGGTGGACTCGTGCCCAGCAAAGGGGTGCCAGAGGGCGGGGGGGGGTGGCAGCACCAAGCCTGGTGGTCCTTGCCCCCTGGCATGGAGCTGCCCATTGCCACCTCTGGGAACAGAAGCACTCAAATCCCATCGCTCTACGTGTCTAATTCACAGGCCCAGGGATTTATTCTCCATTTCTTGGTTCAAAGAGGAATGTACGTTGAATTCAGAGCTAAGATCCTGCCTTGATACCAGCTGTTCTTCCATAAATTAAATATTATTACCTGCAAACATTTCCTTTAAGCACTGGGAGCTGTTTGCTTGGTGTACTTTGTTTAAATGTCACCATATGAATTACTGAAAGTAATTTAAATATTTAAAGTCATATACTGCAAGTCTAATTTTATTCTGAAATACTGAGCCAGACTTGCAGCTGATGCAGCCGATAACAGCTCAGTCTGGCACCCTTGCTTCCTGTCCCAGTTCTTTAAATTAACGATTTGCATTTCCAACACCTTTCACCCAACAACTCTGGGCTCTGAGATTTTTTTTTTTGTTTCAGTGCGATGTCACTTTGCCAATAGCTTTTACTTGACATGAATGCCCGTGGTTTCCAAAGAAATAATGTTTCCCCTAAGAAATGCCACCACGCAGGCCAAAGCTTTCCCTAGCTTTCCCAATAAAAGTTCTGGCCACTTGGAAGCTCCAGCTCCTGGCAGCAGCCCCCCCGAGGAGCTGTGCTCCCACCAGGGTTCATTTCCACATCCTTGTGCCCACCCAGCCTGCGGGGCTTTCTGCTCACACCTGCAAATGCCATCTTGGATGGGTCTCCTAACATGAGGTCCACGGTGCCTTCTAGTTCAACTGCAGGCCCCTCCTCAGAGCATTTGTCTTTCCTGGTGACCTCCCTGCCCCTCGCTGTCCAGAGAGGTTTTGCTTCTACTTTAAAGCCGGTGACTCATTCCCTGGGATGTATTTGCTTCAAAGTTGCCTGGTCACATCTTTCTCTGTCTGCTGTTGCCTCACTGTTCAAACCAGGAGTGAAGAAACGGTGACACGCAGGCACAACACGCCTGTGTGTCCCCAGGCCGTGTCCCCCCTCCTGGTCCGCATGGTGCATGGGCAGGGTGGAGGGGAGACCTTGCGTCTCCTCCAGAAGGAGGGCTCGCTGTGCTGTCACATCTGGTCACCTGCTCTGCAGGGCAAGGTGTGCAGGTGGGTTGTGTCTCGGTGCACACTTCATTTTACAATATTACTGGCTGTAAAAGTGAGTCCAAGGGGAAGCTGGAGGTCCGCTGTGTAACTCTCAGATGGGAGTGTGTATCTTAAAGCCCATCTTTTCCTCCCAGGTCCACCTCTTGGTCTAATAAATGATGTGAGCTCTCCCTGCCCCCAGGCTCTGTGCGTGTCCCTGGGATGTCCCAGCTATAGCAGCTGCATGTGAAAACAGGGCCACAGGGGGACATTGCCCCCAAACCCCCTTTGGCCACCAAAGCCGGCCCCTCCAAGCTGTGCCAGAGCAAGGCCCAGGCCCTCAGTAACCCTCCAGAGATGCTGTCAGCAGGCACAGTAATGCACACGGTGTCTTGGGCAAGATGCAACAAGTGCCTTCAACAATGACTGCTTATGCATTGTTTCCTCCTGCCAATACCACCAAGTGCCTTTTCTGCCTTGCTTGCTGGAGGAATAGTCTGGACTGATGCTCCAGCAAAGCTTCCAGGCTGTCACAAAATAGATAAATCACTCAATGCTGCAACAAGGGGCTTGGAGAAAATATGGGGAAATAGTGGACCCTTCCTTTGCAGCAAGTGAGTGATGAGGCCAGGCAGAGGAGGAGCAGGAGCTGCAGCCAGAACAACTTTGCTGGGGCTTAGCAGCTGGGTAGGTGCAGCAGGGTGGGTCCTCAGCAGTCAGAGGACAGGTCTGCTCCAGAGCATGCTCGTGTGTCCTTCCTGGAGATCTGGCTGTTGTCCTGGTCAAGAGAGGCTTTTATGTGCTTGACTTCCCCATAGGGGATGTTACCTCCATCCAGCTCCAGAATGCGGAGATGCAGGTTTAGGACCTACTGCGGTCACCCTTCTGCTCCACTCTCGTGAGACCCCACCTGGAGCCCTGCCTTCTGCTCTGGGGCCCCCAGCATCAGAAGGACATAGAACTACTGGAGCAAGTCCAGAGGAGGCCACGAAAATGAACAAGAGGCTGAAGCACCTCTCTTGTGAAGACAGGCTGCGGGAGCTGGGGCTGTTCAACCTGGAGAGAAGGCTCCAGGGAGACTTTACAGTCACCTTCCAGTGCCTAAAGGGGCCTACAGGAGAGCTTGGGAGGGACTCTTTGCCAGGGGTGTGGTGATAGGACAAGGGTAGTGGCTTTAAACTAAAAGAGGGTAGGTTCAGATTAGATATTACAAATAAATTATTTACTCTGAGGGCCGTGAGGCCCTGGCCCAGGCTGCCCAGAGGAGCTGTGGCTGCCCCATCCCTGGCAGTGCCCAAGGCCAGGCTGGATGGGGCTGGGGGCAGCCTGGGCTGGTGGGAGGGGTCCCTGCCCATGGCAAGGGGTTGGAGTTAGATGGGCTTTAAGGTCCCTCCCGACCCAAACCATTCCAGGATTCTATGGGCAGGGATCGGGGAGCCAAGCTGGGGAAGCAGAGCTGGGAGCCCAAGCTCATTTTAAGAAGTGCCCAGTGGGTGGTGGAGCTCTTTCGCAATTGGTTCTGGTAAGAAGCCTGCACCAGGAAGCTCGCACTTGAAAAAGAAATATTTCTCTGCAGGAAATCGCTTCTTGTGACTAGCCTGGCTGACTGGGAGAAACAGCCAAGGAGCTGACGTGTGTGGAGGGTGGGCCGCCGAGGATGCTGAGCCTGTGGAGCTGGGAGGCTCTGGATGTGCAAACGGGTGAGAGCGGAGGCACGTGGAGAACAAACACCAAAGGGCCCTGCCGTCACTGCCCTGCTTGCTCTTCTCTGCCTTCCTGCTCTCTAAGGACGAGCTTTTATTTTGGCATATAAATGAGAAATGATTAGAAATGGGGCATGTAGGCATATAGGTATACCTACACAGGGATATGTAGCTATAGGTATATATCCTCCACAAGGGAGGATGTCCTAAGGGTGGTGGCATGTGGCTTTCACACCGGTTTGTTTAAAGCCTGCTGCTAAAAAGGGTATATAATCTGAAATTTTCTCCAGTTTTCCCTCTGGAAGGAGCTTGGAGCCTGGGAAGCAGAGGGAGGGAAGCAGGGAAGCCGTCGTTGCTGTTATCCCAGTTTGGTTGGATCAGAGGTTGTCCTGATGGCTGGCGGAGCCTGTGGGGACTCATCTCCTGCTTCTCCCTTTCTCTCCTGGATTTTACAGAAAGTGTGGGGACCTCCCAAGCTGTCATCGAAGCAGCTCTCCCAGCCAAAGCAGTGTGAGAAGTACTGGGCTGATATTTCTGGATAAATTAGGTTTTTGCTCTGCAGATTGATTGATTGATTGATTGATTGATTGATTTATTTATTGCACCCAGGTGGAAGCAACCCCTTTGCTGTAAAAATGCAGATGATTCCTCAAACTCTGAAGATGGACCCAGGCTATTCTTGGGTGCCCAGTGAAAGGATGGGAGGCAATGGGAGCAAACTGAAGCACAGCATGTAATGGTTAATTGTAAGAAAACACTTTTTCATTGTGGGGGTGGTCAAACACTGCACCAGGTTGCCCAGAGAGGGCATGGAGTCTCCGTTCTTGGAGATAATTGGGAACCAACTGGGATGGGGTCCTGCTCCAGCAGACCTTGCTGCGATGCTCTCCAGAGGGACCTCCAGCCTTAGCCCTTCTGGGCTTTTGCACCCACTATGAGCTGATCACACAAAACAGAAAAACAGAGTTCTTGGAGCCCTGATTTTTGCTGCAAAGAGAAGATAAAGTCCACCACAGCCTGCAACACTCTGCACACGCAGCTTTGCTCCTCCATGGTTGCCACAGAGCTTCTGGATCTACCTGGAGACATCTGCATGGTGGAAAGGTGGGAACCAGCCTCAGGGGAAGCCTCCTACCCTGAGCCTCCTTCAGAAGGCCGGAATCTGGACGTGGATTTTCATTGCAGCTCTTGAGGGTTTTTCTTAACCTTGATGGTGTTTTCCAGGTCAGACAAGAGGCAATGATGTCAGAAGAGTCAGGTGGGTGGCAGGAACAGAGGTCCATGAAGACTGAGGCTAATCTGGAAGAAGGAGGAACATAAGTGGAGGCCGGGCACTGCGAAGGCTCTGTGAGGCTGCACATGCCTCCTTTTACATTTGGCCGTGTGGATTCTCCTGCAGGAACATGCCAGAGAACAATTGTGTGGTCTTTCACCCAGAATCCACTTACACCGCGACATGAAAATCTCCAGCTCTAGAGCAAAAGTGCCTCCCAGAGAGGGACAAGAGATGCTGTCCCGTCTCGTGGAGGAAAAATGGCAGCACCCAGCAACTCATCAGCCTGAGCTCCCTGCATCCCGGCTCAGCATCCACTGGTGACTACACACGAGAAACGTCCCTGGCCCTGCTGGACACAAGGCAGCTTCACGCCAGCAGAATGCACTTGCCCGGGCTCAGCATCCACGTAGGATGGCGAAGCAGGGCTGTGTGAGGAAGGGGAAATCTGCTCCCACCCCCAGGAGCTGCTGCAGGTTCACGGCCGTTGCTGTACAGGGAGGGCTCGCTGCAGAAAGCGTCGCCGCGCGTAGATCCTCCCACTGAGCGCTTGTGGGTGAAGAGCTTCACCAGGCCAAAGTCATCTGACATTTTTCTTGCGGGCGGCTGAAGCTAATGAATCCAGATTAGGCAGTGCGGAGGCTGGGGAGCTAGATTTCTGCTGAATATATATGAAGACAAATGTAAATTCTAAACTTTCTAGGGAGTATTTTTACCCTGGCTCAGCGTTAGTGTTGATAAAAATAGTCACAAATTAGTGCAGGAGTAGAAAGTAAATTTGGGCTTTATTATTTTATTTCTTTGTTTAATTTTACTGTTAAAGCCATGCATCTATTTACAGGAGTTAACCTCTTACATGCAATAATGAAACATTGTGTAAACAATCAACAACTGCCCTTCCCTGACAGGTTTACTCCTACTTCAATTAAGTGATTAGTAAAGAGAACTGAAGTTAAATTATATATATATATATATTTAAGTGATTCAATCCAAGAAATTCAGCACTGCAGGGAAGATGCTAAGGATAGTAGCATCAAACCAGCCCTCCTAGCACCTAAATGTGCTTGCAAAGGTGACAGGGAGGGAGGCACGATGTCTACTCTAGAGGTGGGAAAACTGTGCTGTTACCTCTTGTCCTGCCATGACTCTTGGTCTTTGTTTCTACAGCATAAGACAAAGACCCAGATGGAAAATAGACACCAAGACACAGCCCTGGGTGGAAAAAGACATCAAAACCCAGTCCCCGGGCTCAGGAGGTGAGAGGCAAAGGGAGTGAGGAACCTGAGGTGGTGGCTGCCTCAGCATCACAGGGGAGCAGAGAATGGATGAGGACAAAAGCACCCCGAAACCAAGACAAGTCTGTGGCCACGGTGGGCTGGGAGGGGGGGGAGTCCTTCCAGAGTGGGACAAGGACCAGAAGAATGCATGCACACCTGTGTGTCAAAACCCGCAGCCAGCTGTGGTGCACCACAGAGAAGGGTGCCATCCGCTTGTTACTGCACAGCACTGTCCTCATCCCCAAGCACTTGGGACCCTTCAGAGCTGAGCTGGAAGCTGCTCGTTTCTGGGCACATGCAGACCTTTGCTGGCACCAAAGCCACGTACACAGCAAGTCCAAATGTCATCGAAAGCCCCAAGGCAGCACCCCGGCCCCAGCTGCGTGCGTCCTCTCTGTCTCATCGGGTCTCTGCAGGAAACCAGACGTGGGTGCCTTCTCCTTTGCAGGGCACCGAGGAGCGCAGAGCTCTCGGCAGAGCTTCCTCTGCAGGGGAGATGCCTCGGGAGGCGGCGGGGGGACGGGACGGGACGCAGGGACCCCGTCTCCAGCGCACGATGACTCAGATTCGTCTCGCTTTTGGCTTCGCTGCATTTTGGAGCAGCTGACTCAAGAGGGCAGCAAGCCGACAGGCTGGCACAGCCTCCAGCTGCCGGCCCTGCCCGCCCCTGACCCTGCCACGGGCCTGGCCCGCCACGGGGCTGTGTTCACCATAACCCCACCGTAACCCGTGCTCCTGCCACAGAAGGTGGGAGAAGCGGGGGGGGGGGGGGGGGGGGGCGGCTCTATCGCCCCCGATGTCCCCCGGCTCCTGGCTGGGCAGGCAGGGATGCCACGCTGCTGCTGGGTGACTTTCACTGGCCCTCACCTTGACTGGTGAGAAATCTGGTCTTGCCTCTGCAGGTGAAGTGCCTGGAACCTGTCCTGCTCGGAGGTTTACGTGTTTGCTCCTGCTCGGAGGTTTACGTGTTTGCTAACGTGACTGCAGGACAGAGGTGAAGCGCATCCCTGCTCTTTTCTCAGCGCTTATTCCTGCCTCCCAAACAGGAGCCCAGGAGCCCCCCTAAAATTCACAGCACTGAGCGTAGCCCCAGCAGGCTGAGCATGCTCAGCACACCACGGGCTTTAGACCCAGATGTGCCTTCTTGGCACAGCCCACTGCTGTTCCACTTAGGAATCGAAGGTACTTTGAGAAATGTTCTGAAAGGTCAGCTATTTTCACTGTGGCTTGCATAAGAACCTCAACATCCTTTGCTGCAAGAGTGGCGTTAGTAACTTCCTACTGCAACAGTGAATCACAATAGCTTCCCACAGCAACCAGCAGTAAAAATAAACTGGGCAAGGGGAAGTGGACAGCTTCAGCTGTTCCGCTTTCTCAGGCACACACTTGAGTCACAGAGAAGCAATGTAGAAGCAGACGTTTATTTTGCTGATAACAATGAAATCCACGAACGGCTCTGAGCACGGTCCTGCTGAAAGCACAGTTTTGTAACGGGATGCTCGACGTGCTTGAAGTTCAGCGTGTTCCCAAGCACTGTGTTGGTTCTGCATTCCCGTTAGGATCCCTGCTTAACAACCAGGCTAAAAGGAGACAGGCTGTGGCTGCGTGCTTTATCCAATCCACTGTGTATTTTTTTGCCTAGGCACACAGCTTCATTTGAACAGCAGCTTTAAAGCCTGTTACAACTCAGGCTGTGTACGTGTGTTTGTGTGCGCGTGTGCAGGGAACGGGGGTGTTACAGAAAGACATCTTTCCTGTTACACAAGACACATCCCGGGCTTTGACTTTCGGCCAGATGGGAAAAACCCTGCAGACACCCAGCCGGGTCCCTGAGCCTGGGAGCCTGCTGTCAGGACAGACCCAGACCCTTCCCTTTGTGGCAATATTTTCTGGGAAGGCTTAGAGCGAGGGGCTACAGCGAGAAGACGTTGCCAGGAAGGAAAGGCTCGTCTGTCGTGGGCTGGGCGCGGCCGATGCCCGCGGGGATTTGGGGAGCGCAGGCCTGGAGGGTGCCCCACGACGCCCGAGTGGGTGAACGCCGCCGAGGCCCGCAGGACCCCGCGCCCCTTCCCGCGCTCTGCTGCCACGCCCCTGCCCATATACGGCCGCCCACCTCCCTCCCGCCGCGCCCTCATTGGCTCCGGCGGGCGGCGGGGGCGGGGCGGCGAGGGAGGGGGCGTGGCCTGTCTGGCACGCCATGGCGGGGCGGGGCGCGCCGACCTGTGCGGGCCCGCCCCCCGGCCCGCCCCTCGGCCCGCCCCCGCGGCACGACCCGGCGGGCCGGCGGAGAGCCCCGCTTTAAGGGAGGCCGCCGGGATGGGGCGCGCCGCCTAGGACAGAGCGGGGCCGCCGTGCTCCGGGCCGCAGGCTAGCGCGCAGCACACGGCCGGGCCGAGCCCAGCCTAGCCCAGCCCAGGGAGCCGCGGCGGGGGTGGCCGCTGGGGGCCGGGCCCTCGCTCGCTCGCTGGCCGCCAGCCCGCCCGCCGCCGAGCCCCATGAAAACGCAGGTCTGGGGGAGCTCCCCGCGGGCGCCCATGGCTGCGGCGATGCCGTGCAAGAGCGCGGAGTGGCTGCAGGAGGAGCTGGAGTCGGGAGGCGGCCGGTCGCTGCTGCTGCTCGACTGCCGTCCCCACGAGCTGTTCGAGAGCTCGCACATCGAGACCGCCATCAACCTGGCCATCCCCGGGCTGATGCTGCGCCGCCTGAAGAAGGGCAACCTGCCCATCCGCTCCATCATCCCCAACCACGAGGACAAGGAGCGCTTCGTCAAGCGCTGCAAGGCCGACACCGTGCTGCTCTACGACGAGGCCACCGCCGACTGGCAGGACGGCGGCGCCGCCACCTCCGTGCTGGGGCTGCTGCTCCAGAAGCTGCGCGACGACGGCTGCAAAGCCTATTACCTGAAAGGTGAGCTGCCCCCCCGCCCCGAGGGCGCGGCGGGGGGTGCGGCCGCGCCGCCGGGGGGAGGGGGCCCCCCCCCCCCCGCTTTAATCCCCGGAACAAAATGGTGGGAGGCTGCCAGCGCCCCGCTGCCTTTTGGCCCCCCCCCGGCAGCGGCGGCAGCCTTCGTGCCCGGCGGGGGGCAGCCCCCTGCGTTCCCCGCAGCCTCCCCTACCCCGACCCCAGCAGCCCCCGGCTGTGTCGCTGCAGCCCCCGCGGCGTCCTATGTCTTCTCCCGTTCAGAAGGGGCCTCCGTCCCTTGGATTTCCCCCCCCC